>NC_091400.1:18450000-18750000 GCF_032191515.1 Phaenicophaeus curvirostris | reverse complement strand
TTAAACCACTCGCTCTAGACTACCTGGCCTTAGCTTTGCTTTTAGGATCGTACTGATCCACCGCCCTCTGAAAGCTGCCAATTTCACAAAGGGCTCAGTACAAACAGAGCCAGAAAACGGACCCAGGCTTGCTAGGTTGTATTTTCTAGAAGTCTATAGATCTCTGTGACTCCAGCAGGGAGGGCCTCTTCTGGTGGTCTGCTGATACAGGTGTTTATAATCTGTAAATGAATCTGAATTGTAACAGCCTATTTGATGTCAGCCATGGAACAGCAGTAGGATTTGGGGTCACAGCCTTTCTTCATCACTGACTCATGGCTGTTTTTGAATGTGGATCCCAGAGCTGAAGTGGTTCGGGTGCCATCAGTAGCCACCCAATTGAAATTCTTGATCCCATAGTTAAATATGAGCAGACAAATTTATGGTCCACCTCAGTGCACAACGGTGTCTCCTTGGTTTTTGCATTCATTTCCCAAGAGTGAATAAATCATTTCTAAGCACCCGTTCCCAGGGAAGAAGTTGATTTCTTCCTACTATGTCCATGATGAACAAGGATACTCACATTATTTCTTATTATTTGAGTGCACACAATGTGCACTTCACTTTGAAGCATGAACGTATTATTTATCTTTCGCTACTCTAAGGAGTGGCTACACACAATACACTTTGTGGGCATTGTTGTCCGTTTAATGTTCAAACAAAAACAAATGTTAGTTTCTTTGCGTTACTGTGCTGTACTGAGGCGCCGGTTGGGACTTAGGCTCCCTTGTGTTGGTTGTGGTGTATGCACATACAGTGCATGCTGTGGCTGTGGCTCTGAGCAGCCGCTGAATGAGGCTCTTGGGGCCACCCTGTGCTTTTAGTATAGAAACTGTTTAGTTAATTTGCCTAGGATCTTTGGAAAACTCTTTGGTAGAGCCCAGAACTGAGTCTCCCAAGTGCTTTCAGTGCTGCCCTCACCAGATGTCCCTTCTTTTACGCAGGTCAGCTGGTTTCTGTGTGCCATGGAGTGACTGCAGCTCATCTATATTTTAGTGTCTTTGCTGGTTGTGGTCAGGTAGGCAAAGTACGTGAGTACTTGGAGGTCACTCTGCAGGGAGGTCCAGGTCATTGGACAGGGAAGGTGCTTAAGGAGGAGCTGTGATAACTAACATAAGGCAGCAGCAGGGGTTCCCACATGCCCTCCTGGGGAAAGGTCTTTCCACTCTGCTGTGGAGGACTTGTCTTTGTAGCTGCAGAGCAAGGGAGACTGTGGCGGGGAGCAGGCTGGGGTGCTCCCCCTTGCCTCCCCTTCCAGGCCAGCCTTGTGGCCGGGGCTCTGTGGGTCCCATCTTTGTCTGGACGTGACACCGCAACAATTTTAGTGCAACTGTAACTGGGGAATTTGTGACTGCTGTCACTGTAATTATCTGTCTGGTCAATAAAATGAAGGGTAGTGAGTCCTGACAGTTTGGGGGAATGAAGACTGACTTAATTACAGCAACCAAATCTCTCACATCTCTTCCCATCCACTGAAACACCAGCCCGCCTTCATGTGCTGCCCTTTAACAGAGCTGCCTATCATGCATCTAAACAAACAAGTAGGGAAGACAGAGGGGAGATTGTTTGTCAGGGATGTGTCTTTGCGAGGGAGGAGCAGCAATATCTGCAGGAGGGACTGAGGTGAAACCCAGCATCAAAGGCAAAAGGCTGTCAGCACATTTAACTTTACAGAAACCCTTCTCCTAATAAAAAAGGAATGACCTCGTTACTACAGACACTAACAGTTCCCAGGGGAACACGGGGAGACTGCTGCTTGCACTTTTAATATTCACTTTACAAACAAATGAGAAACCTTGAAATAATTTCATTGTTGTTCTTGGCAAGTTCTTACAATGTTGTGTCCTTATAAAAATCATTTAAGAATTTATGTAGTGTGAGTTTACTTTTCACCCGCTGCTTTTCCTTGCTATCAATCTCCCTCCCTCTCACTGCCCGTGTGGTAAGGATCAGGATGGTCAAGGAGTGAGGTGCTGGCCACACCAGTGGGTTCAGCAGGAGGCACTGTTAGGCCTGGCTTTGACTGCTGAGAGAGGACTTGTTTCTGGAGGACGTGCTGTAAAATTGTGCCTGGACCTGGGCTGCACAGGGCAAGCAAAGTCCCATCAGGGACTAATGAAGGGCAGATGAAGCTTTAAGTTGGCCACAGAGCTGGGGCAGAGGTGCAGAGAGGAGAACAAGGCTGGTGGAGTCTGGAAGGTTCCCTGCTGCTGCAGCCCAGCAGGCAGCCTGGATGCCAGGTGGGCCAGTTCAGAGCTCTTGGCCTTCCGGCAGGAGTCACCACAGGGAAAAATGCTAGGAAAGCTAGTGTGGAGCAAATCTGTGCCTCTTCCAAGCCTCTGTGAAGGAATCAGGGAGATGGAGAAAGATGTTGCTGCAAACGGTATGAATACTTGCAAAGTGGGAGGCTATTCAGTCAGCCAAGTATTTCTGCAAATTGCATGAGCGGTCTCTTTTCACAGGCTACAATTTCTCCCCAAGTTACCACGATCTGAATGACCAGGAATCTTCCCTGATATTTCCTTGATGTTACATTTGCTCTGTGGCACCTGAGGGAGGTTTGCAGAAATGGTTTCATTGGCTCTTACAGGAGAAATGCTCTGTACTGGAAATAAGCCCTTATGCTGATGCCTCAAGCTAGGCAGTAGCAGTCCACAAACTCTCTCCCCCACTTAGCTGGTGTGCAGCCTGGGGAGTCCTCTTTTGTCTCCTGGCATCTACCCACATTGATGTGCAGGATCAGGCATACCCAAACATGCACATGAAAATATAAATGCACTTACACATCTATAATTTAACTCCCCTGGGTCTATCCACATATACAGGCAGAACAGCCTACTTCTGTGCATGTCGTATGTTCCTCCTTGCTCACCTTTTTTTGGTCATCCAAAGCCATCCATCCCTAGTGCAGATTTGCTGCCAATTCTGACAGTCATGTACAGTCCAACTTTATGCCTTGGATTCGTACCCTGTACCGCCAGCCCTGAAACCAAACCATTGGAAAGGTGGTTGATATTTGAATATCTGTGATTCATACTTTACCTGTTTTTCTAGATATATGCTTAGCCTCATGTCATCCCAGACTCTGTTTGTGTGAGCTCCCAATTTCAGACTATTGCTGCAATGCAAAAGGCAAGCTCCTGCTGTTCCTGTAGGCTTTTGAGCAGAAGAGTGAAGTACAGAAGAGGAAAATGTAATGATGGCAAGTAGACAATGATGGTAAGTAGACTGTAGGAATGATGCCATTCATTGCTACTCTAGGTATCAAAGAACCCACTAACGAGCAATTTGCAAAAGACACTTTTGAGTCATTTTGAAGAAAATCATTGACTGCTGTGAGCAGGGAGAGTGCAGCCGGCTTCAGGCAAGCATGAGCTGTTGCCCAGGAGCTGCCCCTTGCAGCTGTGAGCTGTGCAAGATTTACATGCAGCATTTTCCACCTCCACACCCTCTTCTGTGGATATCTGAGAGTGGATATTTACCCTCTGCAGAATCCTGCCAGCCAGCCACATCACGTGGGCAGAGCTAAGGCTGCACAGAGGTCTAAGCCAACTGGCATACCTGCCTTCTGCACCCAGGCAATGATGAGGCAACTTTCCTTGTACCAGCTGAACATCTCTAATAGGCATGCTGATCTAGTGGTTGTATCCCTGATTTTCTTTCTTCTTCCCAAATATTAGAGTGGTAATGGACAAAATCTGTTCTGAAGGTTTGTCATGGTTGATTTGTCATTGAAAATCTTGACTAAATAGTCCCTTGGAAGCACAGAGAAGATGCTCTTTAAAGCACTACAACAAGATCCAGGCAGTCTCTGGTCCACTGCTACTTCTTAGCAACCCAAAGAAGAGCTGGAAATTTTATCCCCTCTGTAAAGAGCTTTAAATTTTATCCCCTTTGTAAAGAGCTTGAAAATCTATGTACCAATGACTGAAGGAAAAGCAAGATATTAAGAAAGAAAGATGGGCCAGATTTCTTTTTGCTTGAATGATGTAAATAAGCTGTCTTGGGTAAGTGTGAAGGGAGTTAACCCGTGTTAAACCTCAGAGCCAGTGATATGAATCACTGAAATGCTGTTTTGCAAAGGTCCTAGGCACTTCTATAAAGTCATACTTCACTGGGGTTTTCTCTTGACTTGTTCTGGCATGTTTGCTCATTATGATTCTCTGTTATGGCAAGATTCATCTAAGCACTAACAGGAATTTGAAGATGTTAATAAGAGGGGAAGATGCTTATAAGTTCAAATACCTATTTCTGCATGTGCTCACATGTTTGTAAGTAATCTCACAAGCAGCGGTGGTCATTTTGAGTGTTTGGTGGGACACACCATCACAGTTCAACCTGTCAGCTCACATTATTGCAGTGAAAAGTCGGAGGATGGACTTGCTAAGGCTATCCTTGTCAATGTCACTGGATTCCTAGATAGACTTTTACATGCACACCTAACCTCAAGCAAAGATACTAGTGAATTAAAAAATAGTGAAGGATGTGCCCAGAACTGCAAGTGCAAGCGGGCATACAAAGGTCCATGTGCTGCAATGGAAGGAAGAGTGGCTTGTAACTAGCAGTTCAAAGAGAGACAGTAGGAAATCTGGGGTTACCACCTGGCTCTGCCATGGATTTCCTTTATGTCCTTACCCGATTCACTTCATCTATGCATTCTCTCTGTTCTCCAGCTGAGTCAAGGAAGCAGTAGTACCTCCTTAGTAGTCTTGTACCCTGAGAATGTGAAGAGGGAGGATTTGACACTTTATGTGTTTGTATACTCTTGGGTGAAAGGAAGTCCAGATTAGAAGTGTCCAGAGCTGCAAGTCAGAATGTGAAGTCCAGCTCTAGTTTGAAGTCCTAATTTCTTCCTTTTTTATTATTTTAGGTTATTGAAATCAAATTCAAAATGCTTAACCCTCCTTATTTCAAATTAAGAGAATACCTGCTTTAAAAACAATAAACTACTCATTCAGGTTTTCTTCTGGATCACTTTTGAGTCCTTCTTCCACCATCCAAAAAGTTGATGCACAGTGGCACACCTGGCAGAAGTTCTTTAGCCCAGTCTGCTGCAGTTTTCCAGAGAAACCTCTTTGGTGGATAATTTCTTGCAAGGCTAAAGGAGAGGACCGGTTTGTGTAGTTGTCTGCATTGGAGGGGAAGGTTGCCCTCCTCGTGCGCCTGACTGTTGACTTTAAGAGCATGTGGCACTGACTGACCCAGCAGAGAGACATCATCTATGAGCATGGAGGTAGGAACAAGTCCTCCTGGTGAGATGCTATTATTCTCCAGACAGGTCTTCTGCCTTTCAAGGTGGGACAGTGTGGCCTGTTTAATCCTATCACTGGATCAGTGCTCCTAAATCTGTGTAATCATCCCACCCAAATTAAGGGAGTAGCTCCTGGCTCCACAATCCAGCCTTGGGCATCCCCTCTCAACCTGAAGCTCCCTCTTCCTTCCTCTCCCCAGAAACCCCCTGCTTGTGGGCTCCTTGATGTTTTCCAGTCCTTCCCTAATGAGCATTGCAGAATTACAGCTAATTAAGGATGTAAATGATGCTGGAGAGAGAGAAGGAGAGGATGGAAAGGGGCGGGGGGGTGGGCAGCTACTTGCTGTGTGCAACTCTGCAGTAAAGTGTCTCCTACCTCAGCAGAAAAGTTATCACAGGAGACAATGTCAACTTTATGAAGGGGAGGAGGGCCCTTTGCACAGCTCCATCTCCGCCTGCTGCCTCTCTTTTATGTGTCAGCACTGCAGATGCTGATGTCCTCCCTCCCAAATGCTGCTTTGTCAGCCAGTGCTGTCACTGAGCCCTGGTCTCCCTCTCCTGTGTTTGCTGCCACCCTCACCAGCCTGCTGCCTGGGGGCCAAGGACTCAAAGACCCCAAAACCTTCAGGCAGTCTATGCAGGGGAACTGACATCCTTTTTTGCTTGCAAAGGGATTTTACCCCTCTGATGTGGGTCACATTGACCTCTGCACCCAGGGGTTCAGGGAAGACCCTGGTGTTCCAGAGGGTGGTGGGTTTTAACCACTTCTCCTTGGCATCAGGGCGCTTGCCTCTCTGGGCTGCTGCCTGCCAGCACTGGCTGCCACTTCCCAGGATTGATCAGGGCTAAGTCTCTTATCTTCACAGTGGTGGCGGGAGGGCTTGGACGATGAACCCTGCAGGGCAACATGAGCCGTCAGCCGGAGCTGGCAGCTTGGCCCTCAATTCAATGAGATACACAGTTGCTCGCTTGTGGTGGCTGCTCTGGTTTGCTTTAGGAAATGCTTCTGCCAGGGAGCAGTTTGGGCACTTGCTTCATCCAGCAAGGGGGTGTGATCCCCTACCTGAGAGCCACCCCCATGGCAGGGAAAGATGGCTTTGCTGGTGCTGAGCAGCTGTTTGAACGTGTTCCAGTCTTGCTGGGTCCTCCCAACTGTGTTTCCAAGCACTCCAGGTCCCCATTGGTGTATTTCTCTGAACATTGCCCTTATCAATGAATTGCAAAGAGACGTTTGTCCCAGCACCGCGGCTGGTACGTCTGTCTGTCTGCACACCCAGCGGAGGCAGGGCCACGCGTCCTGGGTCAAGGGAAGATGGCATCGGGTGACAGCAGCAGTGCTTTTTGTTGTTGTTTCCTCGGATCGCTGTGCAATATATTCCGATTTTTTTTCTTGTCATTAAGCCAGTGCCTCAGAGATGATGATGTAGTCCCTATGTGGGCCGCAGAAAGCACTTCGAGCCGTGCTGGAGTCGTGCTGGGTGGCTCTGATAGCAGAGCTAATGGGAGCGAATGGGATGCAACGAACTGTTCTAATGACACCAGCCAGGGAAGAGACAACAGTAAGAATAAATAAATGTTAACTATTTTCCTCTTCCAGACATTTGCATCTATTGCCATTAAGTTCATTTAAATAAGAGAGAGAGCGAGAGAGAAGGGGAAACTTACTACTACT
The DNA here is from genome assembly GCF_032191515.1 of Phaenicophaeus curvirostris. NCBI lineage: Eukaryota > Metazoa > Chordata > Aves > Cuculiformes > Cuculidae > Phaenicophaeus > Phaenicophaeus curvirostris. The sequence continues at coordinate 18,743,038 of NC_091400.1, read as the reverse complement.
CTTAATAACAAGTGTCTAAAAATAAATTAGGATGCTGGGATGCACTTAAGGCATTTTAAAAATAAGTCTGATTTTTCCCCCCTTTCTTCTTTTTTTTTTTTTTAAGTGTTGGAGGGTTTTAATTTGGGCCAAGTAATTTTGGTGCAAACGCTTGGGCGCCTTTCGTTGGGAAATTGGGAGGAATGCAAACAAGATTTCACTTCATTAAACAGGGGCAAACAGTAGAGAAATTGCACTTACTTATGGAAATGACTTTTAAACATGAACAGCATTTACTTGCATTGCCTTGTGCTGAATTTTTTTTTCTAAAAAGATTATACATGTGAATAATTCACTGCGGGCCAATTAGATGATGACTTCATTTTTAACCTCTCTTCCTTGCCATCTTGCTGGCTGTCCCTTTCACTGCAATTTCCATCCTCTTCCTTCCCTTCAATAAATTAATAAAGATCAAATAATCTATCTCCCTGTGGTGCCTAGACTAGCTTCTCATAAAGAATGCAAGAGGAAAAACTAGAGGATCATCATCTCTGCCGATCTGACCTAGGATGAAACAAGAACTGCTCTGGGATTTCTACAAATGGAGCTGCATCCATGTGTTTAGGAAGCAAGAAAATGGGAGGAGTGAAAAATGGGAAAGAATGAAAGGGGATGAGAGAGGAAAAAAGATCTCCATGCTCCCTGCATGCAGCATAAGATGCTGGAGAGAGGCTGAGCAAGCAGGGTTCCTCCTCTGTGAGGCTCCATTGGTGCCAACGGCATTGCATCGGGGTGAATTTGCTGTGCTAGAAGTAACACTCAGATGAGTGACTCCCACAGCATCGCTGGGGTTAGGCCCTTCGAGTGAGGCCCTGGAAGCCTTCAGCATCCCTGGGTCTGGACACAGGCAGCAAAGATGTGGGACCACTGCTCAAACCAGAGGAGGCTGGACTGCAATGTAAATGGGAGCCAGAGCAGGGTGATACTGACTTTTGCCAGGGCCCTGTGGTAAGTGGACCTTGCAGCAAGCGGAGAGAGTTCTCCATGGGGTGTCCCTGTTTTTTCCCTATCTAACAGATGTTAGATGTTCTTGCTGTCATTAACCCATGTGTCAGAACTTTTCCCAGCTCAATGTCAGAAGCAGGCTGTGGGATTTCATGCCAGCAAGATCTGCCAAAGGTTTCAGGGTGCTGGGAGGAAGGAGCTCCAAAAGAGCTTCTCGTCCCCACTTTGCTGCTTCTGCATTCCATTTGATGTCTGACAGCTTAAAATAGGCAACGGGAGACTTCGTCCATGCAAATCCCAGTAATGCTTATAGGAAGACAATATTCATCCTCAAAATAGCTTTTTCTTCCAAATGTTTGACAGTTGGAGCTCTTTGCAGTAATTATATTATGTAGCTCAGAGCCTAAAACTTAACAGCAAAATAGATAATTAGCTCATTGTACAAGATCAGCTGACCTACCTGTTTAATTTCCTATGTGACATTTGCCTGTTTTTCTTGTCTAGGTCTTAGGTCTTGTTCCTACATATGACCCGCTCTACATCAAATGTGACTGCTATCCTCCTTTCATCTTCACTAAAAGGAAAGGAAATCTTTCGTGCCTTCCCAGTCAAATTTACTGTGTTCTTACATTGCCAGAGTAAATGGAAACATCTTCCCTTCTGATTCCTTCACTGATGCCAATGGAGTGACACTGCAGAAGAGTCACTGCTGGTGGGTTCTGTGCCCGCCCCGTGGAGTAAGTGTCTCTCCTTACAAGTGGGGAAACTGAGGCACAGAGTGGGTAGGACACCCACTAGCTCTGGCCAAGCATAAGCAGCAGTGGGAGAGCTGAGACCTTGGTCAGAAGTAGGACTGTCAATAATTTAATTTCTTCTTTAGCTCTCATTTAACAGTTTATTTTAATGAAAAATGCCAGATGCTCAGATTAAAGAAGAAATGTTTGCTCTAGGCATTGTGTAAAGTATCAAGGGCACTGGAGATTAAGTCCCTTTGGGGAGTGGGGTGGCATGGTCTTGGCACAGGTAATGAAATCTTCCTGGGAAACTCCTCTCCACATGGTTGCTAGATGTCTCAGGGGCCTTCCTTCACCCCTATGTCTGCTGGCTCTGAAAACTTCGTCATCTTCCTCCAGGAATTCTTTTGCACTGTCCCAGCCTGCTCCCTCTAAACTGCTTCCTGGGATATTTTGTGGTCATTTTATTGATGCATTCTTCCTCATCAGATCAGATTCTCAGCCTTTCTGTACTTAGATGTTTAATGGCTCTTTGCTGGTAGACGTTTTAGTGGAAAGCGGGTGGCTGCAAGTGATGACCTGTGATTTCCAGGGGAAGGGAGAGCAGGGAAACTTTAAGCAGCATGTCTTCCGGCTGGGAGCAGTCCCTTTTAGAGCCCTTGTGTCAATTATGGCTTGCAGAGGCACTTCCCCACTCTATTTGTTTACCCTGGGGAAGCCCATTATGACCCTGCTCCAGGGCTCAAGCCCTGTGGAGAAGGACTTGGGGATGCTGGTGGATGAGAAGCTCAACATGAGCTAGCAATGTGTGATTGCAGCCTAGAAAGCCAACCATATCCTGTGCTACATAAAAAGAAATGTGACCAGCAGGTCTAGGGGCGTGATTCTTCCCACTCTATTCTGTTCTGGTGAGACCTCACCTCGAGTACTGCGTTCAGTTGTAGAGTCCTCAGTACGAAAAGGACATGGATCTGTTGGAGCGGGTCCAGAGAATGGCCACAAAGGTGATCAAAGGACTGGAACATCTTCCCTATGAGGAAAGGCTGAGACAGTTTGGATTGTTTAGCCTGGAGAAGAGAAGGCTCCTGGGAGACCTTATAGCAGCCTTCCAGTGCTTAAAGAGGACCTACAGATGGGGAGGGGCTCTTTATGAGTGAATGCAGTGGTAAAACAAGGGGTAATGGTTTTAAGCTGAAAGAGGGTAGATTTAGATTAGATATTAGGAAGACATTTTTTACACTGAGGGTGGTGAGGCACAGGAACAGGTTGCCCAGAGAAGTCATGGAAGCCATATCCCTGGAGGTGTTCAAGGCCAGGTTGGATGAGGCTTTGATCAACCTGATCCAGTGGAAGGTGTCCCTGCCTGTGGTAGGGTGATTTTGAACTGTATGATCTTTAAAGTCCCTTCCAACCCAAACTATTCTATGATTCTGTGATTGAAACAAAACTCCTTATCTTTAGCTTTAAAAAGAATTTGAACTATAGACAGTCATAAAACCATTAATCTAGAAATATTTCCTGGTTTATTATGTTTTAAATTAAAATGCAGAGTATGTTTCTGGAAAGTATCTTCAATTAGAAGAAAAACTGAAGTCTTGCAGGGCTGTGTAGGAAAGCAGAAATATTTAGAGGAAATAGGGAAAAAATGAGCTTTTTTGGAAGAGCTTTGGAAGGAAATATGGCAAGTGTGAATTGACTGGGAAGTGTAGAAATCCTCTTCTTTCACTTCTCAAATCTAAAGTGAGGAGACTTCTAATATTAGTGTCTCTTTACCTCACAGTAATGATGGAGACATTCTGGTATTGTGCTTTGATAATGTGTATCAATTTACATTAGATGAGCATATACACTTTTAAAAACACAATTTTGTCTTCTCATTCTTCTCCTTCCAAAAGGCAGACTGATTTCATTATCTGTGTTGCACAAGTGTGAGGACAACAAGGCACAGAGGTAGGAGGGGTCTTGTCCAAGATCAGATTGCATAAATTATCATGGCAAGAGTCACTCATCAGTTGCTGTGAGTGGTTCAGCAGTGGAAAATGTGGTCCAGCATTGATATATTCTGCTACCACCACTGCACTGTCTTTCAGTTTCCTTCCTGTGATCATCAAGTCCTCCTGCTGTCTTCAATAAGCAACACCCATGGAGAAAGAGGGACACCCAAACTGACTTCTGGTGCTGCAGACACTGAAGTCCTTGCAAAGGGATGAACTTGTGGTGCCACTGGCTGTAGATGCTCAAGGCTTCTGAGAAGATATTGCACATTGTGGCATATCCCTCTTGTAATGATCTTTCCCTGATCTTCGGGTCACATGCAAGGAAACAAGTAAGCAGTGAGAAGGCCAAGAGGAAAAGAACAGCTATTCTCCTGGGGTCCTGGTGGGATGAATAAGGATATGGGGTTACCTGGGGTCACCATGGAGCAAAAAACCTGAAAACCCTTTTCACCCATTCATTCTGCATTTTCTGTGTGGTCCCTGCTCCCCTCTTTCCTCCCCCTTCCCCAGCTCACCTAGTAATTCAGTAAGAAGAGGCCAAGGAGAGTAATATCATGCTGGAGATAGGACTGGAAGGGCAGTAATTTAGAATCAGAGGCTTAGAGTATTATTGCCTGCAAAGCCGTTCATGGGAAATGATTCCCCCCATCCCCATTCTGCCCCCCCTCCCCACCCCGCTCTCCTTACTCTGCAATAACAATAACAGAAATGCCTTCAGGAGGCTTTTCTACTCAAAATGCAGGCAAAAGAGTGCTTTCCTCCACCACCCTTCTTTCTTTTCTCTTCCCTCTGCACTTGCTTGTCCCCCCTGCCTTCAAGCCTAACCACTGCTCCCTCCCTTCTCCCTCCCCCAACCCCAGGATAAAAAAATAAAAATAATAATAGGGGTAATAAGAGAGGAGGTAATGGAACGTTCTCCAACTGGGCACATGTCAGAAGCCATTATATGTGGTGCAGATTTGCATAATTCAAGAAGCATCAAATTAAATTTGCATAATTCCTTTGATTACACTTGTTATTAAATGTAAGTGACATTGATTTACAAAATGGCCCAATATAAGGTTAATAGCAAATGTCACCTTCCAGCAGGGTGAATAGGGTGCGTGTGTGGTGGTGGTGGTGATGGAGGAGGGGGAGAGGGGGGCCTGGGGAGGAAGGCAGCAGACAATTGATTTCTGCTCCTCTCTCTTCCTTAAAGGGCTCAGGTCTCCTTTGCAGAGGAGCATGTGGACGCGGTGTCTTTAGGAGCAACTGCCAAGTGGTGCTGGTGCCGTGACTCTCGTACCACCTGCGCTGTGCGAGGCACGGTGCAGCCACCTAGCCAGCTCCCAGAGGGAGTCAGGCAGGGTGGAAGGAGCAGGAAACGCCAAAAATCACATCTTCCAGGCCCAGGCGTGTTCGGTGGGCAGGAAAAGCAGCTTAGAAGATAACTCTGTAGAAAGCTGTAATTGAAGCAAGTTTTTTAAAATGGTGTGTGAGTTGGACCCGGGCTGTAACCCACTGGCATCCACTGTACATCTGCCAGGGAAGCACTGAAAGCAATGCTGGGAGCAGTGCCTGAAATGCCAGGCTCTGATGACAGGGGTTACATGGTGAAAACTCATCTGTCATTATGGAAAGACCTATAAGGTACATACAGACGTGCACCCAGAAGTCAAAGGCTGTGAAGTACATACAGGCCAGCAGTAGTATGGACCCATCATCATTGTCCTTTCCTTATCCTAGTAGGACAGGACCTGGGATCAAACACTGCACAGGTATCTTGGGGGCTGTGACAAGATCAATATGTCCATTTTGCTAAGATGGACCTCAGACCATCCTGAGTACTCACCTTGTGAGCAGATCCTGTCTCCGAATATTTTTTTTCCCCCTCTTCATTCTGTGTTTTTCTCCAGATGAGGAATGTGATTTCATGTGGGAAACTGACTGGTAAGTTGTGTGGGCACCCCTAGATTGTAGCAATATAAAAGAATATACATGTGTGAGAACTGGGTGGAGAGCAAACTTTCTATTCCAAGACCATTTCAAAGATACATATACAAGGCCATAATCTAGTTTTGGTTCTGCTGAAGCTTTTTTTTTTTGCAGATCAAGATACTGGGCAGGGAGAGGAAATCAACAGCATCCCTTTTGATTATAATAAATTTCTTGTTCAAGGTGAAAAAATATGCTTCTTTTGGTGACTGAGCTTTGTAAAAATTGTCTAATAGCATCCAAATACAATTAGAACTAAAACATCATTCTGAACCAAATGTTAGAAGGGTTTTCGTGACTGTATCAAAAGAAAAAGTGCTCAGTTTTCTGGAATATTTTTTCTAGGGTTTTTTTGTTTTTTTTTTCACTTTTTCTTACTTTAAGCAACTTACTAGCTGCTGCAAATACCATGAATTCACAGGATGCTCCAGCCAGCTCTTATGTGAGGATTCCTAAGAAAATGTGTCTCAAGAAGAAATATCTCTTAGCTGATGTCTCCGTCTCTGTGAAAGATGTGAAAACTAGTGATGAGTGGGGAAAATGCCTAATCCCAGGCCCAGTAAGACCAATGGGCTTGGACATCTGCAAGGGGAGCCCTGATGATAAAGCTAACATTAGCGGCAGAGGTTTTGGAGCACCTGCTGAATCTGCTGGTATCAGAGCTTTGGCAATCACAGAAGAGAATTGTTTATATAAAGTAAAAGCAGTAATGACGATAAGATATTAGAGCACACATGCTGCACAGGAATCCCACGCTTATAATGGCAGGTGTTGGGGATTTTGTGCACATTCTGCGATATATTTTGATGACAGGCAATGTTTGCAGCAGGAAGGGTACAGTGGTTGGTTTATAATTCCAGGTAGAGGCTTTTTAGCCATTTGCAGCTGATTTTTGTGTTCTGCTGATCAGCCCTTTGAAGCTCTAGAAGTCCATACCCAAGACAAAACCTCTGCACCCATCTTTCAGATCCCAACATAATAATGGGAAGCCAGGTCTAATAATCTAGGTGATCATCTAGTGAATGAGAGATGTGAAATGTATTGTACTGGCCCTTGGGCAGTCAAAAAGGAAGCTGCTGTATGAACACTTCTAATGCCCCACATCCAGTAAGGAACATTGCTTTACCTCACCCCAGGCATCCAGTGCTTGCTCCACAGCAGAATTTATTATGACCCTTCTGAATCCACACTTTCAAAGATCCCCAGCAATTTGGGGTGCCTGACTTTGGACAGTTGAAGAAAATACTTTCTCCAAGCCAAGCACATTTGTAGTGGCTAATGACTCAAGCCTGGGTCCCATACCTGTTGCGAGAATGGGGAAAACAGATGAAGTGTCTGGATTTGGTGTGCAGATACAGAAGGGTGGATGGAATATCAAGGCCAATGTGTACACTCTGGATTCCCAGGGAGGGTGCAGGAGGTGTCTTTTTGTGATGCCAAGGAGTTGCTCTTTATACTTTGGATATTTGTGTCTTTTGAGCAGAAGTTGCGCTTTCCTCTGAAAAGTACCATTGCCCCATGGCCTGATGACAAGTCTCTTAATGCGGAAAATGCAGGTTGCATTCCCAGCCCTGTTAATCCAGTGTTCTCCACTACTCCCTTCCCACACCTATGCACCTTGTCTGGTTAGCCTCAGAGCACGGTTGACCCTTCCATGTGATCTCACAGAGCGCTTGACATGGTGGCTTCTAAGTGTGTGTCTGTTGCTTTCCTGTCAGGGATGGCCAGGGCATTTGAGGAGGAGAGGAAATACGCCCCCACCAGGGTGAACTTCAATGCATTACCTGAATATCAGCTGCTGGCTACTCGTTTTTTCACAGTACAGGAAAGGGTGTTTCTCTGCAACAGCATTGGCTTGAAACTTAGAGTCAGTCGTGCTCTGTGGTCATTATGCTCCCTCTAGCATGGTGATGCTGATTTAGAATGTGGAAAGTGAGTGATCTGTTTTAAGCATGAATTAAGGGGCTGTGATATTTGCCACTAGTTTTGGGGTGCAAAGGATCCGAGCTCACGCATGGCTGGTGCTCACGTGCCCGCTCACATCCTGAGGTATTTTTGTGCCAGCATAAGCTGTAACTCTCACAGGTCAAAGTTGGCATGGGCAGAGGCAGTTAGTGCTGGCAGCTGCTCCTGCTGCTTTGCCAGGGGAGAGGGTCATACTTTTCCCTTCGTCTTGTTACTTTGGCAGCTTCCAGGCAGGTCCAGGGCTCCCCTCGCTGTGGGGAAGATGAGGAGCTGAGACGGAGCCCCTGAAAGCCAGCAGTGGGCAATGAGGCAGTGGAGAGAGAGACTCTTATTAAGGGTAACCCTGACTCTGGCTGACAATTGCTGACATCGTCATATTTAGCACCCGCATGCAGCGAGCCTGAGAGATGCTCACGCACTGGGTGAGCCAACTGCAAATTAATCGTCAGTTCATTACTGCTCCGTGCCTTTCATCCTGACAGCAGCCTTTCAAATGTGGATATAATTGGAAGGGTCCATGTGGCAGGAATTTGGTGAGGGCTGGGAGGGGGAGCTGAGGTCTCTCCCTCTTATTCACCCTCTCCTTTCTTCCCTCTCCTTTTCTCAGGCTGACTTCTGGGAACAAATGGCAAGCTTAGGACAGGTTGGCAAAGGAAATTATTCTCTCCTACCCCTGTATCTCACTTGTGCCACCTACAACCCTTGACATACATCAAGGTCTTAATACCAAGACATCTGTTTGCATCTAGGAGGTTCTCTCGAGCTATAATAACGCTCAGTTTACAAACAAAGTGTGCAGATTAGTAGAGTCACCTGCAAGAATTTGAATATGTGTGTCATTGTTATTGCTGGTGGTGGGTCTTACTATTGTTGTTATTACTGTGCTGCAGGGAGACCCCATCTCTGCCCTACACAGGCAGAGTACAAAGTGAATCTGCAGCCAGAGAGGGTTTTACAGGTAAGGGCCAAGGCTGAGGAGCAGAGTTTGAGGTGTGAGTGTGAAAGAAATGGCTCTCAGCGTCCTCAGGAACTCACTCTCTGAAAAAAAGAAACCAGCCCTTAACTTTTACTTATCACAGCATGGTACTGGGTCCTGTTCTGCATCTCGGTTTCCCCACCAGTCAGGGTGATGTAAATAAGCCCATCCTTGTCATGGGAACAGCCAACCCCCACCCCGCGACAGCACAGAGCAGAGTTAGTGGCTACTCCTCCAGAGCCTACATCAGGAGGGGGATGCTCCAACCTGGCTGTGGGGAATGAAATCCCCTCAGGGGTGGACATGCAGGGCTCTAGAAGTGTGGGGAAGGATCAGATTTTTGTTTGTGTTTTGACTGATATTAGAAAGAAATTGTTGATGCAATCCAAATGTCCTGTTTGCCACACTTAATTAAAAATGGAAGGAGTTTCTCCAAAGTCTGGTATTATAATACAAATCCACACTTGTGGGCAAGTGATGGAGCTGGCTAGGAGCTAGCTTTCCCTTGATCAGAAAAGGGCTTTTTCTGGAAGCGCTTTTGGACAGAAATGGCTTTGGAGCACTTCTGGGAGATTATTTTCTGCCTGTTTTCAACTTCTGCTAGTTTGTGTACAGACATCACGTCCCTGGCCTGCTCTGGTGTGCCCATCCTCTCGAGGCTTCCTCTGCATCGGTGTTGGACTCTGCTCTGGGGGACACAGCAGCTGAGGGACCACAGAGGGGACCACATCACAGACCAGCACAGAAGGCTGGTTGTCTGTGCTGCACAGGTGCTTGTTGGAAAGGACCTGGGAATGGTTAAGCACTTCCAACAACCTGTTTTGTGGCTCCCTAAGTTGTGTTACTTTGCTTCCTCAGTGGTCTAAAGGATGAGGCTGTGCTGCTTCTCCCTGAGACAGAGGGAGTCATGCCGTAGGGACTCCAGCCCCCCTTCCCCGTGTCCCCCCTGCTCCTCCCATGCAAAAGTTATTGTCGTGTTCGGTGGAGTCTCAGGTAGGCAGATGAATGGGAAATGTTCCTCACCATTACTAGCTGCACTTGACTGGAGTCTCATTACATTATGATGGCGCTTTAGCAGGCGAATGGGCCTTGCGTCTGGGTTCCTAGCACCCCTCATACCTCCCTGATAACGTAAATTACCCTCCGCCTCATTGCCTCAAATGATCAAACATCAAATTGCTAGTAAAAAAAAAAAAAGGGAGAAGAAAAAAAAAGAGAGAAGATGAGAGAGAGGAGGGAAAGAAGGAAAACTGAACAGAACCATGGGTTGAATCTACATGTTTTGTCAGCAACAAGAGATGAGTCAATGGTTCTTAAATACTTGCTAAGGATGAATCCATTGATGGCTTCGAGCACGGTAATTTCACTGACATTAAAGTATACCTGCAAAACCCAAACAATACTTTATAACTTCAAATTACACCAGTCAAGTCCTGCTACTCTAAAGCACTGCTTATTTCTTTTGATTCAGGGAGGGGAGACCCACAAGTGACCTGTGTTTCTCCATCAACAGTCTTCAGTAATGCTAAGAGAGACAGAAAGGCAGAGGCATGCACACAGTATAGATTTGTTGTTGATTTTGTGGTTGAACAATGTGCCAAATCTTCTGCCAACCCTTTATCCCCCTCTTCCCACCACTTGACAAATTTTCCAAGCCAGAAGAACAGCTCCAGGATGAAAAAAAACCCAAGAAAAACAAAAAAAAAAGGAGAGGTAGAGGCATCAGCAGGGGATGGAATGAGGAGGTATACACAGAGCTGGTTGACTCTGCACAGAAAAATATGGATCTTGGCACAGTAACGAGGCACAGTGGAAAGAGGAGGCTATATGTCTTTTCTCAGTATTTAAACGTGTGCTTAATATGGCGCTCAGTGGAATGGTTAATCTGCTAATGCTGGTAGTGTTTGCTGTAGTACTCAGAGAAATGTTTACTGCAGTATTTCATGGGGATTGTGTTCTGGATGGCACAAAAGGAGGAATCGCTCTAGCGTACCGGGAAAATGTTCATTGCAAAATATACTGGAATATTAAGAGGTTTATTTAGTGCGTATTTAGTATAATATGAAAAGAGTTAAGTACAGAGTGTTTTATTAATATTTTTGGGGTGTGGATGAATTTTAGTGCTCAGGAAGGTTATGGAGAAGCAATTCCAGCAAAGGCTGGTTTTATTCATAGATTTATAGATCTTAAGACCATAAAGGACTCTTTGATCAGCTAATCTGACCTTCTGTGTAACACAGGTATATACAGTGTGGACATACCTCCTGATTCAGCAAAGCCTGTTGAGCACTTGCTTAAATTTAAGTGTTTGAGTTGCCCCATGGAAGACCGAGAAAATAACCCTATTGAATCAATGGGACTATTCATGCCCTTAATGGGAAGTGGGTGTTTAGGCATTTGTTGAACTGGGACCACAAGAAGATAATGCAGCTAAATGAGTAATTCATAGCTACCCATTTATTCAACTGCTTTTGCCTTCTTTTCTGCTTGCGGATTGCTCTGGAGCCAATCGCCATTTCAAGCAATGTATTCATTGTTTGAAGTCATTCACTGAATAATTTCAATGAAAACTCTTTCTTGATAGCTTGCTCATAAACAGTTCATTGTGGATATGGGAATATATGCACATACATTTTAAGAATGTGTGAGCATGCATGCACTCTTGTTTTTTGTATTAAATATGTGAACACACAAGCACGTATGCACACAAATACAGGGTTAGGTTCTTCAGCTACAATAAAAGACATGGCTCACAGATGCTGGTGAGTTTACACTGATTCCAACCAGCTCACTCACAATCCAGCTTCCCAGTTTCAAGTTGCTTTTGTTTTGAGTGAAGCTGTAATGTTTCTGACCCCTGACTGCATGCAGTGAATCTTGAGGTCCAGTTTCCAATGCAAATATTTACCCAGGGAATTTTTTTAATGTGCTTTTGTGATTTTTCTCCTCTGCCCATTCATTACAGACTGATTTCGCCACACAGCCCTCACCATAAAGTGATCCAGTGGGAATTTTGCAGAAAGTGAAAAGGAAGAAAGTACAAAATTAGTTGGAGTGAACTCAGCAAATTATCATCAGTATTTGTGTACCTGTGCCAGGCCCTCCATTCCCTGTATTTACTCAACTGGTCAGGAATCAGTTGTGATTTATTTTGAATGCATTGCTTAGGGATTTTCCAAATCAGCCAGGGCGTATCTTTTCAAACAAGTGTGTTTGCAAACCCCTTGTGGCATGGAATCAGTCAATTAAGTGACATGGCATTTTTTTTAAACAGGAACAAAATTGAAGAACAGGTACTATGAATGAGGCTGGAAGCCTCACTGGTGGAATTGTGTTTGTGCAGTGGCTAGCTCCAATTCTCATGCAGACCTTACTGTGCATTATGCATTACAACGTGGGAATAATTTGTTTCTGGTGCAGGCTGCCAGAAATATATTCTTTCTAAAAGCCACACTGTTTTTCAAGATTCACATACATTTTCAGGAAATCAAAGATATTACTGTGATATTTAGGAGCAGAGTATGAATAGCTACAAATTAAGTACTGAAAGTGGTGTTTCCTGTATTTCAGTTTGTTTTCCTTCTTTACATTCCTCTCAGCACCAGAAAGGGATGTGATGGAAACTAGATGTGAGCTGGACAGCCACAGTATTGAGGCAGTTCATCCAAGTGCAGTTCATCTGTATGAGATAAGTGACAGTTTGAGATTTTCACCAAAGATGTACAGAGAGCAGGGATGCTGGGGTCGCTGTAGGACACGTGTCCTGTTGATGCTGCAGAGCTGATTGGATGCTCCATGTTCTTCTCTTCGGCTCCCAGCAGCTGTGACATCTGAAATTGCTTCTGAATGTCCCTTTTATTAATTTTCTTTCATTTGCCCAACTGAAAATGAAGAGAGGTTTGGTTTCCCCTGGTCAACCTAAGGTGGATTTTTTTCTAGATATTTCAGTAAAACAGAAGGCCACTGTAATTTTTGTAATCAGAATGAGATGTGTTGTTTACAGATGGCCACTGTCCTTTTTAGAAGAATTGTTATATTTCACAAATGGAAGACATTTTGATATGAAAAAAATTATAACGATTAATTTTCCAAAATAGAAAATGAAATATTTTGACTTTTCAAAGTTACCTTTTCCTTTTCTATTTTTTCCCTTGTGGGGGATGATTGGCCTAATTCAGCAAGAGGTAGCAAACAGACTGAGTCAGCTAAAAGCACATTTTTTTTTCTGCAGATAAACTTTATTCACTGAAAGAAAAAGAGAAACTGCAAGTCCTGATGCTACTTTCCAAAAAGTTTGTTTGGCATTTCTGTATCTGAGACATCTTTAAAACAATGTGTACATCCTTCTGCCAATATTTGCATAGCATTCGAAACAACAGAGAGCATTTGGATATTTTTAATAATGAGGGGATAGGTTGCATGCATGGGAGGCATGGTGTCTAACAGGGCTGTGTATGAGCCCTGACAGAGGTTTATTTACACTGTGGCTCAGTTGTAATCCAGCCTGCCTCTGTCAATGTTGCTCTCTTTTTAATGGAGAGTTTACCGCTTGTACACGCTAAGTCATTTAGGTGTTAGTTTTGTTTGCCAACACAGACTGTCCATTAGCTATCTTAATCCTCTCTGTTATAACAGACTGAGTGAAAAAAAAAAAAAAAAGCTCAAGAAAAGTCTGTCTAAAATATTGTTGTAGAAGGAAGAAATGACCTTTCCCCCTTTTTTGTTTTCAAATGGAATTATCATGCTTTATTCAAGTTTCCCCTCTGAAAGTTGATGTATTTTTCACTTAAAAAATTGGAAAATGCTCACAGAGAATTTGAAATAAAATCACTGACTTCTTTCAATGTTTGCACACAAACCAAAAACAATTTTCAGGAGCTGTTCTGGGCTGAACTTTCAGCAGGTATGGGGTTAAAGGGGTCGAGTTTATGCTTTAAATACTCATTGACTTCCCAACATTGTTTTGAACAAAATGCAAAATGAAATCCTGCAAGATGTGATCATTTAGGGTACTGTGGCATATTTTGAAACAGTAGGGCTGTTAGCCCCAGCATCTTGGCCAAATTCCAGCCTGGATAATTACATTATGCCGGCCCATATTCCAGCCTGCAGTTCAAATATGAAAAAAAAAAGAAAAGGGGTTATCATTTCTCCTTCGAGAAGTCCTGCTGTGTGATAACTGATGCTTTTCCACTCCAGAAGTAGCTGTATTTCAGGAAACATTGCCTTCATGTTTCTAGGTGCCTTGGCCATTGCATAAACAATGTTGTGAAGATGCCCAGGCCAGCTCCTTCATGGGAACAAAGCAGCAGAACTGACTGGGATGGGGCTGTGGTGCTTTATACCAGCCCCTTCATTACCACACAGACGTCACTTTATAAAGCCCAGAGTCCTACTTAAGGTCTAGCTCCCCTGCAGCCAGCAGACTGGGGTATTTGTCTACCTGATAGCCACAGGCTGGGGGTACTGGGAGGATGCACAGCAAGAGGAGAGGAGAGGGCAGACTGGCATAAGATGGAAAGAGGGAGGACTCACTGGTGGACTTGACCTGTGCCTGTAATTCGTAAAGAGCATTTTTACACCAGATCAATGCTTTCCTCAGCATTTTAATGCACCCCATTGGTGTCCTTAAACTCTAATGATGCAGTCTGTGAGAAGCTGCCATTTATTACCCACAGATGGGGTGATAATTATTGACAAGATTGTAACTAATAATTAAACCCATTTGCTCCTTTAAACAAGTTGGTGTGAATTATTTTCAGAGTTCTTTAGCAGACCTGTGGTCACTATCATTGTGTAGCAATGCTGCCCAGGAATGGGCCCAGTGCCAGGGACGGAGGAAGGCTGCTCATGAGAGCTGGGCCATTCAAACCTATGGTGGGAATCCTTCTTCTTCAGTCCAATGTGGGGCCTGTGCTTCTGGCTGTGTTAGTAAGAGGTGTGTGAGCACCGCTGTGCTTCCAGCCTGTCCTGAGGGCTGTGCCTTCTGACCCCCAGCTCCTTCCAGGGCTAGGCTCAGGACTAGCTTTTGCTCTGCTCCGAGGGGCTTGCATGGAACCATGGATGGAAAAAATCTGTCCATGAGAACTTTCCTGATGGTTTGTCCTTTGCTTCCTGAGTATCTTGAGCCTGCGTCTTCTGCAAGTGGAAGGTCAATAGTCACACATTCCACATAGTTAGGTTTATTATTCCTCAGGTGAAAATCCCATTTCCATCCCAAAGCAAAGATGTTGGGAGGGAAGGGGGAAGGATAATTTCTCCACACTAGTGTTTCTCTGGGGAGCAGAGGGATCATAGAAGGACTGTTAAACCCTCTCTAGTATGGTGTAATGCTCTTATGGTGCTGAGGACCAAAACACCAACCGCTGCTCAGCATTTTTGGTGGAATGGTGGGTACTTGCAAAGCAGTGAAGCCTCTGACGCTAGGGGCTAGGATGGGAGTGTGCAAGGGAACAAGTGCTGCTCTGCTCACCATTGCCATGGGGTTCTGGGCAGAGCAAAATGAGAGCAGTCCTTCTCTGTGAAGCTGAGCACAACGGGGGCAGGGAGTAGGACAGCACGTGCCGGCTGGCATGGAAGCTGGTTGGGACGAGGCAGCTTCAGCAAAGAGCAGCTTTTGCAGCATGACACTGTTCAGAACACTGCCTGGGGGAGCTGCCTTCCCCTGGTGTACGTTTCAAGGGAGGGTGTAAATCTAATCTCAGTGCTAGGGTCCATTAGCATTAGAGGGGAGTACTGTATATGCATTCATTCCCTGCTCTCACCCCTGGATGACAGAGTACCCCCTTCTGTTGTCTCCTTTAGCACAGGGAAAAGGCTGCCCATTAATTCTCCAGCAGCGGTGGATAATGCCATCGTAAGTCTTAGGTGCCTATGAATTTTGTGAGCATTTTACAGTAATAAATACCCCACACTTGTGCATATAATTAGTTGTGTATCTCTCAGTTGTTCCGTCTTGCCTGTGATCTATCTGTCCTTTTACAGAGGTGGATCTGGTTGCTCCTTGCAATCCTGGCTCAGTACTGATGTGGCTTGGCCCAGCAGCAGGAGATCAAAGAGATTTGGGTTAAGGGAAGGAGAGATGTCATCATGGACTCAGGGATTTATTGTACTTGAAGTGGAAATCTGAGCTGAGAAGCTGAATGCAAAGGAACTGAGCTGTTCCGAATAAGTCTCAGCATATCTGTACCATCAGTGCCTTCTCACCCCCTGCAGTTTCATGCATGTACTGCCTAGCTGCTAACATTGGGGTATAAAGATGTTTTTGTACTCTTCAGCGTATTGGCAGAAATATTTCCTCTATTATCTTCCCCCCACCCCCCCGCCATGTATACCAGGTTGTACAGGCTATGAAAAGACAGTAAAAATTTATATTCACAAAAGTTTTTCTGCTCATTTGACTTTGCCTTCAGTATCTTGCACCTTCCCCTTCTTCAGTGAAGAAGAGTATGGGAAGACTAATAGCCTCACATCTACACATTGTAGGATTTTATCCCCCTTTTCTAAAAACTCCAGTAAAGTTTCACAGTAGCAGAACTTACTGTGCAAAGGTAAGCAATCACCCTGCTGTCTTAGACCTACTGAAGCCTGGATTCAACAGATGAGAAAGTCAGGCTTTAGGGCTTGGAGTGCTGGGTCGGAAAGACTGTGGCCACATGATACAAATGTTGATCTGATGTGAAGCTGATCTGCTAATTCAGATCCTTTCAGGAAGTGCTGACAGTTTAACTTCTTCTGGCAGACTCAATGTGCATTCAGTATTATTTGTCTGTGACTCTGACTTTATACTTTAAAATATCACCTGTCATCCCCCCATAGCTTGCAGAAAGCTGGAATAAAATTGAAGCTGGCACAAAAGCTGCACAGTGTATGCTCTGGATAACTTGGTAAGATGTGATGCCGCAAGGATGCCTGACCCAGGTCAGATCTGTGCAGCTGGCTGATCCCAAACTGTGCACATCTGGCAGCAGTGTCTAAGGAAGCGTAGCTGAGACTGGCCTCAGCCTAGTCAGAGGATGCTCACACTGCTAACTGTAACCATCCTGTTGAACTCAGAGGGACTATTTACATGCTTAAAGTTAATCACAAGCATAAATCTCTGCAGGATCAAGGCTACAGAGAAAACTAAGAGAAGGCACTGAAGAAGCATATGTCAAATGGGGCTGTGGTCGAGAGCTCACTGAGACTTAAACATAACATTTGAGAAAATGAGTCTATTTGGTTCAGCGGCATCCTGAACACTGGCATGTAGTAATTCCATAATGGATCCATTTAACCGTTCCTATAACTGAAATATCCTTAGCAAATATTTCCTTTAATAGCATTTAAAGAGGGAGTGCAGGAAGAGAAATTTTAAAGCACAGATATTTTCTTGCTGAGCTCCAGTTCTGAGGGCTTTCAAAGTACCAAGTTAATTTTTCTCCAAATTTGGCTCAATATTTAACAAATCAAGTGAGATCAGGAAGCAACCAGAGGTCAACATTTTTAACCTGAGTTGTTTGTTAAATTGTCCCAGCTCTGCAATAACAACCAGAACAAGTGCATGTTGTATTCAAAGGTATTCAGACAATCCTTGGAAACTTTATAATAAAATCACTAATCCAGCGAGCAAGGCTGGAACAATGGAAACAAGGAAGAGCCTTTTCTGTGGGAGATGGGAAAAGCTTGCAGAACTGGGATCTGGAATCAGAAGAAAAGCCAGATTTCAACCTTAGCTGTAGTGATTAACTACCTTAACTCTAGTAATTGTTAATGGGTGTTCAACATGAGCCAAAGTAAATTGGCATTTGTACAGAAGCAAGATGGTCAACTTACATCCAACCGGAAGAAGCCCAGAAAAAGGTGGATGTAAACTGTGTAGTGTAGAAGCAGCACTGTTCAGTGTTTCTCAGCCTCATGACAACCTGCATGCTGGCTGCAGGGGAGTAAAAGTCCATGGAACTACAACACTTCGGATAACCAGAGCTAAAGAGAGATCTTCAAGCACAGTTGGGTGCCCACTTTCATAGTAAGTAGTTCTTTGCAGCCTCCTCTTGTTAGAGCCTCCTGTGCTACCCATTCTCTAGGGTCTGAGAGTGTCCCTCAGGTCACTCCAACAATTTCTTATTGCAGTTTAGCAGTTAGATGTTAATTGGGTGTCCACATCACACAGCCCTTTGCACATCACCAGCAAGGGCTCTCTAGGCCACTGATGGCCCATGGCCCTGTTTCAGAAGCAACGTGCTATAATAATGTATCCCTAACCATGCTTTATACCAATAAGTAGGCTATAACCCTGTCAAGGTGTGCTGGTGACTCTATAAACCATGAGACCTGAATGGTCAATGGTCGAGTGGTTTAAAGCTGTCACCAGAATACTGAGATAGCTGTGTAAGCCTTGTAGTGCATGGCTGGGGATACATTATTCACTATAATATATGGTAAGAAATACCTGCACAGGATCTGAAATGAACTGCTTTAGCCAGTAGCCATCGTGGCTAGTGATCAGGGAAATCTGTTAGCATTTTCATGTGCAATGGGAGACAAAGAGACAGACACTGGAGGAGGGGAACTCATATTCTCTGTGTAAAGAAGTTGGGGTTTGTGCAGGGGATGGAGAACAAGCAGAACTGAGTCCCTGCCCATGAGCATGGCTGAGCCCCTCGCCTGCACTTGCTGCAGGATGGGAGGAAGCACCCAGGGCTGGTGACCTTCTGAGCTGTGCAGCTCAGTGTTCCTTCCCCAGCTTGTTCTTCTGTTTTGTGGAGGAGCTAAGAAGGACTTGGGTTGTCAGTTTACAGCTGCTCAGAGAAGGCACCAGGTATGAGGCTCAGCCTGTCAGCAGGAACGTGTGGGTAGTGGCCGGGGATGCTCTGTGAAGGAACATGGTCAGGTGCCTCTGCTTTCTGACCTACCTCCATAGTCTCACAAGCATCACAGGGGAAGGTCTAAAACTGTCCAAGGTCAATTGCAAGCCTGCAGAGAAGTCAGAAAAAGGTCCTAGGGGCTCCCTACACTGATGTTGAGAGAGAGGTGGGTTGCCCCATCTCTGCTAGGTGTGTCTTGGGTAGCACCAAGAGGCAGAGGGATGGAGTTGTCTGTACCAATGTACAGGCAGGCAGATGGCCCCATGGCCAGGACCCGAGGGTCTAAGAGGGTATTCTGGGTTATTTCATGAGCGGAGCCATCAATTCTACATCTTCCTCCCTCCAGTCATAGCTGGGCTTGGTGCATGTGTGGGTAGCTGCAGGGTTGAGGGAGGAGAAGGCAGGAATAGATCTGGGTGAAACAGGGTGAAGGGATGCTCTGAATCAAATGGCCAGCACATGGAGGTAGTGAGGAGGGCTTTGAGGTGGCTTTGGAGGGGCATAACACTAAACCTCTGACACCAACAACCTTGGAAAAGAAAAGATTTCCCCATTTTGAAAACCTATGCTGCTCCAGCCACAGGAGAGTATCCCTGTGTGAACATCCTTTGGTGGCAGAGTTGAGAAATGAGGAGGGCCTGGGGGATTTCATTAGGAGATGGGAGGGGAGGGAGGAAAGCCCTCCTCCTAAACAACAGACGGAGCTAAAATTGCCTGAAGGGCTTGCTGGGCTTGCTTTATTTATTGTATATACGTTTATACATACATATATTTGTATGCATATATATGTATTTCTCCTACCCCAGGCTTTACTGGTCTTTATCAGGAAAGGACCCAGGGGCATCCTTTACCACCGCAGAGGCTGGAAGACAATAGTGCTGCCAGAGAGGACACAGGGAAGGGCCCTTTACTGCCTGCGATCAGTAGCTGGGAGACAAAGCCTGGGGTGTAGGAATTCAGGGACGCCAAGCTGTGGGGCTACCACCTTGGCTCACTTGTTATGTTAAGAGCCTATTGGTGGTGCTGAGGCTGTGGGGCAGAGGGAAAATAGAGGGGTGGGTTCTGAAAGTGGCTGCCCTGGCATCCTTCTGTTTTCCATATGGGTACATTGTCTGGCCCCCTCTCTCCATGCTGCCGTTGCTCTTCCTACTGTGCTCACATCAAATGTCAGTTTCCTTTTTTATTAAAACCCTCAGAGCAGCCAGCAGGGTGACAGGCACCAGGAATTTGTGAAGGATGGAGGAGGAGGAGAAACAAATCTGTGTTTGTTGAGTGGAAGCTGTGTCCCTCCATCCCCCTTCTTGACCTCCCTCTCAGCTCCCCTTTTGGGCTGGACCACACATGGGATAAACAAATTTGGTGCTGAATATACAAGACAGCAGGCAACACAGTGCTGGGGAGGACAGTTTCCTGGGTTAGCCTGCCCCATCCGAGTCATCCTGTCCTGAAACTACAATCCTTCAGAGCATACCTAACGCTGGCAGGGCGAGGTGCTGCTTCCCACTGCAGACCAAAAGTCTCTCCTGTAACACCCAACCTGCTGGTTTTGTCTCATTGTGCTGGTCCGCGGGCTCTCAGAGCAGGGAAGGTCTCTGCCTCCCTCTGTCCAGCTCTTGGCAGACCTCATAGTTCCTAAGTTTTTAATCTTTTTTGGATCTCGGTTTCCTCCAAAACCTGCACTGAGTATGATCTTCTCATCCCTTTCAAGTCCATGATTTTCTGTGCTACCTCATTATTTTTTAAGCAAAATTTCTTTTAAAGAGCTACCATGCCTCAGAAAATGTTTCCTGTATTGTCACCCACCTAAGAGGAGTACCAAACAGATCAGATTCTCTTTGGTGATTTTTTGGTTTTGATGTCAGACAGTGAAGATAAAACTAATGGTGTCAAGCAATGTAAGGAAGGGGAAGATTAAACAAAATCTATCCCCTGCAAAAACAAAGCAATCAATATAACATTATACTGCTGCAGTGGCTTTCAACTTGCTTTGATTTGTGGATCTGTAGAAAACCTCTCATGAAGGCTTAGCACCCCCACAGATAATTCCCAACCTCCAGCTGCTGAAAAGCATCAGCAAAATTGCTCTTCCCACCCTTCTTACAATGAATTAGCAACCTTCCAGTACCTGAAAGGAGCTACAAGAAAGATGGAGAGGGACTATTCATAAAGACTTGTGGTGATAGGATGAGGGGGCATGGGTATAAACTGGAGAAGGGCAGATTTAGACTAGACATTAGGAAGAATTTCTTCACCATGAGAGTGGTGAGGCACTGGAACTGGTTGCCAAGGGAAGCTGTGGCTGCCCCATCCCTGGCAGTGTTTAAGGCCAGGTTGGATGAGGCCTTGCGCAGCCTGACAGTGGGATGTCCCTGCCTATGGCAGGGGGGTTGGATCTAGATGATCTTTAAGGTCTCTTCCAACCCTAACTATTCTATGATTCTGTGATTCTATGATTCATGATTCTATGATTCTATGAATTAATGTTCTTGCAGGAATCTGCAGACCACAGGTTGAAAAATACCATCATACAGGGTACCAGTTCAAATGTAAGTAACACTAGTTAAATAGGGATCTTAGTATTATTATTATAATACTCTCAGATCCATCCAGCCTGGAGAATGCCTTTTGCCATCTCTGGGAAGTTCACACAGGAGTTTCATTTCTCTAGTCCCATCTTGTGAGCCTATCTGCTGCAGCAGAGAAATATAAAGTTCCTCTGCTGATCACACAGTAGAAATGCAATAGATTATGGATGGCAGCAAAATTTCTGAACACAAGTTTTGCTTTTGCGGAAAAAAAAAAAATTATTTTTTGTTCTAAAGGTACTTTGCCCTCTACCTCACCAACAACCATAAGAAGAAATTCTTGATCAGACTCAAAACAACCTATTTACTCTCTCATTTCTTTTTTTGCTTCTGCTTTGTATTCTCTGTTTCATTTTGCATCTCTGACTTCAGTTAAATGCTTCTGCTGCAGAGGGGAGCATTGCCTGTTTTCAACTGGCCTAGCAAAAGAAAAATAGGAAAACAGGAATAAAGAAGGTTTGATATTTAAGCTACAAAGTATTTTATTTCCATAGGCCTAACACTGTCAATGTAACACTCATGAAATGCTGAAAAACTTAAGATGAGAAGTTTAAACAACTGCAAAACTTCTTCAGAATTTCCTTTTCATGAAAAAAAATGGAAATACAGCAACACCTATGGCTGAAACTAGGGTAAACATAATCCAGACATTGGAAAAAAATGTCAAAACAGAAGAGCTGTATTTTTTTCAAGTTGTTCTACAGATCTTTAAAGATGCTACTCCATGAAATAACGAGTGGTTCATTCACCAACCCATCAGCTTGGGAAATATATGCAACACGAATTCATTTGTTTCCAGCTAATTGCACTTTCATTTCCTCCTCCTATCTTTGCAAGGCTGTGCAGGCTCGGGTTTGAGTGGTACTTACCAGGCTGTGTGTGCTGCATGTGCCATCCCCAATACCCCATCACAGTGATATTTAGCCCAGCTAGGAGGCACAGTCATTTCCTTTGCTTGTGATATTCTGGGCAACAAATATTTGGGGCCCACAGTGGGAAAGGACTGGCAAACAGTCCTCTTATATTTTATTCCTGGCTTCAGACATTGTCATGCCTTACAGTTGGAGTCAAACAAATGAACTTCTCTACATCTTATTTAACCTTTCTATAAAACTAAGGTAATAATATTTATCCAGCTGGGATGCTGCAAGGAGTAATTAATGTGTACAAATCACTTCAAATTCCTTAATGAAGTGCAAACTGTATTAGTCCCCACAGAAACTGGTAATAGGTTTGTGTCTTCCTTCACTGAAGGTCTGACCTCTGTCCCCTGGGATTATCGTGACAAAAACCTCTTCCTACTATTTGTAGCACAGCAGCTCACAAGGACTCCTCCAAGGCCAGAATCCCCATTGCACTAGGGGCTGTATGTTCATGCAGTAATATGCAGCCCACACTCTAGAGACCTTATATTTAAACTGAGAAAAGCTGTGAGAAAGGAAGCATTAATGCTGTTTCAAAGGCAAACAACCCAGGCACAGAGAGGAAACACCTTGTTGGTAGTAAGTCTATAAACGAACATAAGACTTTTCAGAAGACTATCACATCAGACTGACTTCCCGGCTCAAGCTGAATTCTTACCTCTTTGGTCTGGACATTGATCTTCCTCGTTCTGGTGAGTGACAGACCAGCCAGGAGGCAGTGGATGGAGCTTGCTTCTCATGGGATGCTTGGAGAGAGCAGGGTTTGGGTAGGTCAGTGTCTTTGGGTAGAGATGGTGACCACTATTCCTGCTCTTTATCTCATGCTCTTTTCCAGAATTGGACACATTCTGTGCTCTGATTTCTTAATACTTTCAATGATCTTTCTGCTATAAGGAGAGAAAGAGAATCCAACAAAGACTGGTTAAATTGGTTTTGTAAATGTTTGTGCATAAACATACGGGGAAATGTGGATGTACCTCCAATAATTCTTTTAGCATTTTTCATATCCTTTTTTTTGGCTGATGTAACTGTTATTTTCTTGTTACTGTATCCATACTCTGAATAAAGCAGTGAATTGATTCTCCACCAATATATTGGAACTTTTCATTTTTGGACTGATGAAATGATCCAAAACTGGATTCCATTTTTTCTTGTCCTGATGCTAGAAACCAGTTTAAATTGAGCCTTTTCTGAAGGACAAAAAGAGCAGAAAAAAAGGGTCACATAATTCACTGACAGTGCCAACAATGAGCTGATGATCCCACTCACATTCTGTGCTAGCTATAATATCCTGCTCTATGAAAAGCTGCATGTTTCACAGACATTGTTGATGTTTCACAGAGGAGACCAGCATCAATGATTAGCTGACTGTCCTCAGCTCTTCAGCTGCATGGCTACTAAGCCCCTTCGAATGCTAGTACCCAGATGGGTCACCAGACTTTCTGGGTGAAGAACCCACCATTTTCACTTCCTCTGCTCTCCCACAGGACCTTGGGCACTAGTCCTATGGACGTTCAACCAGCAAGGGGAGCCCCTAATCCCCAAAGACACCTTACACTGGTTTCAGCACCCATGAGGCAAGCTAAGGATGTATGACTCAAGCCACCTCACTGCCATTGAGGTAAGATGAAGGATAGAAGTTAGCATGATCAGCAAACTAGTGAGAGAAAGACAGAGCAAAAGCCTCTGGTGCTGTAAATAATTCCCACTCTATGGATTTTAGAGGATCACGTTGATGTACATCAGTAGGAAACATCAGCCTCTAACACCCATTTAAGCCATGGGCTCCTTTAGCAGTCAAGCAATCACATGTTAGAAAGGAAACAACAAGAGAAGGCACCTTTCCTTGGGAGATCATTCCCAAGCAGATGGAAGGAGTGAGCAGGACTCCTCTTCCTCCCCTCCCTTTGCCTGCTGACTGACTGTCCGTGCTGCACACCTCTCAGATACAGGGTCCCTCCTCCCCTGGCCAGTACATGGCTGCAGGACTGGGAGCTGTTTATAGGCAGTATCCGAAGATGCCTTTTTAAACATAGGATATACAAGGATGGGAGGATGAGGGGAGGGGGCTGGGGAAAGAGGAGAGGTACAGACACAGCACTCCTTGGCAGTGATTTATAGACTGGGTCAGGCACAAATTGACTCGTATGCAAGAAATGTAAATGGAATCGAGACTTTTGATGGAGAAGCTCATTTTCAGACTTAAACGCTTTAGATTAAACACACTCACACACAAATGCTGGCTGGGAGGGTGTTTTATATAATTTACATTACAAATCAATTCATTATCCACAGAGGCAGGTTGCACTGATTTTCAAGGATCGGAGATTTGATGAAGAGGATTCATTTCAAGAAATAAACCTTTTAAATTAACCGCAAGATGAGGGAAATTTCTTTATTTAAAAAATACGCCAGCCCCTTCTTTGTTTCTTTTATTATTATTAATATTATTTTCCATTCGGCTTTGGGTCATTAAGGAGGGTCCAGAAGTCACAGATTGCATTTCTGAGGGAGGAGAGCTGAGAACTTTGAATGTCACACGTTTTGTCTGGCTCCAAACCCTTCATTTATTGCAACACAATTTGTTACCTGTGGTTGGCTCCACACATCAGTGTGCGCTGTGTGCCAGGACTGATTTAGCAGGGAATGTCCTCTCCACCTTGAACTTGAGAGGGGGAAATCCCTTGAGAGAGGAGATGGAAGAATCATGAAAGACAGACTTCCAATTGCCTCAGAAGGGAGATGCCCACTGGCCTCTGGATGAAGTCCCCTCAAGATCTGGCAGGGTGTGGAGTTCAGAAAATCCTAATTATAACAAAGGCAGATAGCTCTCTGAAAACACATTTAAAATGCAGGTGTAAAGAAATGGATCAAACAGGGAACTCCAGAACCAACATGGATCCAGAAGTCCCATCCTTCCCTAGAAGTGCACAGATCACAGTGGGAAATAGTCAGGGCTGGAGCCAAAGCAGAAGGAGTGAAGATGATCGAAGGATGACTGCCTTGTTACCCTGGTCTTCCTTGGCAAGGCTGCAAAGTACCATCTTCGAGAAAGTATCTTTCTTGCTTCCTAATCTGTTCGGGTATAGTTTGTTCCCCTCCAGTCATTCCTAGCCACAGCTTCCTTGTAACTAGTTCCACAACATCATGGAGAGAGGCAAAATAAGAAGGCTAGAGAAAGCACTTTCTGTCTTCCACGAGAAAACTGTTTTGTTTTTACTTTCATATAAAAAACTAAAAATGGTTGAGTCCCTTTCCTATTTGAACAAGAGCCAATCTTCTAGAAACACAACTACTCACCTAACCATAGATGATCGTCACACTTGTGTGAGATGAACCTCAGCCAGAGGCTCTTCATGGGCGATGACAGCTTTTGGGTCTTGGAGCCATTTGCATCCCTCAGGATCCCAGCAAGCCTTCCTGATCCAAAACCCAGTGAGGGGTCTTCTCTCCTGCCAGGAGGATTCTGGCCACTGATGAGCCTGCTCAGCCAGTGCACCAGAACCCTGGGATGGGAAGGGCAGAGCCTGCCCCACCTGACAGTCCCAGTGCAGGGTAAGTGGACAGGCAGCAATTACCTGAGCTGGAGGGGAGCCAAGGCACCAGGGTTAACAACCCTGATCTTGTGAGTTAAAAAAAAAAAAAAAAAAAGCCACAAGATCTTTAATGACCACAAATGGCTAAGACCTTCATTTTATATCTCTTCCAAAAAGCAATCACACACATTTTAGCAGGGGACTTTTTATTCTCATGCAGATGGGGTAGCCAGCGCAATGTCCTCTCCCAACCACATCCTGACCTGGTCAGTCCAAGCACACAGAAGAACAATGTGAAACATGTTTGACCTTCACAACTTTCCTTTACAGGCCAGCAAGCTAAAACCCTGAAGGAATTTTCCTGAGTGAATTTGTCCAAAGCAACGTTCAACCACCTCATTCAATATTTGCCTGCAAAAAAAATGCCAATTATTGAGAGACAGTCCTGGCTGGGCATCAATAGGCAGCCAGGTGTGAGAAGTTGAAGAGAAATACATCTCATTAATGTGGAATTGTTTTTAGGTTAATAATCTTGCGTTAATTTTCCTTTAAAATATTGTCTTTGACCGTTAAACGCTCGCACTGTTATAAAAAGAACGTAATAAATGATCTTGAAGCAAATTCTCCTGCCAAATGTCATAATTTATTTGCATAATTAGCTCTTAATTTTAATTCAATATGCAAATCCACGCTTCCTTTAAATTGCAGCAGCCTGTTTCCCGGCCCTGGCTGCCATGAATTTATTGTGAGGCGGCTGTTTGAAAAGGCAGCTTCACTGCCTTCTGGGGATGGCTGCCTGAGGGAGGGGGTGCCCACCGCCAACTCCAGTCACTTTTTGTTTGGGTTTTGTTTTGGTTCGCTTCTTATTAAGTTGGACCCCAGCCTACTTCGATCCCTGAGCGTCCCCTATTCCCCCCAACAAGTCCTGTTTCCCTTTGTCTTCCTTCTACATTCTCTCTCTCTTTTCTTTTCCTCTTTGGAGAAGACAATGTTGATCCTCTATGTTCCCTGCCCCTTGCCACCCCATGAAAGTCTCTGGCTCAAGTCAACCTGGCAACCACTCTGCTCTCCTCCTCCCTAAGGCTCCTTCTCCCCAGCCCTTGCTCGGTGCCTTATTACAGTGTCCTCCTCCTCTTGGAGGAATATGAGGGGGAAAGGCTTAGCTCCCCATGGGGTTTTGTCCCCTAGACCCCCTCCATGGCCAGAGCCCCTGCAGACTGCTAGAATCCCATCTCATCTCCCTCATAGCACACTGGACTTTGTTCCTTGCCAAGCTACCCCAACCACTGGGCTTGTGGCAGGGCAGCTTGCAGTGGGCAGGACAGCTGCAGCAAGCCCCTGCTGCTGTGCAACAAATGTGGCTGTTCTCCTCTGTGGTTATCCAATATCTGGGAAGCTGGAGCAGGGGCGCTCCCCTTCCTCATTCCTCTCCATCACCAGCATCCCTCCATATCTGTGCTCAGCCTCTACATCCAACAGGAGGGTGGGAGACCGGATTGCTCCAGCATCAGCCCACACGCAGGCACAGGACGCAGCTCTTGACAAGTGTCCCAGGATGCGCAGCCACTTGGCACTGGGCACCACTCCTCTGCTACAAGGAAAATATCCAAATAAAACAGCTCACAGATTTCTGCTCCTTTCTTCTCTTCCCAATCCAAAACTAAAACAGGGTTTTAGCAACCATAAAGTCCTTCCAGGTAGAAAACTGTGAGCAGGTGGCTTTGAGAGATGAGGGCAGAGAGGTGTCTTCTCTGGGCAGGAGTGAAGCCTGCTCTCTGTCCTCCTCTCTAGTAAGTAGTATAACCACGTTTGGGGTGATGAGGAACCTGGGCACAGGTGCTGGCAGCTCACTTAAGGGGCCCTGGGAACCAAATCTCTGGAGGATTTTAGACATCTTGCCTTTTTGAGGGTGGCTGATCAACGAGGGCTGTAGATGCAGCATGCTTCAATTCTTTCTGGCTTTCCATCTCAGGATTCATCCCTGTGGTACAGGGAGCAAGGAGAACACCCAGAGACTCCTACCATGGCATTTTGTGGCACCAGGAGAGGAGCAGGAGGGATGGATGGTGGAATAACATGAGCCCAGGGTTTCACACACAGGTTAGGGAATTAAGCAAAAGGGACAAATCAGCCCAGACAACAGGAAATCTTTTTCACTGGGGGAGGGCTTGGGGGAGAGGGAGATAATTAAATGTTGCTTCATCAAAGTGGAGGCAGTTTGCAAGCTGCTCTCCCTTGTAACTCTATAGTGTTCACCTCCCAGGACAGACCTTGAGGGCTGGCAGCCACCCCCTGCACCAGTATCCTGGGAGCAAGGGGATGTGATGAGGTGCCTTGACAGAGGGAGGGGCTGGTGAGGGTGGAGGGCTTGGGTTGGAGGCTGTAGGAAGGAGAGGGTGTTGGTATCTCATTACAGGCCTTAGATCTCTGGAGGGGAAAAGAAAAGGGGGAAAAAAAAAGCCTCAAACCTAAACCACAGTCCTTTGTTAGAAACGCTGTCAGGAAAGGAAGGAAGAAGACAGGAACGGCTCAAATTCAGTCCTTCGATAATTAAAGCTTGCAAAAGAATAAAAGGGGAGGGCAAAAAAATAAATATAAAGGGCTTTCCCTCCTCCCACCTGCTCCCAAAACAGGGCTGCTGTGGCTTCCCAGGGAACAAAGGGATGTGATGAGAATGGGTTTTGCTTGATCCCACAGTGGCTGGGAGGGAGCGGCAGGACAAACATGTGGCCATAAAGATGGGAGTCCCTCATCAAAGCCAGGAAAAAATAGAGGGGAAAAAGTGTCTTTCTGTTTTATTAGTTGTCGGAGCAGGACTCCAACTTCCTAATCTGAGGAAAAATTGGCAACTGAAGGCAAAAAACATTCCCAAACTGAGCAGAAAGAAGTCAAATCCCTGTGTTTTCTGCTAGGCAAAATAAAGGTGAGGGAAATCCAGCCACTGGGCAACACAGACACTCCTGCCATGGTTTGGCTGGTTGGAGCCTCTTGAAAAAAACACATGTATGACCAGTACAATTTGGGATTTGATTTCATTTCACAGCAGAGGTCTGAGGGGGTGCTTCCGGGGGCTTTGTGGGGGCAGGCAAAAGGGACTGGTGTATAATAGATGATGTGACTTCTGGAGGCTGGTTTAGCAAGGCCAGCATAGGCAGTTTTTGCATTGCTGCTGTGGGGTGACACTGACTTCAGCTGAGGCTGTATGTCATTGCATCTCTGTGGCTTTTTAATTCTCTCTCCATTCCTAGCCACAGCTCTGCGATCCTGACTTTCACATCTCAAGGGACCTGGGCTTTTGCACTGTGTGCTGTGTGTCGCAGAGGTAGAACACAACCAAATACAAGAGGTAGGACACAACCAAATACAAATGATGGGTGGGCACCATGATCCAAGTGTCAGGCTGCAGGTAGAGGATGCATTGCTCTGCACTCCTGTCTGCTGGAATGGAGTTCTGTCAAGATAAAGAAAACTCCCTTAAGAGCTCAAGAAACAGAGAATAAAAGAGATACAGGGAGACCATTTTAAAACAGCTGATACTGTGACTCCTGGCGGGTAGGAGTCAGGCCAGCAGAGCCAGTTTTGCAATGCTGCTGTGGGGTGACACCAGCTGACTGTTGCACAGGACTAGAGAGAGATTGGAGTGTACCTTCTGCCCCTGACAAAGCCCTGCTGGGTAATTTAGGGGTTATGCCATATATCTCCAAGGATTTCCTTTTGCCTTCTTGGCCCATCTAAATCAGAGCTTTTTTTGGGTGAATATGATCTCTCACTTGCCTGGGATGGACTGTGGTAGGCTCCATGTGTCATCTGGGACCTCGAGGCTCTTTGGGAGTGCTGCTAGAGGCAGGTTTCCAAAGGCTGTGTGCTTTGGTCGTGCTACCTAAACTAGCAGCCTTGTTTTGCTCTCAAACCGTGTGCCCACACTTAGGGACCAGGTATATTGGCATCCTTTGAAGCTAAAGGAGAAAACAATACCCTGAATTTCTCTCCCCACCCTGCCTGATCTCCACAGGCCAGCCTGGTGCAGCTCAGTGGTTCCCTGGTGCTCAGTACCTTCTGAGTCTTCACACTAAAAGGGCTCAGGACACAAGGCCAATCAAGCAATTGGATTGCCTTAACACGCCTTAGTGCTTTATAATACCTGCCATTCTCCATGGTTGAGTCTGTTTCTGATGCTTGCCATATTTGAGGGTTATACTGCTGCGCTTTCCATGGTCCGTGCTGCCCTTCTGCTAAATGCTGCCTTCTGTCTTGCTTAGTTAATGGTTAATGTGGTTGCCATGTCCAGCCAAAACTGGCCCTTTGGCTACTGCCCTGGCGGAAGGGGGCTGGCGAGTCTCCCCCCAGCTGCCCCGGCTCCCCAGGAGCGTTCCACACGACGCCTGCGGAAGTGTACAAAGTGTCAACCTCAGCGTAGTTTTTAACCTGGAGTGATAGCTTTACTGATTTGCCACTTTACTACTCTTGTTAATGAATTTTTAATCTTCTTAATGACATTAAACACGGAAAGTAATTAAGGAAAACAAGTTTGAAACTGCTGACTTAAACCCTTTATTCAGAACTATTTAATGTAGAATTAATTTGATTTTGCCCATTATTCAAATGAACACATTACCTTCCCATGCATTGGCCTATTTTCCTTTTTTTTTTTTCTTTTGTGTGTGTGTGTGTATGTTTTGTTTTATTAAATATATCGTATAACACTTTGTCCTTTTTGCCTGGAGGTAATCAGAAAGTTCCTCCCTCCCAATGACAGAAAAGGATCAGCCTTCGACATCTCTCATGGGTCTTGTAAAGTCTCCCTGCACTGGGAGTTCTGCTCTGGCTGGGAACGGAGGTAACGTGCCTAAATACCAGGTTGCTACTACCTGCTCAATTAGAAGAGAACGGAGCTTTGCTTACCAGTGAGACCTGCTAGTCTGCATCCTTAGCCAAGGATGGCAGATCCACTGCAGGGAGCAAGGCCGTAGTTATTCACATCAAGCTTCCAGGCCTCTGTAGAGCAGAGGCTGATGTAAACACCTGGGGAAAAGCAGATGCTCAACTTTGTCTTACAGTGAAAGAGAGGGGTCCTTTAAACTCATATTACCCCATCACAAGCTAGATCCTTTCTCTCCACCCTTCTTAGACATTGATGGCTCTGACCCACATATAAGAAGACAGCAGACATTCATTTGAGATTGCTCCCCCATCTTTCCTTTCTCCACCTTGGCTTTTGTGTAGCTACAAACCCTGATACCACTTTGAGCCTCAGCATCTTGGCCTTGGGGTCCTCTTTCCATTGGGATGAGGCTTCATTATTATGAAACAATTGCATTCCTGCTGTGATTTTTCTAATCTACTGCACAATGTTTCCCAGTCCCCACTCCCACAAATGCTGGGAAACCAGAAACAGTCAGTAAGTTCTCAGCTACCAGAGGACTCCAGAGCTGCCCCACCAGAAGCTTCTGTGCTTGAGAAGCTCTGCTTGACCTCTGTGTTGTTATCACAACACTTTCTCCTTCATCTGAATTTACTACCAGACCCCTTGTATTTGGAAACAGTGGAACCCCTACAAGTCCCTTGGATTAACCTCCTAGTCAGCTCAAAATCCAGCTCAGCCCCACACAGATGCAGTGTTGATTTGACAGCAGGAACAGACTAGATTCTACTGCCAATTGAGGCTGAAAAGGGCAACAGGACCTCACATCCAGAGGTCTCTCATCAACTTTGCTATCAAGAATCCCCTTCTGGCATTCCAATGCATTGTATAAACAAGCCTTTTTCTCTGCAGCCACCTGCCTGGCAGAGTAGGTAATGTCAGTGGAGCCACACAGGCTAGTTTGTTTCTGAAACAATGAGTTGTCCAATTAATTTTGTGTACAAGAAGGACTGCTGGATGATGGAGGCAATTTGGCGCCATAAATCCAGCAGATGTGGTAACGGTCTCATATACAAAGAATTGCAGCAAAAACACACCTCTGAAGCCTTCTCTCAGACCTGAATTTGTACAGAGGGGAATATCAAAGTTCTGTATTAAATACTTCCTACACCTTTCCTTGAGTGGGATAGGAATTTACTGAGCATTGCACGGGAAAAAATGCTCATTAAAGCTGCGTATACCTCCCAGGTTCTTCCTTCACCATGGACCTGTATGACACAGTGACTGCAGGAGAGCAAGTGCTAAATCTAAAGCTCAGTTTTCAGCTGTTGGAGTGACTGCTTTTTTTTGCAGATCAGTGGCAAGCAGCCAGCCCCAGACTCTGTGAGGTTTGCTTCTCTTTGCAAAGACACTGATTCAGTGTCCACTGGATGTAATGAGATCCTTTCCCTTGGCTCCAGTACCTAACTGGATCATTCCTAAAGCTGGAATATTTAACATACCGGCAGATTGTCATTAAAACCCTCTTTACTTTATTATGTGGTTTTGCTTCAACAGCCAAAAATGAAGGAAAGCAAGACAGCAAACGGTTTTTCTGCATGCTGGCGGTAAGACACTACATGAGCACCAAGCTGACTCTAGCAGGACCTATTCCCCATCAGAAGAGACAGTGCTGTAGAGCACCATGTGGGACGAGACCAATGTTTCAGACTGTAACAGCTCCCACCATGCTACCTGACCTCCTCATAGTCAAGATCGCATTTTAATGTGACAACAGATGTCATAATCCCTTTGGGCTTTTTGAAGGCAGCAAACTGAGGCATTGGATAAATTAAATGACATGGAAAAAAAAAAAATCAGCTGAAGAGCAGAAGAGAGCTCAAGTCCCCAGAGTAGCTAGTGATGGATCTCTCACCTTCAGCCTCTAGCGTTCTGTTACTGACATACCAGGATGTCACAGTACAGACTCAACACATCTGAACCGGATCCTGAAACATCACGGTGGTCTCCATGCCCTGCTCAGCATGGGCCTGGGGAACTTGCTGAGGAATGAACACCCATTTCTCCTCACCTGATATCTTTATGACATTAACGTATTAATGAGCAAATAATTTTCATGGCACATCTGACACTCAGCAATTCATCAGCACCCACCATGCCAAGTCCTGAGACAGATCTTTATGCAATGGGTCCTCTCTCTATGCCATCACTTTCAGGTCTTCTGTCTGCTGTGTCTCTTCCATGTCTTCCCTGCTTCATCCTTCCTCTCCTTTTAACAGTAGGATGACACAAACCTAAGGACAGACCCACAGCACATTGTCAGTGTAATGAAAATTACTCTTCTATGCTCAGCAGAAAAGCAGTAGAAAGAGAGGACCACAGGTACCTTCTCCCAATCTCATTTATCCTTGTGGTATTCAAACTGGCTGCCCTTGAGCAATATGGGCCATTTCCACCACCAAAAGAGGTTCTCAGTCTTAGCTGGTGGCAGGAGCTGTTGAGAAAGTCAGCAGCAGAGGACAAGTCCAGACATGGGGAGGGGAAGGTGTTAAAAGGTGAAGGGGGACAGTGAAGGAGGGGTGGAAAGGAAGAAGGATGAAGGACAAAAAGGTGAGGGAAAGCAGTAGATTTCAAGGTGGCTGCACATCCTTCCCAGCACCCAAGAGCTCTCCAGGCTGCAGCCTGCTTGCAGGGCTCCGGACGATGCTCCATTTCCAATTTGGCTTATTTGAGAGTATAAACCTCCCTCTAGTCTGGGCACAAATAAAAGAGGCAGCTTTGCAGAGTCTGCGCTCCACTGTGGCAAGCTGCCTACCTCCATTTCTTTTTACTCCTGACTTTGTCTCTCACCCCTTCCTCCCATTCTAGGGACTTTATGGACTGAGACACAGTATCCTTCTTCCACAGAGCAGGGGCTGGCTGTAGACCTGGAATTCCAGGAAATTTCCAAGGTCGTCACTGGACAGCAGCCACAAACATCACCACCTGCAGCTCCCAGACCTGTATGAAATGCTCCACCAATCCTTGACACTGAGACCCCCATCACAGACTGGCATGGGGTTTCTCCATAAAAGCCCCTCTTTCTCCTTCCAGAAGGGCAGCTATGCATCCATGTTGCCTATCCCAGCTGTAAAGAGGCACCAAGATGACTGGGCATCTAATTCAGTCCTCTTCAAATGAAGTCTGACTCCCTTTCCCACAGCCAAGGACAGCCATGCACCACTGCTCGATGTCACAGAATCATAGAATGGTTTGGGTTGGAAGAGACCTTAAAGATCATCCAGTTCCAATCCCCCTGCAGGAACACCTCCCACTAGATTGGGCTGCTCAAGACCCCATCCAACCTGGCCCTGAAGACTTCGAGGGAGGGAGCATCCACAACTTCCCTGGGCAACCTCTTACAGTGCCTCGCCACCCTCATCATGAAGAATTTCTTCCTAATGTCTAATCTAAATCTTCCCCCTTACAATTTGAAGTCATTCCTCCTTGTCCTATCACTACACACCCTTGTAAAAAGTCCCTCCCCAGCTTTTTTGTATCCCCCTTCAGGTACTGGAAGGTCACTATATGGTATCCCTGGATCCTTCTCTTCTCCAGGCTGAACAACCCCAAGTGTCTCAGCCTGTCCTCGTAGGGAAGGTGCTACAGCCCTCTGATCATCTTTGTAGCCTCCTCTGGACCCGTTCCAACAGTTCTGTATCCTCCTTATGTTGGGGATTCCAGAATTGGACACAATACTCCAGGTGGGGTCTCACCAGAGTGGAGCAGAGTGGCAGAATCACCTCTCTTGACCTGCTGGTTGTGCTTCTTTTGATGCAGCCCAGGACACGGTTGGCCTTCTGGGCTGTGAAAGCACATTGCTGACTCCTGTCAATCTGCTCATCAATGAGCTCCCCCAAGACCTTCTCTGCAAGGTTGCTCTCAATCACATCATCCCCCATCTTGTATTGAAACCATGGATTGCCTTGACCCAGGAGTAGGACCTTGCACTTGGCCTTGTTGAACCTCATGAGTTTTGCACAGGCCCACTCCTCCAGCCTGTCCAGGTCCCTCTGGATGACATCCCATCCTTCCGGTGTGGCAACTGCACCACTCAGCTTGGTGTCATCTTCAAACTTGCTGAGGGTGCACTCCATCTCACTGTCTATATCTTCAATAAAAATATTAAACCACCAATGGTCCCAGTATGGACCCCTGAGGGACACCGCTTATCACAGATCTTTATCTGGACATCGAGTTCATTGTCCACTACTCTCTGAATACAACCATCCAACCAATTCCTTATCCACCAAACAGTCTACCCATCAAATCCATATCTCTCCAATTTAGAGGGAAGGATGTGTGTGTGGGAGACACACATGTGAAAGGCTTTACAAAAGTCCAGATAGATTACATCCAGCAGTTATCAGTGAAGACTGAGGCAAAAAAGTTCTTGAGTACCTCAGTCTTCCCTTTGTTGATACGAGGTCACTATTTTCATTCATCAGTGGGGGTACACTTTCTCTAACCTTCCTTCTCTGGTTAACGTACCTATAGAAGCCCTTCTTGTTTGTCTTTGTTTCCCTTGCCTAGTTCAGCTCCAGCTTCACCTTGGCTTTCCTGACCCCATCTCTACACAACCAGACAGCATCCTGGCGTCTGTTACCTGATTAAGAAGTTACCTTCAATGCACTCTAGGAGTCTCCTGGATTGTCTAAAGCTTGTTGCATAACTCTTCCAGAATATGCCAGGGTTGTTTAAGTCCCCCAGTAGGATAAGAGCTTGCGAGTGTGAAGCCTTCTGTAGCTGGAGGAAGAAGGCTTCATCAGCAGGCTCCCTTGAAAAGGTGGCCCGTAGTATACACCACCAACAAGGTTCTTTTTGTTGCCTTGGTCTTTTATTCTCACTCAAAAGCTTTCAACCTGTTTGTGGCTATACCTCAGGGGTAG
The DNA here is from genome assembly GCF_032191515.1 of Phaenicophaeus curvirostris. Classification (NCBI taxonomy): domain Eukaryota; kingdom Metazoa; phylum Chordata; class Aves; order Cuculiformes; family Cuculidae; genus Phaenicophaeus; species Phaenicophaeus curvirostris. Next base: position 18,707,730 of record NC_091400.1, on the reverse strand, counting down.
CTCTTCACACTCTATCCATTTCCTGATAAAGCAGGGTAACATCTCCACTCCTCCTTCCTGGTCTGTCCCTTCTGAACAGCCTGTAGCCATTGATAGCCACAATTCAGTCATAGGATTCATCCCACCAAGTTTCAGTAACAGCAATCAGGTCATAGCTTTCTAGCAGCACATCCCTCCACCTTCACATGAATTAGCTCCACACTGCAGCTGTATCAGATCCATAACTTCTCTGATGACTGGACACATGCTGCTGACTTCTCTGACTGCTGTGCACTTGTTTTCTCAGAGAGATCCATGGAAGAACCATTTCCCAGACACAAGCTCAAACCTTGACTATCCACTGGTGTGTTACCCCTTTCCTACCCTGAAGTCCTTATTAAGCTTTGCTCAGTCCAGCCTGCCACATGGAAGCAAGATCCAGAGAAATACTCAAGGCAGAACAGCGTGATTTGGATTTACCGTTTACCCCACAACTGGCCTTCTGACAGCTCCCTGCATCCACCCACATTGATCGCTTTTACTGTACCAAATGCAACTGAGCTGTCACAGGCAGCTCCAGAGCAGATCCGGAGGCAACAAGGTCTTCTGGGTTTCTTTCCTATTAAAGTAGTAAAATCTAACCTAGCATTAAGTAGCTTTGCAAATCTTGGCCTCCAGCACCCCTGCTGGCTGCTCCCTCCTCCACTCAGCAGCACACGCAAACATACAATTTCTGTGTGTCATGATTATCACACATTTCATTATGCTCCTGTGCATGTTTTGCAAGGCATACTCCAACACATACATGTCTGAATCCCCTGGTTGTTGGGATTACTTCAGTCTGATTTTGTTACGCTTGCGGCTGCAGTTCAGGACACACATGGTGATGCTCCATGACAGTTTTGTCTACAAACTCATATGGAGTTGCATTTTGTCTGTAAGATCATGTATTCAGGACCCAGTCCACACATATCTTATGGCAGAATCACTAATTTTGTTTAAAATGCAGATAGTTATTTTGTCCCATTTCTACCTCTACTGTATATGTATGTGAAAGTATTTTATGAAACCCTAAGCCATACTGTTGTATCCACTTCACATACAGCTGGTTTGTGAGTGGAGCAGTTCTTTATTATGTTTTTACATGGGTACCAGTGAGTACATGAACAGCAGAAGACGAGGAAAGATCATACTGGGAAACCAAATATCTTGGTGTTTGTGTTTGTGTTTCTTCTTCATGGGTCTTTTTTTGCCTCAAGGAGCCGCTTATGGGGCTGAAATACTGCAAGATCTGGTCTTCTTGTAGTGTTCCTACCAGCCAGGGAGTGAAACACCCTGAGCAGAACAGATCTTACATTATTTCAGCTCCACAGAGTACTCCCTGAGGCATCAGCGAGAAACATAAGCACAGCTACAAAGGCACAGAAAATGCTTGCAACACAAGTGCAAGTGCTGAACTTTGAGAGTTCCCTCCTCAGAGGAACAAACGGCTAGACGCTGTGTCCACCCTGGCTGAGGCATATTGCAAAGCTTGGGGTGGGTGTCCTGCCAGAGGTTTGCTTTGAGTCCAGGTGACAGAGAGCCAAGCTCAATCTAAACTACAGGAATAGGACTACAACAGTGTTTCCAGGTTGTTGGTCAGTAACTAGAGGCACTCACAGTCCCAGGGCACACAGTACACAGGAGAGCTGGGGCCAAGCTCGCTGTCATTTACACACTGCCCTTCCAGGATCACCGCTGGGAGGGAAGCACAGTTTGGACTGGACCCATCACACACACAGCAATAAACTGGCTCACATATTCTGTGCCCCTCCCCCCCCATAGGGCTAGAGGGTTTCTAGGTGGCTGGTGTAAACCTCAGCTAGAGAATGTCCACCTCTGATACCATACACTAAAGTCCTGCACTTCCAACGTGAATCCAGGCCTCAGTGAAAGAAATGGTAGTTCTGGGCTTGCTGTGATGTTTCTTAGTGCAGGGTTGCTCATGGATGGGTGATGGAACTCAGTTTTTTTTCCAAGCCAAGGATAAATTAATTTTTACTCAGTTACAACATGTCCTAACCACTCCCATGTACTCCCATAAGAACCTTTAAAATACCTTAGACATCAGCAGAACAACGTCAGCAACAAAACAATACAGACACAGCTCCCAGTAATGTATGCAGCAAAGCCTGTTCTGGTGGAGGATGAAGAAGTGCAACCTCTCCCCTCCTTCCATCAGCATCATTAGGTTCAGTTTGCCAGATAATGTGATTGCAGCCATACACTTGCGCTGCAGTTTCCTTCACTGCATGGCTGCCTCTGGACATCAATGTGACAAAACCCATAGTGTCCACCCTATTTTATTGAAGATGCCCAAGAACTTTGTTTTTTCTATGATAAACAAAATCTTTTCGATTGAGATAAACATTTTCCAAGTAACGTCTTCTCTGTTGTCATAATGTTGGGAAATATGTTCCATTGCCTACTAGCATTGCTGATCTCTAGAAACGGCTACAAGACAGAAGCTCCTGCCTGTAGGAAACTCTGTTTTTTCTATATTCAATTTCATTGTGAAGTAAAATGAAAAAAAGGAGTGGACAGGATGGGGTAGAGCAGAACGTTAATTCTGAAACAAATTCAATGCAGGACCATGAAAATAATGTTAAAGTTTATGTTTCAATAGCATTGAAAACACAAAATGGCTTATAAACATAATGAGAAAGGCAAAACCAAATAATCCATTGCATATTGGGTCAGTTCAGATATCTGCCAGAAATTCCAGTCAACGTTTAACGTTTCCAGAAAATGGTTCAATCTGGAGGATTCTGCATTTTCCAATGGAAAACTGGTCCATCAAAATTCTTTTTTTGATCAGCTCTCTTGATTATAGTATGCTACTAAAGAGGGATGTTTTCTGCTGTAACCATTTTTTTCTAGCTGCAGGCATGTAATTTACACTTATATTTCAAGTGACTAATACCGCATTAAGCATCCTCTCAGAACTGGACTTTCATTATCAGAGATTACATAATAACGAAAGAAAGCAGCTATAATGGCCAAAAACACTGGTGCATGTGGCAGGGGATCCTGTGATGCTCTGCCCTGTGTGAGCCCTGCACCGTGCAGCAGGGCAGCCCGGGGACCCTGGCCTGCAAACCCCAGCAGTGCTGCAGCACCACTTGTTTGTACACACCATGGGGGACCAGCCTGTGCCCTGGTAGCTGCATATTGCACTAAAGCCAGAGGAGAAACTGCTCTTTCTTTTGTTCGAATCAGCTACAGTCAAATGGAAAAGCCATTGAGCTCTGGGCACAGCCGTCCTTCTCTTTTTCCCGAATTATTTTTTTTTCTTGTTTTTCACTTCTCTTTCTCTCTCTCTCCTGCAAACTCTCTCCTTGTTTCTTCCTCATGACTTTCTCCTTTCTTTCCTTTTAGAGTCCCAGAGTAGGCACTTCTGTGTTTTCATGGCTGCATGTTTGCAGTTAATTGTGCTGATTGCTTTTGCATCCTCCCCAGCCTACTCATCACCCTTGCACCAGGAATGGATTCCTTCTTTTCAAGGTCTGGTTTTGGAAACACCAAGTTTCCCCTTCCAGTGCTTCTGGGCTCCAGCAGGGACATCATCCTAAACTCACCCTTGGAGTGACACAGCGGGCAGCCCCAGACAGGAGCTCTCCCCTCCCAGTCACCCTATTTGCAGAGCATTTCATTGGAAATAAAAAAAGACAACTTAATCTGTTTGGGTTGAAAATGAAGGAAACAATGGGGGTAAAAAAAAAAAACAAACAGTAAGAGAAATGATGTTTCTCTCCTCCAGCAAAGGGGCATGTTGGGGGTGGGAAGGAGTGTGGGGGGTGGGTAGTGGGAAGGAAGGTTGCTTTATTTTATTGATTTAAAAAAACCTACACACATATCCCACAGGCGCCAAAAAGCACAGGGCAATGATTAATGTCCCCTCAGAAAAAGAAATTATATAGAATAAATTAAACTACTGTGGCAGCAAATTGAAAAATAAGGATGTAAATGAGGTTTGAATACTTAATATCTGAGAAAGGGAAACGAGTCCTGGGCACAGAAAGAATGGTGAAAAATTGTCAGGGACCCAAGGGGAGACGGTCCCTTCTCCAAGCCCAGGAGCCTCTCTGCTCTGGGCAGGAACCCAGAAGCAAGGAGCCACCACTGGGAACAGAGCAGAGCTGCCTTACGCCCAGAGATGGAGCCAGCCACGCTCAAACCTGTGGTTGTTCCTCCAGCTGAGCATTGCGTGGGAATTTTCACACCATGTAAAAACCAAAATTAGGCCCAGAAACTTCAGGTGGTCTCACAAGCAACATTTTGTTGTGCAGACTGAGGGGAAGAGGGGTAGATGCAAGGATTTGCCTGTATTTGCTGTGTAGGGTGCAGCTTTTTCCCTGAGGAATTGTGGACTGATAGCACCTCAGCATTGGTGTCAACCAGGGCTGTACACCCCACTGCGTCTTGTGGGCAAAGATTTTTTGCTACCCAAATGCATTAGTTTGGTCTGTCCTGGATGCTTGCGTTAGCATCAGCACAGTTAAACGTTAGGGCATGCAGACCTGCTGTAGTGAGCTAGCACAGCTCCATCAGGCAAGGGCAGTTTGCTCCAGGAGTAAAGGAAGGGAAACCACACAAGACAGGGGTGAAGGGAAAGCCATGGTGAAGACATACTATCTCCACTTTGGGCTTGTTCACATGAAAAAATCCTGGCCGTGATCCTTACGCCCAGAACTTCCCCAGCTCAGCCCAGCCAGGCTGCCATTTGCCACGTAGAACTACAACAGCTCTATTAAACCCACTAGCTGTCAGCTTGCATTTCACATGCTATGTGGTGTGGTCCCCGTGGATGACAGATTAGCAGGTCTACAGAAATCAAACTTTGTCTCCCACCTCTGGCATCAGTTCCTTGCATTGCTACTGTCAAGAAAATTCTTCTTGCCCCATCCCTGGCAGTGGCACAACATGGTGCAGGAAGATCTGGCACTGGAAAGCACGGAAAAGACTTACCTTCACATATCAGGGCTGTGGAGAGGGTGGTAAATGCTGGGGATGAGGAAGGATCCTATGGGAAACTTGTCCTTCAACTGAATCCTGCCACGTGCATCTGGCCCTTGGGCTTGTTTTCCATATTACAGGTGCAGGTGAAAGATCCTAACTGGGGATTAGCTATTTTGTTAAAATGAAAACATAACACAAAGCACAAAAATCTTTCCCTGCAACTCATTTTTAAGAGCTCACTGGGCAGCAAGCATCTAAGGAAAAGGCTGCTGATACTAGAGACAACAAAAATATGTAGTCGGGGTCCTCCTTAAGGCCACATGCTGTATTTCTGTCCTCCTGTCACCCATGAGAGAAGTGATGGGGCTGAAGAGAGAAAACCTGGTTACTTGCAAAAAGGGGAGAAAAGAAAGCTTCCACTCTGGTTCCTGCTGAACTGGGCACAGGAGGATGGCTCAGCCTGGGGGCTGCCAGTGATGGAGACCTGCAGAGCCAGGGGCAGCTCCTGCTCCCTGGAGCTTGCTGCTGATTTGGGGTCAGACACAGACCAGGCTGTGGGGAGTATTTGTCAAATGGCAGGAGGGCAGAATGAGGAGGGGGCACGGTACGCAGGTAACAGCCCAACGGAGGTGTCTGAGTTTGGGCTGAGGGGCCAGGAATGGAGCAGAGCACCTTCCCCTGCAATTTTGGCTTAACCTCAGGCACAGCCATTAACCTGACCTGATGGGAAATTAATATTCCCCAAACTGCCTTAGAGCTGCTTGCTCTGGCTTATTTTCTTTCCATCTGGCTGTGGTGGAGGAGAGCCCATCCTCAGCTTCCTGCTTAGCTGGCTTTTTCTTTTTTACCTCTTGTCTCTCCATCTCTCATTCAGCCCCCTCTATCTCTGCATCCCTCTGCCAGTGTGGGTAAGTGTGTGTGTGTGTCTGTGCGTGTGTCCCTCTCTCTTCCCTTCTGTCTTTTTTGTTCATATATATTTAGTATTTATTTACAAGCTTGATTTTTTTCCCTCTGAGTGAAGCCAGGCATGCACAGAAATCCTTAAGATGCTATAAAGCCGCTGAGGTATAAAATGGAAAGTGCTTAGCCTGCCTGTACAGAAATATCTCACTGCGCCGCACTGGAAGCCACCGAAGCTGGGCACTGTAAATCTCATAGAGTTTAGCTTGTTTGTTTACACCATGACGACAATCTAAAGAGAAAAAGAGAGAGCAAGAGGGAGAAGCTTTTGGTTCCCCTGTCAGGCCACAGCACACTTCTCCTCCCCAAACTATTTACTGGACCTCTTGAGCAGGATGTCTTCCAGTTCTGCACACAGTGCTGGCCCAGCAGTGCCTTCCCAATCGATCTGCAGACAGCTCCATGGTGGGGTGGGGGAGATGTGGACAGGGCAGGGTGGTTTGTTCCTTTTGCAAGGCCACGTCAAGAGAGATTTTAGAAGGATCTCCCACTGCTGGGACACAGTGGACTTTCTTGCTTCCTATTTGTTGGTCAAACCAACTCTTGGCCTAAGTGGCTTTCTGAGACTATCCTGAACAGCCACCAAAGGTCTTCTTGAAGACTTAGAAATGGACCTTGATAGAAGCAATGACCAAAGAAAATCTGAACTTGGGGAAAATAGAGCCAATTTTGGACTCTTTTGTTACCTCACACAAGCCAAGGTCCTTCTTTGAAACCCGTCATGCCCATGTTCCTGAAGCACAGCTCAACAACCACCCTTCCTATGCAGCCTATCCCTACAACAGGGCCCAAGTGAAAATCTCACATGCTACCCTCTGATGGGACTCTGGTCTTGCTCCCACTGTCTATAGGTACATCCAGCCATGGATCTCGGGGACAACAGCATCTCAGCGCACACCAGCATGGTCCCTGCAACCCCACAAAGTGACCCACCCACTCCTCTCCCATGTGGCTGCCCTGGCTGGCAAACTGCTGAAGCCAAGATGGATTTGCATTCTGCCCCTTTGGACAGGAGCTGTAGAGAGCCCTGGAGAGTAAACAGCAGGAAACCCAGTTTCACAACTCCCTTCTGGGATGGAGAACCAACAGGCAAATTTCTTCATGCGCCAAACACAGTGGTCTCCATCTGAGCAAAAGATGGAGCCATTCATAGCATAGGTCAAGTGAGATTTGAGAAGGAAAGGCAAAATAGTCTAAATCAGAAAGTGTAAGTGCTTTATATAGTACAGTAGCAGAAAGACACTGTGGAAAATGTGGGAGCCTGCAGTGATGGCACTGTAGAAACATCTTTTATTTAAAAAAAAACAGAGTGCTATACTTCTTACACCACATGTGGGGAATTTAGCCTGCAATGCTGATATGACCTGACCCAAACCACATGGGGAGTTTGCTGTGGATCTGGGAGATGAACTCAGGTCTCCCGTGTCCTTGACACCAGACTCCTTCCACTGTTAAGGTATGAAAGCCTTGGACACAGAATTAAAAAAGAAAAAATCAAAGGTTGTTTCAAGTATTCATGGGCAGAGAAACTAGAAGGGAAAGAATCTCACCCTTTCTATGGATAGCTGCACACAGCTTAGGGTGCCAGGACCCAAATGCTGCCTCACAGCTTTCTGCCAGCTTTAGTGCCAAAAGGCACAGGCAGGGGAATTCTTGCTTTGCTGTCAGTCTGGATGGGTGCATACTGCCCAGATACGGCAGTGGAAGTGAAAGTTGTAGTTCAACTTCTACCTGGAACGCTGGTGGGTTTGCAACTCTTTCCACAAGCATTCATCAGAAAGACAGTTCAATCCATCCACACCCCAAAAAACTCTGAAAGCATGAAATCCATAGATAAACAGTTGCAGGGGGTTGTTGACTCAAGTTCTTCTGGACTTTGTTATTCCTAAAAGCTGTTATACTTCCCAGGCAAGGGGAGAAGAAATTGGAGGGAAGTGCAGAAGTAATTTCTTGGGGTGCAAGCCTGCCACTCTTGTGTGCAAAGAAGGTGCAAGTGTGCTCTCTGCAGGAAGATGACTGGTTCATAGTCATATGCTGGGCCAGATCATTTAGCTGCTGAAGCCGGAGAGAACATGTTCTTGAAGACTCTACTTGCAAAATAGATTTGCACTGACGCTTGTTGACAGGAGGGAAAGTAATGTTTTTATGGGACCTACAGAAAGGCAATGACTTGTCTGTGCAACCCTGTACAACCCACCTCCTATGGATGCATCCATGTTGGGAAGGATTTTTCACCACTCTAAAGGAGAAACTGGGTCCTGCCACAAAGATAAAGACCTCATGCACAGTAAAGCTGGATTAGCTTTGCAATATCTCCTCTCTGATCTTTTGCTGAAATCTTTCTTTTTTGTTTGTTTTTCTCTTCCTTCCCAAATGGCTCCCTGGCCTCTTCTTAAGGGGGCATGCCAGGGCCCAGAGTAGGGGTCTCCACAGCACTCAAAACAGGCCCCCAGACAGCTGCAGTGAAGGGGATGCTGCAATCCTAAATGCCCTGTGTGCTCTACATATTGTGGAAAAAGCTGTTGCATTCATCAATGTCAGACGCAGAGTTTGAATAAATTTGAATGCACTCAAGCGTGTTCCCTGCAGTTTTCTATAATATCACTTTCCAGTTTGAATATTTCACTTACTTTTTTTCAAATTTCTTTTTATCCACCAGCTTTTCCTCCTTTTCATCCTCTCCTCCCTTCCTCTCCTCCTTCCACCTTACCCCCCTCTCCAGGTTTTTATATTTGTAACCCAAGCAACTACACAAGGAAGCCACGCTGCAAGCTTCCTCTCAGCAACGCACTGGAAAAGGCAGTCACTTCTCATGCCTCCCCAGTTGTTAGCCAGTTTGAACATCTTCCCACCACAGAACACCCCATGGGACACTGGTTAGAAGAAATAAAGTGTTTGCAAGGCATCAGTGCTGGATTTATTTGTGAGGGTCTCACTGTTAGTTCCCTGTTACGTTGGCCCACTGGCTGATATTTGCAGGGCTCTGGCTGCAGAAAGGGGACAATGTGGTCAAACAGTGTCATGAGCCACCAACAGGGTCTCATCCATCCATGTGCTCTGAAGGTCAGAGCTAGTCACTGAGAAGCTGCAGGTCTACATCTGATCTCCTGCTGCGATTGCATGGTGGAGTCCTGAAGTTACTCCAGGGCAAACAAGGTGAACTGAACTCATGCTTTCCTTCCTCCCATTCTCCACAAGCCTGGAGTAAACCTATCAGCCCCTTTTGTCTCCTGAACTTCAGTTTGTTCTCTCTGTAATGGAAACTACGCTTACAATTGTGTTCATAGACCAACAAATGATTACAAGGTAAGGAGACCTGTTAAAGGGTTAATTATACTCTGGACCAGCCAAAGAAAAGGGGGTGCTATTTGTCATCCTGCTTTTGGGCTAGGTTTCCATGACTTCTGTATAAGTAGGAGGGGAAATAGAAGAGAAAAGGTTTGTACCAACCTGTGCAAACAGGCATCTCCAAGACAGTCAGCTCTTGCCCAGGACTGTGCCCTGGGGGCAGAGGGCTGGGGACTGTGAGGGGAGAGAGGACTGGTGGCACCAGGGAATGAATGAATTCTGCTGCTTATGTTGAGAATTCACTGCTCTCCCTTGTAGTGAAAACTCTATGATCTTGTGACTAACCACTTTCCCCTTTCACTGTTTTTGATTTATATCCCATTACTTCGCCTGTTTGTGCCTTGCAGACATGAATTTTTTCCCTGACATCTCCTATGCAGCAGCCACGTCAAAACCTTTGATAAAATAATAGTGGTAAGACGTTTGCATGGCTGTTTTTATGTTTCCAGGGATATAGACATCAATTAAAACTCTTCATACAATCTGATCCATCGTTATTAAAGGCATTAATACTGGCACGCCCCTCAGATTAGGGGCTGCTCACTGGGCGATTGAAGAAATCAAGGAGCATTGTCCGCATGTGTCCCCTTTCTGCTCAGTTCCCACAGAGACTTTGCTCAGAGAACAACAGGCACGGGCTACCGAGGGCTGTTCTGAACTGGTTGGAGGTGGTATAGGGCAAAGGCATCCCAGGCACTAGCAAAGCACTGCACTGCCCTCCCAGCACCTCTCGTATCACCACACAACCTTGAATAATGAATACCAGCTCTGCCACTGACCCTTTCCCAGATGAAAGATGCCAGAGTTGCTTGAATACATGCTCCAAGCAATGGCCAGAGAAGGCAGCTGAGACTACAGTCATGGGGTGCTTCATATTGAGCATTCACTTAAGGAAAGGCAATCTCCAACAATATAGGTACAATGGAGAGGGAGAGCTGAGGCACTGAGAGAATATGAGGTCTTCCCTTGGAAACTCACGTAGTATTTCCTCATCAAAGACGTCCACTTGTTATCAAATATAAGAAGCATATCTTAGCCAGGAGGAAGGTGAGGCCACATAGACTACAGGTTAAATATGCCAGAGCAAGTACCTAACTGAAGAAAGAAATGGGCACTGCAGTGGTCAGCCTGTGAAAATTGTCAGTGTCATCACCCAGGGTTTCACCTGATGAGGCAAACCAGAAGGTCTGAATTATAGTTTCCTGTAATCCTGACCAGACCCTCCAGACCCACATGTACCCAGCTTTTCTTATTTAATAGAGCCCAAAGCCTGCTGGAACTGGAAACAGTTGGTATCCCTATCTAACCTCCTCACAATGCCTCTCATGTGGGGAAATATGCATTTACAGTGAAAGTTTCTGGAGGTATGGCCTTTCCCTTTTCCCTTCAGCGTCTCCACCACTCAGAACTTGTGTTCCCTCCTGTCGGCGCTGTACAATATGGCCAAAGGCTTCCTTGGGTGATGAAGTCTTCCCCAATGCTGTTAAAGGACTCTACAAATGGAGTGAAATTACTGTCTGTGCTAGGAAATCTGCCTTCCTTGCAGTTTTTGAAATCTTCATTCAGTATAGCAACGAGATGTAGGAAATCCCGTTCAATGCATGGTGACTATAGGGCACGGGAAGCTACTAGTTCAGCAAGTGCTTTCTTGATGTCTCATCAAGCCAGGTAAAGATGGAGAAAACTGCCTGGAGTATTGCCTCCTCCAGTTTTGCCCTGGAATAGTAAAAATGTCACTTGAAGGAAAAACTCTCCTTCGTCATCGCAAGGGAGCTTAGGCACCTGCCTGCTTGCCAGGCACCTCTGCCCATCCCAGCATAGCCACCCAATTCGTGCTGAAGGCCTGAAGCTGAGACAGGCAGCGCCAAGGAAAACCACCCCCCAACACAAAAGGTGGGGTGGTGGTTTTGGTAGCAAGGTGTGTGTGCATCCTCCATTTCAGTATCTCTTTTTAAGCAGTGCCTTTCCATTGCCCCAGGGGAGCCTGAGGGAAGCATGTGTCTCTCAAGCACACAGCAGCCCTGACTGGGTAACGGTGCAGAACGTAAAGTGTTGTCTATTAGGTAGGAGACTGGTTAATACAAAGAGTTGTTGGTAATAACAATGTCCTTTCAGCAGTGACAGAGACAAAGTACCTGCATGTGGCGTGTACCACTGCGTGCAGCAAGTGATGGTCACAGGGAAGCTTTGGAGATCATTTGAATTTCACATCCAGAGAGAGTCGGCCTATCATTAAAAAACCCTAATTTCAGTGTCAGGTGGAGTTCCAGGTAATCGATCATGGTGTCAGCTGGCACAGGCTCTCCCTGCTTCCTTGCCTTGCCTCGCCTCCAAGTCAGCCTTGTTTTTTTCCAATTAAACTTGTTGCTGGGATCCAGAGGGAAGCGCAGGAGTGCAGGAAAGCACACCACATGCTCCCCTTCATTACTGGCAAAGTGGGGTTGATGGGTCCAGGAAGGTGGGTCTGAAGGCTGGTGTGGGATGAGTATGGTTTGAGAGTAAGGAGAGGGAATGCTGAGAAAATTATCTTTGCTGTAGCAAGGGGCAGAATGGACTTGCAGGGAGGGAATCTCAAAACATCATTGCATCTTGGAGAAAGTATTGCATGAAATGCCATGCATTGCTGATGCTGCCAAGCCCCAACAACAAGTTTTACTGCCTCCTGTATCCTCTCTAACCCTATCAGTCTTTCAACCCTCCCTGTGCCCCTGTGGGTCTTATTCTGCATGCACTGCCCTTGACCTCTTCATCTCACATATTTCCTTCCCTGTCCCCACACAGGCATCTCTGACATCTCCAGCCTCTCTCAGCCCCCACCAGCCAGCTGTCCAGGGTCCACCTCTTGCTCTCTAGAGTCAGATTCCCTTTAATGGGCAGCATAAGGATCCAGGCTTTTCTCTGCAGCCTCAGTTACCAGGGCAACATTTTTGGCAAGAGAAATTTTTGGTTACAAAACAACTTGCCTCTTCCCCCAAAGGTCAAATCTGCATGATGAATTTCCATCAATAGAAGTGTACTCTGTTTCCCATCATATTTCACCCCAGTTTTAAAACTTGTATCTCTAACCAAAGTTGACTGAAGAGGCTTCATGCAGGGGGATAAAAATACTTCTAAAATAATACCAACAAAGAAAGTGGTTTAGAAAATGGAAGGAATCTGTTTGAAAAAGAGCTTTTAATTCCTACACAGGTTCTGCAGGAAATCCCATTGCAATCCTACTACACAGATATGATATTGAAATCAAACCACTTCTACAACATTTGCTCAATGCTTGTTGTTTGTTCTGCTTGTTGTGGTTACTATTTTGTAGCTAAGCCTTGGGAGCAATAATATAGCCACCACTTAATGCTACTTTTACCTACAGATCAGAAATACAAGCCCTAAGCAAGACCAAGATTCCATATCCAAGGGTCCTAGTAGAAAACAGCCTTTGAGCCCTAAAAGCTGAAAACAAACAGGGCCAAAACTGTCATTCTATCTGAGAGGCAGGGCATAGAATCAGACAGAGACTTAAGACACTTAATTTTGTGCAGATTGAGGTGCATAACCCCAACAGGATGGTTCAGAAGAAAGGGGCTGAAGTAGGAGTAAGAGGTGAGGAACATGGGATCTAGGGGCAGGATTGGCCTGGTGGACTTCCTGTACTCAGGGCTTTCATGCTTAAGTGATTTCTAGAGCTATAGAAAAGCAGAGGGAGGTGACTCTGAGGGTCAGTGTGGGGTGAGCCAGGTCTCACAGTCAGAGATTACCAAGGGTGGGCCGAATGGGTCATTCAGGATTGAGCAATGGGGTCTGCAGTGTGGATGGTCAGCAGATACGAGTTGGAGGGAAAACATAAAATTGACCTTGACTGCGGGTGCAGGCACAGCTGGAGAGCAAACCTTGAGGAGGTAGTAGGTGGAACGGTGCAGGCAAGCAGCTAGATTGGCTGTCCCCGTGGTGTGAGGACGCTGCCCATCTCTGCTGAGTCCCCTCTGACTTGTCCAGGCATCCACATGACAGGGAAAGGTCAAACTGGTCTAACTGCAGCATTGCAGAAATGCGATCTTTCTCTCCAAGAGAGAAACTGGGCAGCAGGAAAGACATTGCTGTAACGCTTAACCATAAAGCTGGGCAGGCAGCCCAAACTAGAGAGTTGAGGTTAGCACCATTCACTGTTGGATCAAAGGTCATTGTGGATGGGGAACATCCAGCCAAGACTGGAAATCTCTCATGCATAGTAAATTGGCCATTTCATTTATGCCACTGCTGCAGAGGGACAGTGCACCCAGAGACTGTAGTGATTTTGGAGGGTTTGCTACGCTGTAGCTGCATGCTGTACAAGAACTTGGTGAAGAGCCCTGGCTTTCCTCTTCCTGACACGGATCTGTGCAGGGCACAGGGCCAGGTATGAGCAGCAGAGACCTTCCTGGTGCTCTTCACGGCTGGGTACATGGACAGGGCTTTCCTCCCAGCCGCTTGGCCCTCCCTGGACTTGGAATCACTCTTGATCTTGAGGGGTATCAGTTAGGAACAGGTTTTCTGCAGTTGACTGTTTTGCCTAGATGGTGACAGTTACTGTAGTGACCATGTCAAGACATTTATCTCAGCCCAGTTAGCCAGACATTATTTATAACCCAGCTGATCGCAGAAGGCCTTCAGTTCTGGGTCTGGGCTCACTGTACTGGACCCCTAGTAAGTGGCCTGGACAGATCTGCCACAATGCTCTGTGAGCACAAAGACCACTATTCCTTTTTTCAGGGATCCAAGACAAGGAGAGATGAGGAACAGCATGGATCAGTTCTTATCTGCAAAATGTATTAGTCACTTCTCACCACTTCTGAGCTTGCTGATTCACAGTTGGAGAAGGTCATTTCTCATCTGGCTGTGGGGTAGAGAGAGCCCTGGCCTGATCTTGGCCAGGTAAGTTTGACAGTACCAGGTCTGCTCCTCTCTGAGATGTGATCCTGGCTTGCTAGAACAATTGGCGGCTGCTGCAGCTCCACAGGGAGCTGGAGGCATTTGGATCCTGCATGATGCCCAGAGGAGAAGAGAAACCAATTGCCTTTCTTTCAAGGACACTAAGCAAGGCATAAAGAAGCTATGTGCAAACTGAATGGGAGGCATTAGGATATATCTTTGGACAGAGCACTGGTTTCATCAGCAGTCATATAGACTAAGATTGATACATCTGATTTCTCCCTCTTTCATCTCTCTCTGCCCCTCAGGCAGCTCTTCTGGCTGTTAGCTGAAGGGAAGGTACCATCCCTGATCCCTCACAGGAGAGCTGGCAATGGCTGTGGCTTGCTGAGGTTACCTCTGCGATGTAGGTCCTCAAAGGATAAACCTCACTGCGCAGACTGAGGCATCTTGCTTTGTGCCCTCAGAGGAGGGCAAGCTCAGAGCTATGGCGGTGCTGTGTTCCCCAGCTGGCTACATACCAGCATGTAAAACCGCATTCATCTGTATTGATGCACGGATACAAGGCACCATAGACAGATGCAAAAGAGGCTCAAGGATTTGGGACTGGAAAGGGGATGTTCTAAGTTTGAGGCTGGTTTGCAGCTCAGATGGTGATTCTCTGTGTGACCTGGGAGGAAGCTCCTCATCTCTGGGCTTTGGTTCCCTCTCATTTTCACCAGTGGTATAGCCCACCAATTTAATTTGACTGCATGGACTCTGGCACTGGGAATCTCTCTCCTTGTGGCCTTGCGCAACATCCCAGTTGAGCCTGTTCACAACGATACAAGTTACTGCAGTGCTAATTACAGTGATGGAATGTATGATAATGCATAATGGGATAAGGTGAGGCTGGAGCTGACAGTCTCACCTCCTAAGCTTATGGTAACAGTGACAAATCTCTCATCATTTGTTCCTTCCTTGCCTGGCACTTTTACTTCTCTTTAAATGGAGTTTATCATGGTGCAATGGGCTTTTTTCCAAGTTAATGTCTGTCAGCTCCAATTCGTTCAAACGACCTTTGTAGGCTCAAGGGAATTTTAAAAATAAATAAAGAAAGGCCTGCTGAAGTGCTTAGGGAGGGTTTCACCTGACAGCCAATGATAGAGACACCTCGAGCCTGTGAGACCTGCTTTCTCTCAAGACCAAGCCAGGGGAAATGGGCTGATTAGGGAAAAGGCTCTGGGGCCCTAGGGATGTCTGCCTAATGGAAGAGAGGACAGGGCTGAGACACAGACATGGGGCTGCTGCTGGCAGAGAAAGGGAGCATGCAGCAGTCAGTTCCCTGAACCTTTTTCTGAGTCCCATCTGCTTCATAGCAGGTGCTGCATTGGACTGCAGGTTCATGCAGCAGTCCCTCAAAGAACCCACGAAGGGTGCAGCCCAGATGCTCTTGTCTTAAATTTTCTCTCAGAAGACACTTCTCTGAGAATCTCTTCTGAGAAGCTCTGGGTTGACAGAACCCAGAAATCAGGTCACCTTGTCTGGGCTGGTTGGGCAAAGGCTGGTCCTGGGAAATGGGAGGCTTCATGCTCTGTCTATGTGGGCAGCTGCATGCAGTCCTCAGTCTCAGCTTTGCGTTCTAGAAAGGCTAGGGTCATTTTGCTAGAACTTACCCTAGCCAGAGCTGGCAAGGTAGGTGGGAATGTACATGAAATTGAGTATTTGGGAACCACAAGGGGTGAAAATACTTGTTTGAAAAAAAATCAGAGCAGGAGAAAATTGGGAAAGAGTCTGAGATTAAGAAAAAAAGCCAGCTCTTCACTGGAACGAGGCTAAAGACACGAGACAATAGAGAAGGAAAGAGAGAGAAGGTCAGAGAAATGCAGTCTAAAGCCAAGCCCCTGGCTCCAGCTAGTGGCAGACTCTTCAGGGTTATCCAACCTTCCCAAGCCAGCAAGAAGCACATCAAACTCTGTTTGGCCAAGAGCCACAGGAGACCTGAAATGATGGGAGCTCTGAGAGCATTTCATAGGGATACTCCAACTGGACGTGGGCTGAATTTGCAGCAGAGGCCCAAGACAGAGTTAGATTGGTTCCTGTGGCTTCTTCACTCCCAGCAGTCCTTTGCAAGCACAGGCTCACAAATAGCTGCATGGTATAGCCATGACTAGAATATTCCTGCTCAAAATACTTGGAAGCACACAATGACCATCCCTGGCTTAGCAAGAGGAACTTGGAGGTTTAGTTTCTCTTCCTGGCTCTGATACTGGCACGGTATGGAAACTCAGGCAAGTCAACAGGTCTTTGTTTATTTCCTCCTAGTGCATTTTTATAGTGCTCAGCACAACAGGGGCCTTTGTTCTGAGTAGAGCTGGGAGGCATGCAATAATAATTGTAGTCATAATATGGATTGGGCTATTTGGGATTCTTCTACACAATTCTACATCCAGTGCCTGTGAAGAAAAAGAAAGTGATCATTCAGAGTATCACAATGAAAGAACAGGTAGGGTCAACTGAGATTTAAATTAATGAGACCTGCTTATTGGATTTTGTTCTTATCCTGCATACCTGAGCCCTTTCCCAGCCTGTGTTGGCAGTGCTTACAGCAGCTCTCCCCACCAAACATTCATTCATTTCAGTTCCTGGCCTTTTCCTGTTGCATGTGGGCTGTAAAGAAGGCTACAGAAACCACAGGGCCATCAAGAACTATTGAACATCCATCAGCTGACATTTGGGTGTAACAAAGCATATGATGATAAAGATCCCTTCAGCACAGTAAACAATACTCCAAGAGGCCAAAATTCAATGACAATCAAGGGTTAGAACTGGTGCTTTGACTTCCATCATGGCAGAAAAGACCTCAGTCCCTGCAAGCTGTCTACCATCCAGCCTCACCTCCACACTTCTCCTGAGTCAGCAGAGCTTTGCACAGCCCTAAGGATCTTGGCTCCCGCCCAGACCTGGACCCCAACATTTCCAAGGATTTGGGGAAATTCTTTTGTTTTAGGTAGGGCCTTCGGAGCATAAGACATTATTTTCGTCTTGATTCCCCTTAACCTTGAGCTAGGCAAGGAACACACCTTGTCTGGTATCTCCTGCATACACAGAAACATGTACATCCCTAGGAGGGAGGCAAATTGTGGTATTGTATCAAACCGGTTCCATTATAAGGCATAGCCTCCCACTGCAGTCTGAGGTGGTGGCATTTCTCCTGCCATGTGATGCTCTATATGACCCAGCACCTGGTACTCAGACTGAAGAGACTCAGTGGCTCAGTAATTCTCTCCCTAACATGAATATGTTGGTTTAGTGTCGGGACTGTACAGCTTGTGTAGTAGCATGGGGTTCTTACTTAGCACATTCCTGCTTTACCAGAATTGCAGCTTTAGGGCCAAAATCTGAACATACTGCAATGACAGCACGTCATGGAATCATAGAATCATATAATCATTTAGGCTGGAAAAGACCTTTAAGATCATTGAGTCCAACCATAAACCTAACACTGCCAAGTCCACCACTAAACCATGTACGTAATTACAAATACATCAGCATATTTAATGTTTGCTATTCTCTGTCTGCAATCTTAGGTGTATTTTTGGAATGTAAATGAAAAGTTGATTCTTGTCTCAGACTTTCCATAGCTGACAACATGATTATTAAGGGATTTGTAGAGGAGTTCTTAGAACTAAGTTTTGACACTATCAATTTTCGCAATGTAAAAAAAAAAAAAAGAAAAAAAAAGAAAAGGGAAAAAAGTATTGCCCTGATGAGTTGTTAAAGAGGGGAACTCAACATAAGCACATACAGAGATGTCTGCCTGAGTCTGCAGACAGCCCAGACTGTAGCTGAGACAGGAATGAGCTGCCTACACCCATCTCAGTATGTCAGCTCTGAAACCTAATGCTGACGCTTTAGAAAGAACTGCTCAAATGGCTTTCCTAGCTGTGATTTTTTGCAAATGCCTGCAACTCTTCTAATTAGCCCCAGTCCCAGGTCATTTTCTGCTTCTCTCAAGAAGGCAAAGCATTCAACTATCTTTTCTTCAACAGCCAAACCAATCCTGCATCTTTCATGTTACAGACTTCTATGTTACAATCAGAATGAGGCACCATCTTAAAACATTGGAACAGCACAGAATGACCACTTTACCATCAATTTAAATAAATTTAGGAATCTTGAAACGTTTCTACTGTTCATATTCTCCTCAGTTCATCTCTCCTAGTATATAGATCATACTGCAGTCCTGCTGGTATGCCTCCTTTTCCTTAGCAGTAGGAATCACACCACTGGGCAGCTCATCTCAAATTCAATACTGCATCAGTTTGACCAGGACTGAAGGCTGCAGTCTCACCAGGAAGACTCACTGTGGACCCGAGACAGGAGGGAGGATCTTACTGGAGATGTCCTAGTGAACTTTGGAGGGGCTTTTAGCTTTGAAACATTAGGACTCATAATGGGTTTGTTTGGTTGGTATTTTTTGTGGAGGCACATCACCTCCACTCTCACCTTTCTTAAGTGCCCCACCCATTCCTGTGTTTCATTGGGTTCAGCTCTCTACCTCTGTCCCAAACAAATCCCATCCATACCTGTCCATCCATCCATCCATCCATCCTTCCCTAGCTGTCTGGCTGCTTGTGAGAATTGACCCTATAGAACATTTAATCAGTACAGCAAGGCCAGCAGCAAAATCCTGTTGAGCTAAGTGGACTATCTCTGAGAGGATGCTCCTCTCCCAGGCAGCAGCTAGGGGAAAATTTATGTTGACCCACAGTCCTCCCCTCTGTCATCCCCTGATTTGAGGGGACAGCCCTGTGATGATGAGAAAGGGGCTAGGAGTACACAGAAAGGGAAATCTCCTTGCTGGGGATTTCTCCCTTTGTGCTTGCTGCTGGGTAGTATATCTGGCAAAGCAAAGTCTGTTGCCCTCCTTCCTATCACCCTCCCTTTCCCCATCAGCAGCCCCCAGCCCAACAGAGAGACCAGGCTGGATGGAGAGCCTTTCTCTCCGGCATGCCGCACTATGACAGATGATTGACTCGAAACAATATCTAAGGCGATCAGGATAAAGTACCGACCATTTCAAGGCTCAGCAGAATTCAAATTCTAATTAGACTTCTCACCACATTCCAAATAAAAATTGTTCCCCTGATATCCTTTTTGCCTATCAGGTGTCTCTCCCTGATCGCTGGAACAAAACGCATAAAGAAAGTGATTAAAGCCATAACAAAGGCATAAAATTGAAATTATCGCTGGTATCACATCTGGGAGCAGAGTGTGTCACTGCACTGCCCCCCTCCCCTTGGAGAGCTCCCTCCCCAAATAGACACAGACATGCATCCCCCCCATAGTCCTCACCACAAATGTGAGCAATGGGCTGGGGGAGAGGAGGCAGAGGGAATGGGAGAAGGTCTTGTTCCAGATTGGAAGTTACCCATTCCCATGGCCTGGGATGGCACATCAACCCACACCCCCTTGCTCTACTGCCTCCAGCCTGGGGCTGGGCTGGAGCTATGGTAAGGACAAAATGATCCATGGACTCCGGTGCTGCTTTGTATCAGCTGAGGATCTGGCCCATGTCATCTGCAAATGCAACACATGCAGACGCCTGAAGCATACACACCCAGGGAGAGGAAAACACATAAGCACAGAGGCCTGCTCGCTGCCAAGCACTCCCTAATGAGTGCACAGAAAAACCCTTCTCTAGGGCATACACCCCCCTACACACGCACACACACACAAGCACACAGAGCCAAGCCTCCAGTGCACTCCACACACACCAGAACATTCCTCCTGCCTGTCAACATCTGTGGTACAGCCAGAAAAAAAAACACCGCGCACACACAAATGCAGACATTCCACAGAAAACATGTATAAGCCTGTTATCTATTCACACACATAGACACAAGGAGTTATAAATCAGCATCCAGTCAAAGGCACCCCTATGTATTCCCCCCAAACATGCATAAAACATACATACACGCTCTAAACACGAGTGCAGCAATCCATGCAAACCGAATATTGCACATGTTAATTCCTACTCCATGTGCCTGCCCATACACCTGCCCATGCACCTTCAGTCCTAGCACACACATGTACACAGGCTACATATAATCTTTATGCAACTTCTCACTATTTTATTTTTTTACAATGTTATCCATTTATTACATATCTGTCTATAAATGTCAATTCACACACAGGTATGTGTGTATATATATATGTATGTGTGCATACACATACGTATCAATATTTCACATCACCCTGGCAATGGTCTCACGGTTACTGACACACGTACTTCGCACACACCCATACACATGCACACACACTGCTCAGTGCAGTGGTCACTCTGTCAGCACATCTCTCCATGATCCAAGCGCAAGTGCATTCAGACAGGCTAAAAACACACATGGCCTGTTAGGCAGGGAGTGTCACAGCCTGGTCCCTCTCCCTCCCTTTTCACGGGTGCAGAGCCATAGGCTCCAACAACCCCACTCCTGATTTACACTGGCATGGGCAAGCAGGCTGCCCCTCACCCAGGCTGACACCCAGGGCTGTTGGAGGGACATTTATAGTAATGAGTGCCCAGCCGTGGCAATGAGCACCCATAGCCAGGCTGCCCTTTCCCCCTCTTGGATCCTTATCCTGCCTTGGCTCAGTTCAGGATGCCCTCACAAATGGCCCATTTAATTTTTCAGCTGCACGAGGGGCCACTCCAGAAGAGAGTTAAAAAGAGAGAGAGAGTGAGGGAGAAAAAGAAAGGGACTAAAGTGATATAAAATTAAAAGGTAAAAAGCAGGAACGCAAATGGGAGAGAGCTCTTTCAGCTTTCACATTATTAATGACTCTTCAAAAAATCGGCGAGTTTTCCAATCTTCTCCGAGAAGCGCTTGAAGGAGCTCACAGATGAAACTGACCTTCAAAATGTTCTTTGGTCTTTAGTTAAGAAATTCGCTCGCCATTATGGCATCATTAGGGAAACAAGGATAAAATTACTCCATGGTTAATGACCTATAGTATCTCCCCACCAAAATTTGTTTCAGATCTAATAAAACTGTGCTTAACACACTCGGATGAGTTATGAGGACTGTTCTGCAGGGTATTAAAATGTGGAAAATAGATTTTCCGAAGCTGGGGGGACTGGACTTTTCGAATCAGATAGCAGAATGGAATTTTCTGGGCAATAAATTCTTCCATGTCTCAATTTCATCTCGCTCTCGCTCACTCGCTCTCCCTCTCTCTCTCTCTCTCTCTCTCGTGCTCTCTCCCTGAAATGCTAAAGCAACATGGAAATCTTTAAACTACAGAAGCTTATATAAACTTTGCTCCCCAACCCCCAAAATAGGCTCCCCACTATTTAATGCTCTATTTTGCCTTCCACCTGAGAAGAAGGCATAATCCCTCTGTCAGGAGAGTTTTGGTATCATTCAGAGAGCCAATTCAGCTGTGAGGCCTTTATGTGTTGCAGTGTTGTGGTTTGGATGTTGCATGAGCCCAGCAGGCTGCCAGCATCCTGTGCGGGCACCACCACGCCAGCGGGGAACAGGCATATGATGGAGACAATATGGGACTGCCTGGGGGGCATGTGAGGGATCCCTTGCCCCTGCCCCACACGCCATCTGGAGGCCTTGGTGGGAGCATGCGGATGACCACTGCTGGGCACTTTGTCCTTTTCTCTGCTGTGACAGGGCACCCACAGCTCATGTCTTGCTGAAAAGACGCTATTTGGTGCCTTTTGGGTGTTACATATGGGGACATGCTTGCACACGCGTGTTGATCTCAAGGTGATGCGCCCTGTGCAGTCATGCGACAGCAAGCAAACGCATCTTTTCTGGAGCCACAAGACTGGTTGCTGTTGCAGCCTGCAGACAGGTCACTGGAGCCCATGGATGAGGAGCTCGGGGCAGCGTGGGGACCCGTCTCATCTGTCGTTGCCTGAAGCAGGAGCCAGGGACTCCAATGGTGCTTTTAGGTTAGTGAGGGCTAGTTACTGCCGCTGAGAGAGGTGGCTTGCGAGGTAATGGCATTTTGCTCTCTTTAAACTTTAATCTTTCCTATTAATTCCCTGCAACTGGAGAATGTATGAGAGTTAATGTTCCATGAACGTGTTTCTCAGCCGACAGTCTCTTCGAGCTAATTACCTTCAGGTGCTAAATGGAGGGAAATTGCAATCCATTTGGATGTGAAAAAATTTCGCCTTTCCAATCCCCTGTGAAACATTCTTTTTCCTGAGTGTTGCAGAAAGAATGCACTTGGCTTCTTTCTTTTTTTAAATGTTTTTCTCCCCTCCCCAAACCAGCCCTCCGCCCTCCTTCCCCAAGCCCCCATCCTCACCAGGTACTCATCTTTCTTCAAAGACTCTGAGTTCTCCATGAGACTTTGTGGTACGCTCAGTGGAGGGAGGCATCATCTTTAGCACAGTCAAATGGGACAGCATGCCAGCCAGGGAGAGAGGGGAAAGTAGGTATATCCATGAAATCCAGCTGCATGGCGAAAACATGGAGGGGAAACAGCGAGAAAGACAGCAAGAGACTTCCTTTGGAGGTCTGAAGTTAAAGTGTATTTACACGCTTAATAACACGCTTATTACAGCCATTTCCCAGTTGTTGAGTTTTGAATACAGAGATAATAGAATTTTACAAGCTACAAAAAGCCATTATTCTTTTGGATCCTGGACTGGGGAGGGAGTTTGGTAGGACCCACAGAGAAATGAAAGGGGAAGGCAACCGAATCCAAATGGGGGCACAAATGTTCATACTGGGTCTGGAAATCAGTGTCTTCATGTAGGCTGAAACATGAGAGCCAGCCAGAAACAGCCAGTCAGGATATGTGTGAACAAGGCATAAACTGATGTTTTGGTTTAACTTCCCCGCTACCTGGAAGTCGCTGTCTCTCAAGCCCCACAGATGACCACCTGACATATTGGCCATACCAAATGGAAGTCTCTGGTGATAAGAGGTTCCCCATTTCCTGTCCAGCCACCAAAGATCCAAGACAAGAAGTGCCAGACAGATTCACCGGTCAAAAACATGTCAGTGAGAACAATTACACCAAATTCAGAGGAACCTGGGCCATGAACATCACTAGTAGCTTTTGATCTATTGTGTCTTTGGTGTTCATGACACGCTTACTGTTGCATTATCTAAATGGCAATTTAGATAATGCAACCTTGTCTCAGAATCAGCCATGGAAATTATCTGGAGCAGAATTCTTTTCCACAGTAACGTAAATATACTCCGACTGGGAGTGGTGTCGCTTGAGAAAATTCCTTGGAGATTTGCTGAACCAGCAGGATATTCTTGCAAGATCATTCAAATGCCCTGTTTTTATGGCTCTGCTCACAGTCCAGATGCCACTGAGAGATACAGCTAAACCTGCACTTTGTCAGTAGACTGAAATTGAAAACGTTTATCAATCTCTGTAGACTAAAAGACATGCTGAATTCTCCTTGTGTCATTTTGACCATTAGTGAGTGAAGGTGCAGATGTTTCGCTGTTTTCCTGCTGGTCTCTGCAGAGACATGTTCACTCTGATACAAGTGTGGGGTGCTTGTCTAGAGACTCCGTTCAGATAAACCAGTTCAGAGATGCTCTATCTTTGGATTCCTTTTACTCAATCTGAATTACCAGCATTATACCAACTTCCCTAGACAGCGTTTTAAACCATCTTTACTGAAGCAATAAAGGCAATATCAGATCCAAATCTTGCAAAGCTTGATGACATTCCAGCACACTAGAGAGCTAGCTTGAAACTTGTCTCTGTTAAAGATCACCAGTATTAGGTGTGAGGTATAACAGCAGACTAAGAGGAGAACTCATATTACTACAAAGATTTTCAACAGAGTGTTCTGGACAGAGACCATGTCTGGATCCTCTCTCAGGTGTTTTCCTGAGCCTTATTACTGCAGAAAATGAACACCTCTTAGTCTCTGAAATCTCCATGGTTTCCAGCGAGACTATCTGCTGTGAATGAAAGAGTGAGTGATTTATCCAGGGCCATGTGAAAAGTGATGGCAGAACAAAGAGCTGTACCAGAGGTTTTCTGAACTTCTAATGCATCCTGCCTGCCTAGCAGCCCAATCACACCAGTGCGTATTTCTGTCAGCTCCATGTTCAGCCATTCCTCCACATGTGTACCACACACTTACACATCTGTCTGCCCCCAACACCTGTGCTCTATCCAAGTCTGCTCATCCACTTCCCACAGCCCTTTGAACATACAGCCCTCTGCCTTTCCACGTAGACCTATCTGTTTTGCATTTAATGAAATTTGCAGAGGAAACCCAATAGGTTTCTTTAAATTGTTGGGGTGTTTCTCCTGTGAATTGCTAATTCCTCAAGACTTTATTGTTTTGGTTTTGTGTATTTTTTTTTCTTCTGTGAGGAAGAAGGTGGATGGGGATGGAAGTAGGATTTTAACAGGCAGAAAATAATTTCAACAGCATGATCACAAAGAAGTATGGGGTTTATCAGATTTCTCATGGCTACGTCTAGTGTCTGCTAGTGAATATCGGAGAAAGGACTTCACTGGCTACAGCTAATGGTGTCTACTCAATGTTTCAGCCTCAGTCAGAATTAAACCAGATGAAGGAGAGGGTTTAAGTCAGCAGCTAGGTTGAACTTTGCCCTCTGCATACACAGAAGCACAAATTGTCAGGAGCTGCCCTGAATCTTTTTTTAAAACACTGTGCTTCATTGCAGATGGAAATGGGCTAGACAGCCGTCTCCCTTCCACTTTGCCTGGATTTTCACACAAACCCTCACTTCCCGCTCCTGACTCCCTTGTTCCACATTTACATTTTCTTGTCTTTCAATAGATTTCTTACCTTTTTACTTTTCTTATTTCTTTTAGTTACAGTACAGTCCCTGAATTTGAAGGACTTTGGAAAAGCAAAGCAATAGGAACTCTTTATTTTCCTTCCTCCTGTCATTCCTATACTTCTCCAAAGCCAGAAAAGTATCTTCAAATAATAAAAAGGGGAAGAACAAAATTAAACTCCAGACTGCACACAGTTTTCACTTGGGGAAAAGAAAGAGGAAAATCAGTATGCGTTGGATGCAAAATCTCATGTGCATCTATGTACGGCACTGAAGAAAATGTGTACATGGATGAAAGAAAGATTGCAGCTAGGAATCAATATACATTACTAGTTATAGTTTAAATATCGTCTTTTAACTTCTTCAATCTGCTTAAAAACCTCTGTGGCTGAATCAGAATAACCCCCCTTGGACTGTGAGCACAGTTATACTGGTATATGTGTACCTAATACCTGTGTAGCTTAATTTCATGCCTGCAAGACAATGAAGTTAAGCGGGTAAAAACACTATTTGTATCAGTTTAAATGCTGGAGGGAAATGTACTGTGTTTACCCTGCTGCTACAGTTAAAATTTTGTGTACAGATAAAGTCAAAATGGGAATCCTGCCCATCCACTGTTTTTCTCCCTTTGTTTTCACATCCCATCTGCATCCATGTCTGCATCAGCCTTTTCTCCTTATAGAAATCCTCTACACTCACACTTGTAAGAGTACCTCATCTTGGAACTCACATTCACATCTCTCAGCAAGGGACAGTCCTATCTCCCTGCAGAGGCCAATGAGGATGGATGAGTCCTGAGCCTGACCAAGCAGAAGCGAGGGGACAATGGTGTACACCTGTGAGTAGCAATAGGGCTCTTTTTCCTTCCAGCTCAAAAATTCAGCTTTGCGCGCTTGCTTGCTTTAAGATCAGGAATAAGCCTGGATATTGTGAAGGAGGAAGAATGACAAGAGTGGGTGCTTGTGAGACATTTACTCCATGGGTAAGAAGAACCAGGGTGGCGGAAACTATAGGAAAGCAGAATGCACTGTGAGGAGTTAGCAATCCTCCATCTAAAAGATACACCTCTGCCTGATTTCCTTCCCACACTTGTCCCTCCTGGATGTTTAACTTACAAACTTTTTGGGGCAGAGACTATCTGAACAGCTCTAACACAAATCCCGGGAGGTTTTCTCTTGGTTCTTTACAGCTATCTGGGGAGGTAAAACAGAAATGGTGCTTTAACCACACACAACATAGGTCAGAGATGTAGCAGCTGGACTCAAGGAAAGAGAGATTAAAAGACTCTGTCAAAGCCATCCTGTTAAGCACTGGCACAACTGAGGCATCCTACCTGCTGCATCCTATGTCACATATGTGAAGTAAGGGAGTTAGAGAGAAACAAAAACCAACCTGCTATAATGACAGAAATAAAGGAATCTGTTTCCTTGCAGAAGACTCTGCATCCTTTAATGATTATATTGGATGTGAAAGGCATCTTAGACTGCCTACTTATTCTCAAACATTAATATAATATAATATAATATAATATAATATAATATAATATAATATAATATAATATAATATAATATAATATAATATAATATAATATAATATAATATAATATAATATAATATAATATAATATAATATAATATAATATAATATAATATAATATAATATAATATAATATAATATAATTAGCAAGACGGTAACATTAAATTTCCAGAGGGCAGACTTTGATCTCTTCAGCAGGCTGGTTGGTGAAGTCTCATGGGAGACAGTACTCAAGGGCAAGGGAGCCCAGGAGGGCTGGGAGCTCTTCAAAAGGGTGGTCCTAGCAGCTCAGGAGAAAGCCATCCCCGTGGTCCGGAAAAAAAGCCGGCAGGGAAGAAAGCCACCTTGGTTGAATAGAGAGATCTTGAGGGATATCAAGAAGAAGAGAAATGTTTATGGCCTCTGGAAGAAGGGACAGGCCTCTTGGGTGGACTACAGGAGGGAAGTGAGACTGTGTAGGGAAAAAATCAGAAGGGCTAAGGCTCAGCTAGAAATTGGATTGGCCAAGTCAGTGAAAGATAACAAAAAATCTTTCTACAAATATATAAATAATAAAAGGCGGACTAGGGAGACCATACAGTCCCTATTGGACACAGAAGGAACAACAGTAACAGGGGATGAGGAAAAGGCTGAGGTACTTAATGACTTCTTTGCCTCAGTCTTTAGTCGTAAGGAGGGTCGTTCCATCTGTGTACAAACCCAGGAGCTAGAGGAGCATAATGAGGCTCCCATGATCCAAGAGGAGGTGGTCAGTGCCTTGCTAGCCCGACTGGACAGCTACAAGTCTATGGGGCCGGACGGGATTCACCCTAGGGTACTGAAGGAGCTGGCGGATGTGCTGGCCAAACCCCTTTCCATCATCTTCCAACAGTCCTGGAAGACTGGGAAAGTCCCACTGGACTGGAGGCTGGCTGATGTTGTGCCCATCTACAAAAAGGGCCGCAGGGAGGACCCAGGAAACTACAGGCCTGTCAGTCTGACCTCAGTGCCAGGGAAAGTCATGGAACAGGTGATCTTGAGTGCTATCATGAAGCACATGCAAGAGAACTGGGTGATCAGGCCCAGTCAACATGGGTTCACAAAAGGCAGGTCTTGCCAAACTAACCTGATCGCCTTCTATGACAAAGTGACTCGGCTGCTGGATGAGGGAAAGGCTGTGGATGTGGTCTTCCTGGACTTCAGTAAAGCCTTTGACACAGTTTCTCACTGCATTCTGCTTTGGAAACTGTCAGCCTCTGGCCTGGACAGGCGCACACTCTCCTGAGTGGAAAACTGGTTGGATGGCCGGGCCCAGAGAGTGGTGGGAAATGGTGAGAAATCCAGCTGGAGGCCAGTGACAAGTGGGGTTCCCCAGGGCTCAGTGCTGGGTCCAGCCCTGTTCAATGTCTTCATCAATGATCTGGATGAAGGCATCGAGTGCACCCTGAGCAAGTTTGCGGACGACACTAAGCTGGGTGGAAGTGTCGATCTGCTGGAGGGTCGGGAGGCTCTGCAAAGGGATCTGAACAGGCTGGACCGCTGGGCAGAGTCCAATGGCATGAGGTTTAACAAGGCCAAATGCCAGGTCCTGCACTTGGGGCACAACAACCCTATGCAGTGCTACAGACTAGGAGAAGTCTGTCTAGAAAGCTGCCTGGAGGAGAGGGACCTGGGTGTGTTGGTTGACAGCCGACTGAATATGAGCCAGCAGTGTGCCCAGGTGGCCAAGAAGGCCAATGGCATCTTGGCTTGTATCAGAAACGGCGTGACCAGCAGGTCCAGGGAGGTTATCCTCCCTCTGTACTCGGCACTGGTGAGACCGTTCCTCGAATACTGTGTTCAGTTCTGGGCCCCTCACCATAAGAAGGATGTTGAGGCTCTGGAGAGAGTCCAGAGAAGAGCAACAAAGCTGGTGAAAGGGCTGGAGAACAGGCCTTATGAGGAGAGGCTGAGAGAGCTGGGGTTGTTTAGCCTGGAGAAGAGGAGGCTGAGGGGAGACCTCATTGCTCTCTACAACTACCTGAAAGGACGTTGTAGAGAGGAGGGTGCTGGCCTCTTCTCCCAAGTGACAGGGGACAGGACAAGAGGGAATGGCCTCAAGCTCCGCCAGGGGAGGTTTAGGCTAGACGTTAGGAAAAAATTCTTTACAGAAAGGGTCATTGGGCACTGGAAGAGGCTGCCCAGGGAGGTGGTTGAGTCACCTTCCCTGGAGGTGTTTAAGGCATGGGTGGACGAGGTGCTGAGGGATATGGTTTAGTGTTTGATAGGAACGGTTGGACTCGATGATCCGGTGGGTCTCTTCCAACCTGGTTATTCTGTGATTCTGTGATAATCCACCCAAGACATTCCTTAGATCTGAACTTCTGGGCAGCCAACTAAAACCAGACCAGAAGCATTCAGGCCAAATTCATCACTGGAGAAACTCCATTGACTTCAGGGCTGTTAAAGAGCAGAGGGATCCGGCCTGCTGCTTTTAATTGTAGTCACAAACCCAACCACAGACTGATGAGCAGAAAATAAGATGTTATCAGAACTATGTACTCCTCTATCCTGCAGGAAGGAAAATGTGCAGGAGCAAGAGCCATAGCTGGACTGATCCCAAGGCCATATTGTTTGGGGGACTGGGAATCTGGAGCAGCCCAGATGTCTGAGTTCTCTTTGTACCAGCATCAGGTCTAAAGTACTGTGGCATCCAGGATCAGTTCAGCATCAGGTGATTTGCTCATTAATTTCATCTATAAATCATGTTCCTGCTTTTAAAATGGCAAGGACAATAAAACACACAGTAAAAGGTATAAAAGACACACAGACACATAAGGTGAGGGAAAATGTTTGCAAAGACAATGTTGCAGGTATAAAATAAAGATAATTTCCAAAACTATGTAAAGGACATGTAACAGGCTCCTAGGGAGAGCAGTCAAGAAGGGAGCATCAGTACAGCCATGCAAACTTCATGAGCTCAGGGACACTAGCAGAGGTTAGCAAAATGCAATAAAAGGCCACCTAAATCATCATTGAAATACAGTGACTCCTGGGGAGGAATTTAGTATTTTATGTACAAATGACACTCAGCTGTTAAAGTTCCTCTGTAAGTTCCCAGATTTTAAGCATATGCTGAACATGTTTAAGCACATACTTAAATTCCTCTCTGTTCAGGAATGACTGAATCCATGACTGATGGAACAAAAAGAGGTCATTTATAAATGTACAGTCCTTCTTTAGAAGATTGGAATTAAATATGCAGCTCACCTCCTAGTGTCTTCAAATATTTAAATGCAAAATAAACCAAACTGCAGAAGTTTTAACAATTATAAGAATCAGTGTATCTATTCTCTCCATGTAAGGATTTGCAAAAGTTTTATAGGCATGAAAATCATGGCTGAATCCGATGAACAAAATGACAAAATTCTTATTATAATTTACAGGAACACACACATAAACACGTATCTATCTGTGTATCTGTAATACACAGTACTTGGTATATAAAACTTTTATTGCCAAATTGAATACCAAATAATAAGTTAAGCTGACAGAAACATAAAAATCAGCATTAGATGGCACGCAAAGGAAGGCAGAATTTTCAGCAGTGCCCTTGCTCACCACCCCACAGTGTTTTGGGGAGAATTTGTAGGATATATGGGAATTTCAGGGACATTTTGAAAGTGGGGCTATATATATCTATGGGGGGATCTGAGTCCTGATGAAGGATCTGATCTTTTTATTTTCAGTGTACATCTGAGCTGAACCCAGTTTCAGGTGCTGAGTCCTTGGACAATTCTTTTGATTTCTAAGAACTCAGTAGAGGAGAAAACGGATTTCTAGATGGCTTGAGTTGAGCAGGAGAGAGAAGAGAGTACAACAGGCTGTTCTAGATACCCTGCTGTGTTGTAGTGTGAGATCAGGACCAGAGAACAGGAGCATAAGGCGAGAACAAACTGTTAGGAGCAGCGAGGCTGCAGAAGGCTGCCTCTGTGTGGGTCCAGGGTGGTTTCATTTGGCAGAGCATCCTTCAGCCTTGAGGCCCGGGCTGCCCTCCCAGGGCTGCATGAGGCCAAGTGGACATGGTGCAGCAGCTGTCCTCAGATATCAGGACAAGACAAATTACAGGAACTTAACCAAGACCCGGACATCTGGAGAAACAAGGGGGAAGAATTTACATTAGGAGGCAGTTTGGAGAACATCTCCATAGTATTTGAACAGTTTGGCTGACACGCCAGAGCTGCACAGGGAATTACCAGCCCTGCAGCAGACTGGGTGATTTCTTCCCCAGGCTTGCACTCCCCTTTAGGTTTTTTCAGACTGTGTCTCCCTTCAGAGGCAACCTTCATCCGTCAGTAGCCATGTAGCCCAGCGCAGCCTTCACAGTCCCTGCCAGCGGAGTTTCCTTGCCATGTGGCTTGGGCAGCCAATGGGCAGAGGTGGTCACCTCACTCCTTAAACGCAACTGGTGACAGGTGTCACCAGAGGACATATTGACTGACATCTTTCCTGCATCCCCCATGGCCAGAAGGAGTGAGAAACTGCTGCCCCATTGGCTGGAGCTGCCCAGCAGTGAGAGGAAACCCTACATATTGTAGAGTGCAGAACACCGCAAGTGGACACAAGCCCCATTTGATAGCTCTAAGAGCCAGAATAAATCAGATTATGGATAAATTACTGACTGGTCTCATCTGGTCATGGGATCTACTTGTGAAGAGAAGGCAGTGTTTTAGACTGTCTCCAAACTCAGGATAACCTGGTTCTTCCGTGGATAGAAATATTCCATCATAAATTTTGTCTGGAAATGAAGCCATAAGCTGTGTTATTCTACATGGGTCCAGCAAGTTCAGAGTGTAACCTGATGGCTTTGCTCAGTGGCCTTGATTCGTACCTGATCTCCCCATGCCTGCTACGTTTCCTATGGTTCCCTGCCCCAAAGGTACCTGCAGTGCAGTGACCCTGCATCTCCAAAAGGAAATACACACCTCTGTGTACATAAAGGAACCAAGATATGAAGCCTCTTCTATATCAAAAGGGGAGGATCAAGTCCCACAATCCTGATGTTAGTCCATCCTGGTCAATTTGCTGAAATCAGCCAGGGAAATTGTATTGCCTCTCAATATAAGTTTTGGACCCTCTTATACTGGTCTGAAAGCACCCATGGGAAAGGAACAGTACCTTATTCAAGAGCATAGGGAGAAATGGCGTAGAAGCGCCTGACTAAGGGGGACAGTGATTTGCATCATGAGCAATACAGGGCCTAGGCCCTTTATACTTTCAACATAAGCTGCTAAAAATGGGCTTTTCTTTTAGTCCAGAGGACAGGAATTGAAAAAAAAAAGAAAAAAAATCTCCCTGTGGCTGTACTGCCACCTCCCTCTTTCTCCTTTGCTTGTGAGAGACAGCTTGGGCTTTGAAGACATGATGCTGAGGTGAATGTGTGTGTATGTGTGTGTCTGTGTGTCTGTGTGTGTGTGTGAGAGAGAGAGAGAGAGTATGTGCACGCCTCTTGGTGTGATTCCTCCTTCCTTGCCAAAACATCTCCTGCTGTTTATTTATTTATTTCTCTCTGATAACGGAGGGGATCGCGTTTCCGGAAGAGTGCCAGCAGATGATACGAGCCCAGGACTGATACTGCCAGCAAACCCATGCCAGCCCTTTCTGCCGGAAAAATTTCATTTTTTCCAGAAGGAAGCCATGAGTGTGAAGCAGAATCCAAATCCGATTTCTCGGCATTTTTTGTTATCGCTCAGCAGCCCACCAGGTGGGGCAATGGAGGGAGCTCACTCAGCTGCAACTCAGTGCCTTAATCCAATTTACAGCTTCTCTTGGAGAGATAATTGCAGCCCTGAAACCAGTTAGCACTGTACAAAGAGGCTCTCGAACCAAAGCCCAGATCCTGTCTTTCAAATATTCACCTAGAGTGTCAGAGATGCTTTAGAGAGGGAGGGGGCACTTGAGCTAAGCCACTGTGAATGGAGAAGGGTGTACACAATGACCCTCCCTGGGTCCCCACTTACACACTTATGCGGGTTTTCCAAAGCTCCACAGGGACCAACAGTGTGGGATTATCACTGCCTGGTTCTCCAGCTCTGGACACCTGGGCAGTGGGAAGTTGCAAAGCCTTCTCTGCCAAGAACTGCTTGTAGACTGAGGGGGTGAGATGATGGGCAACCTGAGGCTGGTGGATTAAAAGCAGAAGGTCAGTGCTCCACCTGGTCATGGCCACACTAGGTGTCCCACTAAGATGGTTCCTGAAGCCACCCTGAGGAAGCCAAACCTGTTCAATTTTTCCCCAGTGATCAGTGATCACTGGATGAGGGTAATGGTTTTCAGCTGAAAGAGGGGACATTAAGATTAGCTATTAGGAAGAATTGTTTACTGTGAGGGTGATGAGGCACTGGCACAGGTTGCCCAGAGAAGTCGTGGAAGCCCCATCCCTGGAGGTGTCCCAGGATAGGTTGGATGAGGCTTTGAGCACCCTGATCCAGTGGAAGGTGTTTTTGCCCATGGCAAGTGGGTTGGAACTGGATGATCTTTAAGGTCCTTTACAACCCAAACCATTCTATTGTTCTATAACAGCACTTGGTTTAATACAAAGGTACAACCACTCTTTGCAAAGACACAACAAGTTATGGCTTCTCACATGCTGAGTGGGCCATTTCCACAGTTGCTTACTTCATTATATTTCATGGCAACTGGACCTGAATTTTGTGTGTCATTATCCCTCCACTTGGCTCATATGCAACCAGTCGGACATGGCTGTAAGCTGCAGGGCTGCCTGATAGATTCACAAGCAACAAAGAGAGGGAGGCTGGGGCACTCAGTGTCAGGCCAAAAGGCATGTAGGGGCATCTATGCTCCATGCAGATGTCCAAAACCCATCCTTTCCAGCACCACAGCCCTTCCTCATCACAAGACCCGAAGGGTGATGCTTCTCCCATCACCATAACAGCATTGCTTTGTGCACCTAGATAGCAAACATTTGAGAAGCTGAGTAGTGGTAAAGTCTGTGTGGTAGATACCTTTAAGATTTCCTGTTGTAGTCCCATGGCGATGTGTGGAGAAGGGAACATGTAACCAGGTGACACTTGGTGATGGACATACTGGATTCAATATACAAATTATAAAGGATGAAGACTGGGGCTTAAATGGGTTTCCTTAAACCACATTAACTAACTTCTAATATGTAAATTAACATCCCCTGCTTAAAGATCTTGATCTCTCTCATTCTGATGTGATTCTGGAAGATCTTCTTTAGAGGTCATTTTCACTCTGTCTGGCATAGCCCAGAGAAGAACCCAGCCCTTGAGATTTAAGCATTAAAAAAGAATAGAAAAGATAAAAATAAAGATTTTTGGTGGTAGGAATGGGAGCTGGTGTAGGAGCAATTAGAGATCAACTATAGAGTATAAGTAATCTGCTGAGGAGTATGTGCCCTCCTTCATGATGTCTGGTTCGTAGGAGAGGCCAAGTTGTTACTGCCAGCTGAACAGCTGGAAGTCTTGTTCTGGGAACTCTTCCTCTAGGCTTGGGTCTGGAAGGTCTCCCAGGAAAGAATCAGCCACTATAGCTGTGACTGCATCTGCTGCGGAGGGCCAGCTCAGAGGCCAAGAGGGACTTTCCTTCCTTGCCTTGTGCAGAGCTGAAGGAATCAGGTTGGCTCCCTGACAGAACATTCTCTTCCAACAGGACAGAAACTCAGTGGCAGGTCTGCAGTGACATGGCTTTCCCTGGGAAAAAAAAATAACCTTTTTGTTGTTGTTGTTAAAATATTCAGTCACAAGCGGAGAGTGTACTTGGTAGGGAGCCAGATTCAAGCCCTCACTCTTCTATTCCTTTCCTCTGTGTCCTCTGCCAAGTCTCTCCACTCAGTGTCAACAGTTGACAGTAGGCACTGTCTCCCACTGGGTGTGCCTGTGCTGGCAGGTACAGTCAGAGCTGAGCTCTGAAGCATGGCGGTATGCAGGAGAAACCAGAGTTGGCTGGACACAAGAGGCCTGGCTTATTTGTTCATACATAGCCTTGGAGGAATGTGCCTAGACATAGAAAGCTGGCATTGGGTGAACATCTCTCCTTGCAGACCTCTCGTTCAGGTCTTCCATAGGGCAGACATGCCCCCACATGGACTGATAACTGAATGGTCTGAATGATGGATCTTATTTTAATTGGAACCTCCCAGATATTACCTGGATTCTGGGGATCAATCGTGTGTAGCAGGAAAGGAAGTGACTGAAATCAGATCTCAAGAACTCCACTTGCAAAGTCTTTGGTCTCTGAAGCATTTGTAGAAACTTCTCTTCCTTGTAATAGAAGTCCATTGTAGGCCTCAAAATGCGTATCTGCTGTGTGGATATTCACACACTGTAAAAGCTTATGAACTCCTTAGATATCCTGGTAGGTCCTCACTCTGGCAGCAGTTGCAAGGTCAGGGCCATCAACATATTCCAAGAGAGCAGCTGCTTATATTTCCTAGTAGTGTAATAGCATCTAATCCTCCTAGCTTCTTCATCCCTTTAGCATAATATTCTTGTCCAGCAATACGAAACACAGAAGATCTATTTGGAACTGTGGCATTCCTACTTTGATTCAAATCTTCTGAATCAATGCTCTAGTTGTGGCACTTGGCTTTCCCATTGACTGCTCCTGTGGCATGTCTGACCCGCTAGGAATGTGGCTAAAGGGCAGCTGGAGCTTTCCTTCCTGGAGAACCTAGGGCAAAGTGTGGTCTATCTGAAACATTACCTAGCACTCACGGGGATGCCACCCCTTTGCATGTGATATCCATTTAGTTTTCATAGCACGGCTCTGTCAGAACCAGTCATTCTCCAAGGATGTAATAGGGATATCTCATGTAGTTGGTTTGCTTGTGTACATGTTGGCAAACACCTGGAATTTCCTGTATTTAAGAAGTCATTTCATCTGCCTCTCTAACACAGCCACCTCTAATCTGGGATGCAACTGTC
Organism: Phaenicophaeus curvirostris; assembly: GCF_032191515.1. NCBI lineage: Eukaryota > Metazoa > Chordata > Aves > Cuculiformes > Cuculidae > Phaenicophaeus > Phaenicophaeus curvirostris. Next base: position 18,672,294 of record NC_091400.1, on the reverse strand, counting down.
CTATTTACAGGCTATTATATGATTCTTTGGGAAGTCTGAAGAGAAATTAAGTATATTTGTCTCAGTAGTCAACCAAGTTGAAATCCATGGATTCCTTCACTTGCATCCACTTGACATCTGGGACATAATATCTAGCTGTGAGCAGCAGAGAGACCCAAATACACAAAATCGCCACGCTGATGATGCCAGGGCTAGAGACACGCTTGAAACAAATCAAAGCACTGAGCCACTGCTGACCCAAAGACGAAAGCAAGGCATTAGCACTCTACTTCTTAACCCTCTGGAGGCTCCACAATCATGGCTGTACCCACTTCCCTTATCACAACACTAATTGCACCCCAAACTAGACTGTATTGGAGAAGCCCAGAAGAACTTCCAGTCCTGCATTATTTCATGCCTTGGGAATACCTCTGACCAATTACACTTTCTACTCTGGAAGACAGACTACAGGATCTTAATTTCAGACATATTTTCCAATGGATAGGCAAAATCTATAGGCATTAAAAAATGCTGGTAAAGTCATTAGTATTAAACTGAATTACTATGCTTGAGCTTGAGGGTATTTTGTTGTTGGTTTTAATTTTTATATTGTTGTCTGGTTCTCTCATCACCAAATAAGCTAGGGCATAAGACAGGCAGGGCACCCTTCAGGTGGAGAAGTGTGTATCCACTAGCAGGAGATCCAAAATCTGGCTTTAACCATGACCTTTCACAAATAACTGCATCTTTTAAAGAGTTTCCTACACTAAGCCAAATTCTGGAGGCATTGCTTATCTCAGAATGTCATGATCAGCCCTGGAGTATTTTGTTGAAGTTTTATGCCTGGATCCAGGGAAGCAAATTTAATGATCTCTGTTGAAACTGCATTGCCATTAAAAAGCAGAGGAAATACACCGCTAGAGAATATTTGAAAAGAACAGATAGAAATGAAAACAGTCACCTCTGGTCAAGCTGGTGACTTCAAAGGGCGCTGAATCGCTTCAATCTGTGACGTATCAAAAGCTGTGGTTTATGCAGCCTTAGAGTGGGTACCTAATTTTTTGGGGAAACCTCACCTTTTGTTTCCGTTCTAGCTTTGTCTAGACTCAGAAAGCAGCTGCATATATGGACAGGAGAAAAGCTGAGCCCTTGTCTGGACTAAATGTGTGAGGATTGCCTATTCCCAGCAGCCAAGTAAGGTTTGGGAGGGAGGGACACCATGACCTTCTCTCAAGCCTCATTTATCTGGTGTAAACAGCAGCCTACAGGCTGACAGGAATTTTTCCCCCTTTCTCATTGTGGTTTGTATTGGGAATATAACATCAAGGGTGATAGAGCTGAGTAAAAAAGCACTCCAGCCAGTGGAGCTGCCAAGCATCCATCAGGTTAGACTTTACAAGGACTAAAGGACCTGGGCTAGAACCGAGCAGGTCTCTGTGGTGTCCTGACCCCTTCCACCAAGTCCTAGAATCTTCTTGTCTCTCTGGCAGCAGCATAACCCCCTCCAGGTCTACTGCCACCCCTGAGCTGTGCGGCTGGAGGGAATGGCTCACTGAAGCAATTTGCCAGGCTGCATGACAATTACTGACACAGATGCTCCTGTGTCAATATGGGCTCTTCTCTCCATTCTGGTTACAGCAATGGGTGTGCCTGGCGGGGACTCCTCTCAGCACAGGCCAGTAGCATTATGGGGTTGGGAAGAGGCCATGTCTGCCTAGGCTTGGGAGGGCGAAAGCAGCCTTAGAAGTTGTTCCTGCTCTTTCTCCTCCTGCTTGTTTGTCAGGGTGTCCAGCTGCCTGACACCCCCCACCCCCCTCCTCTCTGTATCCCCTTACCCAAATTCTGTGGCTTTCTCTCTTCAGCACCCCTGCCTTGCTGCTTGTTTGGCAGTTAGGGATGAGGGAAAAGGGCAGTTTCCAACTCACTTCTGCAAAAGGCTCTGGGTCTCTCATGCCCCCTCCACCTTTCAGTTTCCTCTCTTGTTCCCATGCCCCAGTTGTTTCCCTTTTAACTGGGATATCAGTCATTGCACAAGTGCCAATACATTGCATCCTCCATAGATAAATGAGAGGTGAGATGGAGCAATTTTTAGGAGGCTTGGGAGAGGCATAAGGAATTACAGACAAAGCCCTTCACCGTCTGAGCAATTCTGGGATCTATCCTGCCAGTTTTTCATTTGATAAAAGTCCATGTTTTCACCTGTCAAAGCCTGAAATGTAGGGGAAATGCTCACATCCAGAATTCAAATGCTGTCAAATCCCATACAAACAGAGAAATGTCATCAAGTTGACATAAGGACCTCAGCCAGATGTCGTTAAAGGTACACAATTGCCATAACCCAGGACGCACCATTGTCCTTCTGAATGTCTTGGATGACTCCAAGAACCCTGGGGATGTGGCACAACTATTGATCAGGTCTGTATGAATACAAGGACCCTTCCCCTGGCTCCAGCTTTAGCACCAGGTGGAGGGAGAGGCAAGCAGTTTTGGGCCATTTTCTGTCCAGAGCTGCCTGACCTTGCCTCTGTGGAGGAGACCCAGAGGGGCTGTGTCCAGGCACGTCAAGCCTATTCCTTGTGGCTGCACCCTCACCAGTGCCTGTCTCAAATGTAGACATGGCAATTGATGCTGAAGGCTAAGTCATGAAGCACTCTGCTGGACTCCTTCCAGCACGTCTTGAGGTGATTTGAGATATTTCTGCTTTCAGCTGGTTTTCTTTGTTTGCTACTCCTTTTTTCCTGTGTTTATCAGGGAAGCATGTCCCACTCCCCCTGGGCTGGAGCAGCTGAAGCGCAGCCACGTGTTGCCCTGTGCCAGCTCAGTGATGGCAGATGGGTCTCTGAGAGAGGGGCAGCAGGGCTGGTGAGCTGGGAGGACATCATCTCTATGACAGATCTCATTGCCCATCAAAACAATATCTGCTAGCACATGCTACATAACACCAGGCCTTTCCCTTTCCCTCTAGAGAAGGCCACCATTGGCTTAACTCAATGACAAAACCACTTCAGGATGTATATTTAGTGCCTTCTGCCTTCTGAGAAGGCCAGCAAATGGGTCTGCCACTCCTGCCAGTACTGCACCAAACTGAACAGGTCTCCCTCAGCCCCAAAACAGCTTTCTTCCACCCCTCCTCTGCTGAAAAAAACAACTGTACTGCTCCTTTAAATGTGGTGCATGTTAAAAAAAAAAATTGACAAGCTCCCTCACTCTCAAAAGAGTGAGAAATTTTCATTGATTGATTTCTTCATGGCTTCTTAAACAGATAATTAATTCACCGTGAACCTGCGGACACACCGTCGTGAGTCGTTAATATTGTAAATTCACATATACTTCAATAATCGCCTGACCCCCCCGTCACCCCGAAAAACAGATAGCTGTGCAGCGAGGAGGAGGGGAACGGGGAGGAATCGATTTTCGAAGACATGAAGGGATCACCCAGCAAAGGGAAGCTATTGATTCTCCTTTATAAGACACTGCTATAATATTTATTCTTTTGTAAACAGAATTAACCCAGCATCATGGGTCATTCCTATCGAACAACTTTCCTCACATGTGCACAGCAATGTTGATTGTATCAGATGAGGTAGAAACATCCAAACTGCAACACCCACCCTGGCCCACACCTCAGCGTCTGCTCAGCTCGTGCCTGCTGGGTCTTACTGCCGTGGTGCAAACCCAGCTGGCGTTGGGTAGGCTTCAGCAGGGCTGTGGAGGTATTAGCAGCCCAGAAAGCAAACATCTTTTTCTGACCCAGTGCTGCTGGCACTGTCGTGGTCTTTGGCTGTCTCGTGCTGGGGTGGCGACTGTTGCGGGGGTTCTGCATCTGGAGCCACCAGACCTAGTGCTCATGGTGGATGGCTAAGCTGTGATCCCCACCTACCAACAGCTGCTGATAGAGGAAAGGACATGGGGAATTATGACACAAAGAGGAACTTCTCTCCATCCCATAACCCTCTCCCACACTGGAGAGGTTTCTTCCCTGTAGATTCTCTGCGGCTACACAGAAATTAATCCAGCAGCAGATAGGGCAACAGTTAGTGTGAGGACCCTATCACGTTCAATCTCCTCTCTGCCCACTCATAACAAGGGATGCAGACCAAAGGATCCATGCAGGGCATCACATCTCAGAGCCCTTGGGCCCTCTCTGAGGTATGAGCTGTTGCTTCTTGCGGGACAACTGCATTTCACCCAAATGAAAGGTCATCCAAGGAGGAAATAAGAGCCTGGATATCAAAAATACAAGCATCCCGAGGAATGGCCAAAAAGATTGTGATCTAGTCAGGGAAGGATCTGTAAATCCTGGCTGTAACTGTGAAACTGCTGTCTGCCCATCAACTCCTGAATTGCCCATCAAGTACCACCAAGCAGTCCAAAGCAAAGATAGAGATTGAAAGAGAACACGGGCTTCCTTTCATTTGCCTCCAAAATGTGAAACCATGTTTTCTAGCAAGGTCTTCGCAAGAACTTCTGGCAAGAGCCACCAATATGCCATAAGAGGTACAATTCAGAATTTTACAAAAAAGAAAAAGAAAAATCACATCTTGGCCTTGCTTTATCAACATATGCTTTAGCCTGGATCTAACCAACCCAGAGCCCGTGGGGTGGAGAGGTATCTTGGGGTTTTTAGGCTGTAAGCATCCTTTGCAGATGAACCCGTACAAAGGTGATCGAGCCTTCCCACCCTGGGGGATGGGCTCGCTTTGTCCCAGGCTGGCAGTGGCGGGATGGCCCCATGCCTACCCCTCTGGCTGAGATCCGGATGTGTCAGGCTGCTGGCGCTCCGGCTGGCTTCTCTTTGCCTTCCTCCCATCCCGGCTGGCAGTCAGGGCAAGCGAGAGCAAGTACTAAATTGTGTCAAAGAATTTCAAAGCAATGAGAGGAGAGGCAGAGGGGGGCCGGGTGGCAATGGAGGGGCAGGCGCAGGCAGCGGAAGCCCTAATTAAAAGCAGGGCCCTGGGCAGGCAGGGCTCCCATTCAGAGGGCTGACAAAGGGAGGATCTGTGGAGCAGAACCGGGAGGCAGTGAAAGGAGAGGGCCCCACGGAGCCCCTCGCCCTCCGGCACAGCGCAGTGCCCAGGACAGCAGCGCCTGGCTGACCTGGCCTCTCCGGCCACCATTCCCTGCAAATTAGCCCAGCCACCCCCTGCCAAGGGAGTCCGCAGTGACCTTTCCTGTTCTCACACCTTTCCTCCCACCTTCCCCAGCAGCTGCCTCCCCTTGCCACAGCCAGGGAAGACCCAGCCGATGACACAGGAGGAGGAAGAGAAGAGCAGAGAACGCCTGCCTCCGGGTCACCTCCCAGCTCCCCGCTGCCAGACAAGTGCCTTTCCACTCCAGCAGTGCCCTTGAATGCACTAATTAGCCCCCCAAGCCTGGTGCTGGAAAGGCCACATCGGTCATAAGACAGCCACGAGTTGCTGGTCCCTCAAGGGAGCGTCAAGGCACCCCAGTCTTCCCCACTGTGAGGTGGGACATTGTGGAGGGAATGTCCCTGCAGCATCTCTCTCTGTGAGGGCACCCCGTGGTGCAGGGTCTCAGCAAGGGAAGTAGGCACTGCTGGCCCCGGAGATGCAGCAGGAGCAGGGTGGAGGGTTGGCTGCCTGGCATTGCTCCTTCTGGGAGTCAGTGCTATGAAAGACTGGGAGGAGAAACGAATGAGAGGCCCAGAGCATGTTGAAGGGCAGTCTGTACATCACAATTAATTCGGAGCTCTTCCCAAAACAAAGGCTCTCTATGGCTTTCAACCTGTTTACATAATAGTGCACAGAAAGAGCAGTGAAGTGTCATCTCAAGCCCCCCACCTCCCATCTTCTGCCTCTTTGCTTTCCCTCCCCACAAATTCAGCACATCTTCAGCACTGTCTCCTTTTCTTCAGATGTTTTCTTGCTCTAAAGTCACGTTTTTGCCCTCTGCCACATTTACTTTGCTTTCCAGGGACTTCCCAAGGCATCACTGTGAGGCATTTGACAGCTGTGATGCCTCATGCACTCACAGTCAGGGACACTCATCATGGGGAAGCTCATTGCTACAAGAGTCCATCCCAGCTCTGGCCTTCTCCCTCTGGACTTGAACAACATCAGTCTCAAGCCTTAGCAAAGGCTACCCTATTACATGTCCCCAGGTGGGCTCTGTAAAAAGAGGGGAGAAAATGACCATGTGTTTCAAGTCAAATAGGAATTCCCAGGTTAAATCACCTGCACCAGGGCCACGTGGTCTTCTCCCTCTAAAGAGCAAAACAGCTCAGAGATTCGCTTTGCTAGGCTTCGCTTGCCTAGCAAAGGCAGAAAGAGAAATACAGGGAGCTATATGAAACCTCAAGGACAGTGATAGGATCAGTGAAAGAGCAAGGGGGTGAGGAAGGTCACACATGAAGACCAGGACAAGTTGGGTCATGAATTCCTCCCCAATCCTGTCCTACCTGGCTCACCTGTAAACACAGAGGTGCTGACCTATAGCTTTCTCTACCTCATGGTCTCCATCACAAATCATCCTGGGCTGAGGATATCTTAGTGCACACCTGCACCTCCATATCATACCTTCCCTTTCCCTCTTCTTTGGGGTCTACACCCTAGCAGACCCCAAGACCTCACATTCTTGCAATGAGCATCCAACAGTCTCACTCAGCTAACACATACCAGTTAAACCAGGCAGACACACAGCCTTTTGGCCCTGTGCCAACACAGAACATAACATCATGTGATTCAGATGGTCGTGTTATCAAGCTCAATGATTCATCAGCTCTCAGACTCTCTGACATGGTGCTTGCAGCCCTCACAGCAGCATGGTGCCCCTCACTGGCTCTCAGAGCACTCCAAAAAACCTGGCAGGAGTCAAAGCCACTCATAGGTTCTGACATGCTGGTGGGCAAAAAGCAGCATGGTACAGAGGAGTAAACAGCAGGCAGCAAACCAAGGCCATGGATTAACCAACTCATCTTTGGTTTTCCTTCCCCTGCCCCCATCTTCTCTATTCAGCTGCCAAGGGCTTCCAGCTGGGGCCTCTTTCTCACCTGTACACCACCAAGCCCCAGAGGCCTCCATCACACTCCAGGACCCTGAGAACAACTACAAACAGCCAGGAGGTCTCATGCAGAAACCCAACAGCCCTAGCAAGAATGTAATTGCCTTCAAAGCTAGCAGTACCGGCATGAGGGACTGCCTTCAGGATGAACAGCCTTTCCACCGTCACATGCCTCACCCAGGTGCATAACATCTTTTGCAAAAGCCCAAGGGACTGAAATAGCTCTGCAAGGCCTTAAGAGGAGGGAAATTGCTATCAGAGACTCCTGTTGACTCCACAGCCCACCAAGGAGGCTGCTGGCTTCTACAGGCCATCCCCCATCTGTTGGAATAGCAGGAAGTTTTACGTTAGCAATAAAAAATAAAAAATGTTGGAGTCCAACTGGTGACTGAAGTCTGGTGCCAGGCTCTGCTGCAGAGACATTACAGCTGCTTACAGTGCCTGCTCTGAAAGAGGTGCTCATTAAGCATTTGCCTTGGGTTTATTTTCCCAGTTTGCTAAAACCAAATATTCACAACAAAAATCTGCAGGGGAGGACTGCAAATCAGAAGTTTGATTTCATAAAAACAAACACTATCAGCCATCTGACTCTGGGCTCTTCTTCCTTTCCCCTCTATTTTTAGCCTCCAGGGGTTAGTTTGAAGAGCTCATGGTCACATGGGCTAGAAGTGATTTTAATTTCTAATTGATAAACCGAACATTTTTGGGTTTTTGAGAAGATCCCAAGTAGCCAATACTCTCTTCAGGACTGGCAAAAGGGGTTTCATGTCACGGAATTACCTCAAGATGCACAAAAAACCTGTTTTCTAAGCTTATATTTTTGGTGCCTTTTTGTCCAGATATTGAGATGCTTTCAAAGCTGCAGATACCTTCCATGCATGAACCATGAATACCAACAGATCAAGGCTGAGGAGTTGGTTAACAAACTGGTCTCCAAAAACACAGAACATACATTGATGCCAGGCTGCTCAGAAGAAAGCTTTCACCAGCAGAACCAAGACAGCAGAGTTATCAACAGAATTCAGAAGCACCAACATCCAGGTGATAACACATCACGTCTTCAGCTTAGGAAGCTCTGGCTCGTCGTAAGCCCATCTACTGCCATAGTAAGGGCTGAGCTTTCACGTTTCCCACTGCTACTATCTCAGGAAGACAGTATTCCCCAGGCACCACTGCTTTGATTATACCCCCCACCAGAGCAGTGCCATGTAGCACCCATGGGAGCATAGCATCACCTGCCTGCAGCTCACCTGGAGGTGCCCCTGCACCCAGAGGTCTGGCTGTCCCCAGGCCCACCCTTCTTAGCATGGCCAGCACCAAGCCCATCTCCTCCAGCATTATGGGCAGCTGTGGGGAAGCTGGCACGTTTGCAGAGCCACACTGTGAGGCACTGACAGGGATTGATCCACAAGCTGCCCCGATGTTCTCCACTTCTGATTGCTACATTTTTTGTGACAAATTGATAAACTGCATCTCCACTCAGTTAAAGATTTGATCTCACTCTCTTAATCCGCTATCAATAAGATATTAATCGTGCACCTGACCCATTCTCTTCCCCGTCTGCTTGCAAATCCAATAATCATTTCAGAATTCACAGCCGAGTGGGGCACTCCCTTCAAACAATTAATTTCAGGGGAGCCTCATTTATTTTCCCTGTAACCTTCTTCCCCCACTCCTCCCCTGCTTGCCTGCCCCCTTCTCCTGCCGCTATCCACACAATTCCCAGCTGAAACTCCTGCTCAGCAGAGAGAGCATGTGGAAGTGCACTGGGAGCTGGGAAGGTCCTGCTGAACTCCCTTCCATTTGCTGCTCCACACAACTGATTAAACACCCCTTGCTCAGCCCCCAGACTTCTCTAAAGGTGGAGGCCAAATTCACTCTGAAGCTAGCACCCTGTGCCTGCTGCTCTGCAAGGAAGGGGGCTTCACCCTGGTCTGCATGGAAAAGTTGTGAGTCAGCACGTAACTGCCTGGCTTGGGGCTGAGGCTCCAGGTACAAACACTGTGCTCACCAGCCAGAACCCTGCTGGCAGGACAAAGGATTGAACCTCCAAACCTGCCCCAGCTTGGCTCAGCCTCCAATTGTTCCTGTAAGGAAGTCATCCTCTCAGGTCACAGCAATGCACCCACCCCACAGGCAAGAGGGAGAGCTCCCACGCATCACCGTTGTGCCACAAGTGTTGCTACCGATGCAAGAAATCCTTGGTGCTCACCCCAGTCCCACAGTGATGGGAGAAAAGACAGGCCCTAAATTGTGATAATCCCCAGTATGGCATAGCCCCTATACCATCCCTCTAGGCTCTGTTCTGCCAGTGGCTCCACTTTTCCACCCCTGGCCACCCAAGGAAGGGTTTGTCCATGCCCAGAACCATGTGCCTCAGGGCAACCTAGATAAAGACAGTAGGGTGAGAAGTCTCTGTGTGGGCCATGGGGGTGGATAAACTGATAACAATAGAGCTTTATCTACATTTGCTCTTGATATCTTCTCCTAAAATACCACACTCCAACCTGAGCACTTCTTGATTTGGACTTTATAACTCTTACCTTCTCCTCATGGTCCAGAAGAGAACTAGGCTTCTTGGCCAGCTGTACTCTCAGGCAAGGTCTCTATGCACCATTTCTGCCCTGTCCAGCCTCTTCTGGCCTTGCATCTCAACAGGCAGCACATTTCAGGTGATACTGGTACAGAAATTAGTCAATACAATAATTTCTAGCCACAACATTCATATGAAAGCCAAATACACAACTCAGAATTGTTTGCGTCCCAAACCTGCTACCACAAGTGCTGGAGAGCAAGCACAGAGCCCAAGTGGAGGTAAAGGATTGCGGAAAACACCACAGAACATGCATGGTGTTTCATTGTCCGTGCATCAAATACTAGAGGAAAATCCCAGCTTAGGGTATCCCTCACCATCAAAGGACTCCCTATTGATGTGTTTCTTTTCTTCATCCTCTTTGTCATCCCTCTCCTTTACCTCAAAACCCACAGGAGACAGAAGCACTATGACCAAAGACAGGAAGAGCTGGGAAAGAAGAGCTGTGGCTAGCAATAGCTGCTATTGGCATCAGCAGGAAGGCCAGAGGAAAGAGCGTCTCTGCTCCTGTGCAGGGACAAGAGCAGGGCTCTGACAAGCTCTTTAAGCTCCCCAGGCTCCAGAAAATGCTGCGCAAAGTGTTTTAGCAACAAAAGTATTGAGAAGAACAAACACTCTAATCCCTTAATGAGCCGGCTGATCCCCCATCTTGGCTCTGGCTTCTCTAAAGAGCAACACGCTCCCCTTCTCCATGGCCCCAAGCCCCCTCCAGAGCAACCCACCGCGGCCGCCTCAGAACCGATTCAAGGTGCTCTTTGGGATCCAATCCAATTACCCTGCATCCTGCTGAGCAGCCTCACAGACCGACAGCTCTTTCAGGGCTGAGTCTTATGGCCTGTTAATCCTCCCCTCATTAAAAGACCTTGTTCCTCCCTCCTCAGAGATGGAAAAAAAAAAACCACCACAACCACAAAAAAACCCCAACCCCACACTGGGAAAAGTTTATGCAAGAGAGACCCAAAGTGGAGCATGAAAGCTGGCCTGGAAGCTGCAGGCTCTCCTCATTCTCAGGGGTCACCTCTGCATAACTCGGGGGTGTCTCTGCCTCCTCCTGCCCCCAGACCTGGCTCGCACATGAAGAAGATGGGCAGGCAGCCGGCCCTCGTGCTGTTCTTGCACTGTGGCTTTATTGGCTTCTCTTTAATGGGCCTGTCATTAATCCAGGAGGAAGCTGGGTGGGAGGGTTCCCATAAAACTAAGGCCTCACAGCTAATGAGCACAGCACCCAGGGGGAAAGGACACAGCAGCGGCAGTTGTAGTTGGTCACGCAGGGCTGAGCTGGCCTTCGACAGACTTGCAAGGACAGGGTCCCTCCTCACTGGGAGAGGAAATGTCAGAACAGCCCCCTCTGCCATCCACCCCGCTGGTCCCACACATGCAGGAGGGACTGAGGTCTCCAGCCTAGAAGGTGGCCGTTCCCACATCCAGGGAGCTCTCACTTAGCTGGAGGGATGAGCCAAAGATCAGTCAGCTGCAGCCACCTCCCAACAAACATGCAATGCTACCTCCCCTGAGGTGATTTTGCTCCTCTCTCTTCTGCTTCCTTCTGTCCTGAAGATGCAGTCACAAAACCCTAGCATTCTCCCTACAGTTGCACATGCTATCTAAAGTCCAACCAGCTCAGGTTCAAATCTGCCAGTCTTACTGTAGCTACTGCTGCTGGTGCTGGTACTCATTAACCTACAGACAGAGTATAACAAACAGCAGAAGTGCTTCTTTTATGAGGAAAGATCCATGTATGTAAAAGCCAGTCCCTCCCTGCAGCAGGTATCTTCAACTCACCCTCTTACACAGGGCAATAAGGAAATATGGTAATGCCAAGAAAGTAGTAAGCATTTTCCAAAATAAATCATAGTTCTGATGGTCACTGTCTGGTAAGCTGAATTTACATCCCCACCAGCACGTCACACAGCAGAATTTCAGTCCCAGGAGTGTTAAAAACATTGCTAATGATTGAGATAAGCCTGGGATGTTTAGGTGAAAGATAATAAAAAAAATATATAGGATGAGGTAGGATGGAATGATAACAACAGAAACCTCTCTCTAATGATAAGGAGATAAAAATGAAGTAGAATAAAATTAAGGAAGAAACTTCCTGGCAATGAAGCCCACTAGGAATCTTCACTATTTAAAGCATTTTAAGATTGCACTGAGGAATTTTGTTGTCAGAAGAGCCTGAGAAATTGATGTGGTACAATAGGCAGCACAGGGCTAAGCATCATGACTTTTGGGCCCAGGAGAGTGATAATAATTGCCCAAAGTCTTCTCAGTATAAGGAAGACTCACAATTCACTTGAAAGGAACTACAGAGGTGGTCAGATCTGGAACTGCAAGAGTTCCTGGCAGTTATAACAACATGTACAAAAAGGAGCCACAAGAATTAAGCAACTAATTTTTTCTTGGGTGAATCACTGATCCCGGCATGAGCCAAACCTGGGCATTGGTCAGTCAGGTTCTGCTCTAGTAGGTTCTGCCATACAGTCTCAGGAACATCTCTAAGAACACACCTGTGATGCTCTGGTACAATGGAGCTCAGGATTACACATGACTGCGAAGAATTTCAGCAACAAGAGGCGCAATTATGTCTTCCCAAAATTTTGTTGATGCAGAAAATTGAAGCATTGACTTACTGAGTATTTTCACAGTTGGTATCTGAATATTTTTCTTGTAGGATAGTCAGCAGAGTGAACATATTAAGCTGGAAATGACATTTTTTCAGTGGGGCTTTGTTTTGAGTTAAGTTGTGGGGGAAGGAAAGAAAGAAAGATTCTTCAAATTTCTGATAACTTTTTTTTTCCCTCACCAGCAGAAAAATTCCTTACCAGTCTGTCACAGGCCCCAGGGAGGTGAACTGCATGATCTAATTGGGCATTATCTCAGTCTTCTCCAATTTCTCTCTTGACACACAGTCTGCTTTTTGACCTATGCCAAGAGAAACAACATTGGCATGCATCCTTTTTGGCTTTGACTGAGCCTGTTTCTGCTCAGCTCTCTTCCACAAGTTTATGCCATCTCATCCGTTCACTTTGCAGTTGCACATTTAACACCATAATTACAATACAGAAGATTAGAAATCAGAGTCACCTTTTCCCACCTAGTGTTTCTTGTGCTTTGTACTCTCTTCAGTGGAACACATGAAACTCAGCTACTTCGGCTCACTTTTTGTTAATGGTCAGGTTCATTTTTTATCCTTTCCTACTGAACCCAACCATCTGCAGAGAACTACTTTGCTCTAGAACTTGGTCTCTTTCTCTGCTCACTGGTTGTCTGCCATCAGTGGATAATTCCTCTCCATCTGTTGTTTGAAATTATTTTCTAAATAATTTCTATGAATAATTCAAACTATCTTGGTCAGCTTTAACTGGATGGAGTGGTCACCAACTCCGTTTCTTTTCCTATGGGTCTTCAGTCCTTTTTAAAGTCAGGTCATGGGTGGCAGTCCTGGAATTTTTAGAAGAAAATCATTTTCCATTAACTCCCATTAAATTTTACTTAAAAGTGTTTTGTTTCACAAATACTCTGGCTAGTAAATCTCCCTGTTAGAACACCATCAGAGAACACACATCTGAAAGAGAAATCCCAAGGAAATTTGTTTAAGTTTTTTTGTTGAGTAGTACATTAACAGAAAATGCTTTCTTTGTGACAACTGAAATCATTATAGGCTGAATTCAGTAATGCTTCTGCAAATGCAGACCTAGTTCTTCGACACCACACAGAATGCTGAAATCTCTGGACTTGATCCAGCAAAATATTTAAGCGTATGAGCAGCTTAAGAAATGAAGTGCATGGTTAAATATCTAGCTAGATCAGAGCCCAAATATTTGGCATCTCCCAGGATTGCTCCATAAAAATGCTTTTCAGTTTTCAAAAAGTCAGTTTTTCATCAAAAAATACAATAGGAATTAACATCCTTTATAGATGCAATTAAACATGGTTATCTAACTTAATATCACACCGTTAACCCTTCTCTCTGCAGGCAGTTATTTAGAGGAAGGTTTCTTATACATTATTACTCCATTACTCCATAAAGCTCATTTCTTGCCAAGGTGTCAGCCTGGGAAGACACACACCCACCCCTCATAGTGACCAGTTTCAGCAGGTCCCAGCAAAGAATGGAAGGTGGTCTGAAGGATACAAATACACAAAGACTCATAATTTAAATGGGGCATGTTACAAAAGTGTTTGTAGCAGGCCATCAAGGGGGTGGCCGGAGCTGTGGAGTTCAGATACATATGTATAAACTAGACTTGCTCTGTCTTTGTCAAGCAATTACTTGCACTGCGGTTAGCACAGGAGACTGTGAGATAGAGATCAGAGCCCTCTGTGCTAGCTATCAGCATGAACACAGAGTTACTGTCCCACAGACCGTCTGTTGAAATAACCACAGCAAAGACTGGGAGAGGAAACTGAGCCTTTCCAACAGGCGGAATGAACAGCTTTCCCTTCTTTCTGTCTAGAAACAGCAGTGGAGGAGACTACAAGACACTTGGCAAGATCTCTTCCTCCCTGCTTAAAATACCACCTCACAGTTTTGATAGACCTGGCACATGGCCCACCATGTTCTCCTTTACCCACTGCTACCTTCACCAGTCTATCCCTGTACCACTGGGGACACTGGAGCCCATAGAGGCAGCAAGGTACACCAGTATGTCCCACAAGGGATAGGTCAAGAGGAAGTCAAGCCAAGTTAGATGGCCTTTTAGCGAATCCTCCCTCTTGGGGCCATAAATAGCTCTTTCCTCTGTGACCCTCAGCCTCTCCCAGCCCTTCCCCACCTCCACCCCCACCCTAACACAGTCTACTCCTTGCCCTCTGCAGATCATTGTCTCCCTGCTAATTGCCCTGTCTAGAAGGAACAGGTCAGCAGCTTCAGGTGAGAGCCAGAGAGTGCTGTTAATAAGTAAATGATAAAAAAAGAAGTTACAGAATGAACTTGTTTCTTGCCAAGACTTGCCTTGCAATTTGTCAACCACAACTGTCCTGTTGCAAAAGACCTCAAGCTCTTTTTCTCCCCTTGACCCAAAATTCTGAAAGTAAAATCAGTTCGAACCTGGGGCCTGACTCCATAAAACGTGCATGTGTGCGTGCGTGTGTGTTTATGTGTGGGTCTTGCCAGCCCAGAGGCTGCCCTGATATTCACACTGCATGGCCATGTCTATGCTACTAAACAAAACAAAGCCTGGAAACAATGTGTTCCTAGATCATTCATACTCTTTAATTAACCACAGGTTCCCTGGATGGGAAATGGCTGGGTCACTCAGGCTGTGCCTGGCCACAACATGTGCCACCAACCAGCCACACTAGACAGTATGGACAAAGCCTCCAGTGCCATGCCAGCAAGCCTTCCACCCTTGGACACTTGGACACTGTCGCATGACACACCTCAGGGCCCCATTATGCTCTGGAGAGGATGTTTCCTGAGATGTAGTAGGGACATGTGGCACTTTCCTGTGATGGCGTCTTTGAGCATGAGCCTGGTGCCACGCAGGAGCTGTGGTGCAGCAGAACCAGCAGTCACAGCTATGTACTGCTGCCTAGGAAAACTCCTCTCAAGACCAAGCACAACATGATAGAGAGATAAAGCATTTGGACTGCTCCCTAGCCAGCAGCCCCATCTCAGAGGAAATATTGCAGAAATAAACCTCTTCTAGGAACCCTGGAGTAGACTCGTTCCCAGCCCCAGAATCAAGCGTTGGCCAGAGGGCCCAAATTTCCCCTAAAACCACCACCCTGGGCTCTCTTCGCCGTCTGGCTCACAGGAGATGCAGTGGCTCCTGCCCCTCTCTGGGGTATAGTCACTCCTGTTGCTGCCCCCTCCCAGGAGGAGGTGCTGCAGGGTGGTGGCCGGACTC
Organism: Phaenicophaeus curvirostris; assembly: GCF_032191515.1. NCBI lineage: Eukaryota > Metazoa > Chordata > Aves > Cuculiformes > Cuculidae > Phaenicophaeus > Phaenicophaeus curvirostris. The sequence goes on along the minus strand of NC_091400.1, from coordinate 18,656,850 downwards.
CCCTGCTCCCTGCCTTTGTGAGCCTAACCCTGTGGGGTCTTGTATTCCTTTGAAACCTGAGTTGTGTTGATGGATATATTTGCTGGGTGCCTCCCGTCTCTCCTGGGCTCAAACTGCCCTGTCTGGAGGTTCTGTGAGGGAGAGGGGTCTGAAGTTTAAGAGCGTTATTGTTACCAGAGGAAGGAATTTTCAGTCCTATAAATCAGGCAGGCAGCAGTAGGGCCAGCATACTTGGCCTGTGTGAACAAACTTCATTTCCTGGGAGACTGGCCTTCAATCACCCTCTGTCATACTCCACTGATCAGAGGTGGACATGAGAGGAGTTCATTAAGGTGGAAGAAAAATAATATAATAGGTCCTCCCCATGCATGCACTATTCCCGACCCCTGGGGATGGCAAGACACCCCTTCCTTGTGCTGAGATCCAAAACACACATGCACACATACAGAGTCACTCACCCTGAATATGCTGGTATTCCTCTGCCTAAGCAAACTTCCTTCTAAAAATGGACATCTCAAACATAGCCCAAGTTTTTTTCTGGCTACTTTTCAGATGTTCCACTGTCTGTTGACTCGCTTCATAATTCTTGGCTGCACCCTGCCGGAGAAGAATCAGTCCCAGCACTTGATGCAGAAGGAATAGACAATTTTCCAAGCAAAGCTGAAAGCTCAAAGCTCTCCTTGCTGATTTTGTTTCCTGGCTTTCTGAATGGATTTTTTTTTTAAGAGGGATAATCATTACTATTTCTCTTTACTGTCCTTCAGCCTTACTGATTTTGAGAATTATTGGAATTAAGAAAAGGGGCAAGAAAGTAGGCAAAAATTAAACCATTAAATATAGTGAATGAAAAGAGAAAATATTTTGAGTAAAGGATATGGAGAAAAATTCCAAAGGAGACAACTGTTTACAGAAGTTTTTGTGTTTTCAAAAACAAATCATGAGCCTAACTGTTATATGGAAACACAGAAAAGAGCTCTAATAATGCCTTAGAGACTTAGCTGGTATTTGCCATAGATGGGTGCAGTGGTAATATGAACTGGAATGAAAGCTCTTCAGACTTCAGAGCTCAGCTGGGCTGGTGGCATCCATTTGTATGCTTTTCACGGGAAGCATACATGAAAGAAAGATGTAATTGATTGTTTCAACCACTCTGAAAACACTTTTCTTAGCAGTTCTTATGTTTATAAGACACAAACACAAACCAGAGAGTTTGGGCCCACAGTACTCAGGCAACTAATACAAGAAAAATTATGATGCTTTTGAGGTGCTGACCAAGACTAGCTCAAGGCTGTTGGGCAGCTGGTGCTCTCCTCATCCTGCATGGTCAATATAAGCACCCCTGGTTTAGTAAGCTCCTTGCAGGCAATTTAGTTTGATGCCTCATTATGCTGCTGGGCTCAGCTCCTGCAGAAATTCATGGTTCTGTCCCAGCAGACAAGAGAACACAGACACTGCCACCCTTTGGATCCAGTGTCTTAACTCTCTGTCTGTAACATCTAGAAGCACCAAATCCACCCAGGAGGAAAACAAGGATTTTGCCTGAACTGATCTTTGGAAGAGATAATCCTGGAGCCTGAAGAGAGCACTGTGGAGCAGGAGTCTCTGCTCACAACCCTGACTTCACGTGGCAGTACCTCACCTTTCTCACCTTTGCACAGTTGTGCTGTTGACATTTCTGCACACTCCATCAGTGCTGGCTGGCTGCAGCAGAAGCATTCATCAAGCCTCTGCTGGCAAGGGAAAGCTGAGAGACCTACATGTTCTGGGAAAAAAAAGCAGAAATTTGGTGAGCTTAGAGGGACTGATTCAGTGCATTCCCTGTGAGGATCTTACCAAGGAAATTCCTTTCCTTATGACCTCTTTTAAAAGACATGGTCTTCAAGGAAGGCAGCAAAGAACATCTACAAACAGGTGAGCTATAAAATGAGTCATTTCTGCTTAATATCACGAGGCTGAAGCTGGATAGTGAGGCAAAACAGAGTAGTATTTAATCATCCTGGATAGTCTCAGAAGGTTTCTTGTAAGGACACTTGCTGCATAGAAAACATAGAATAGTCTGCTACCAACCTCTTCTCTAGAGAGCTAGATCAGACACTTTGGTGGCACTTGATGAATAGTCAGTAAAGGATTTCACAGGCCTCCCAGATGAAACACATTGTTGGAAAACAGAGGACTATAGGGTGACTTCTCCACCCTGGCTGTTCATCACCAAACGGCTGTTTGCAAGCCTGCCTTTTCATTTACTGTATGAAATCTTTCTGAATGGACTTTCTACGCTAATATCTAAAAAGACAGCTATACTGTTGTTAGTGGATATACATCTCTGTGGGCTTTGACACTCTTTGGCATATCTGCATAAAATAAAAGTTCACTGGGTTTGTTGAGAACGTAGGAGAATAACAATAAATTTACTCCAAGCTCTGCTGGACTGAAAAGCAAAGGGGACAGAAAAAACTAAACTAAATAACCAGAGCCATTGCTGCAGCAGAGCGGAGTGAACAGCATGCAATATGGGTGATGCACTGGGGCACAGCGGCTGGGGTGAAGGGACTACAGCTGGAGATGCTGGAGGATGCTGTCAGAAGAAAGAAAGTATATGATTGAGGTGTACCCTATTCCCAAACATGGTTATATGCCCCAACCCACTCCCACTACATCAGAACTCTGTTTGGGTCATTAGTGCTTGTTTTAATTTATTTAGCCAATTTTATCGCTGAAAACACACGTTGATTTACAACCTTTCCTGAGTGCACAGATTAATAAGCCTTCTCCTCACTTCCCCTAGAGACAATTAGCACGTAGCCATGATGGGAAATGACTATGAGGAACAAGCAGGCAATATGCTGAGAGAGCTAGACATCAGGCTGAATTCTGCCTACAGACAAGATCACTAGAAAGCCACCATCTACGCTCAAATCCTCATCTGGAGAGAAAATCTGACCCCAGAATGCACAACAAAACATACTGAACAGCTCTAGGGACATATCTGGCTGGAGGGCTGAGAGTTTGAATGCAGGGTCCTCTGGGGAGCTGACATCTACTAGCTGGAAAAAGATAAGAGACCCCAGCCTCCGGCCTGTTATGCCATTGATTCGTGTGTGCTGCTGAAGTCCTTTCTGCCTACTTGGACTGCTTCTGCTCTCAAAGAGGAGTAGCTTCTTACTTTGTCTGCTTTTGGGGTTGACCTGCTTTGGGCAGAGGCGAGTCTAGACACCTCCCAGGGTGTCTCCCAACTTGAGCAGCTCAGTGACTCTGAGACACTTGGCTCTGCACACAACAGGACCCCAAGTTGTAACTCAGTCCAAGGAAGAGTCGTAGCAACTGTCCTTAAGGCTACAGATGTGACTGCCACTTTCAGAAGGCTTTACTTACCATTAGATCTGAAACATAACCAATGAGATATTGGGGAAAAAACAAATCTGGTTATCTTACTCAACAGGTTTGCCTGTTTCGTTTCCTGGACTGTCACCATTTTCCCCTTCCCTTCTTTTTTTTAGTAGCAGTGGTTTCTGTAGCACCAGCAGTAGCAGCCAATGCCTGGTGTAAACCGGGCCCTGAGATCTCATCAGGGAAGGGCTAGTCTTTGTTGTGGGCTCGTCCAGTGACATGGGCAGCACACAGCCACAGGGGATTGTAAGTCCTGTCAGCATACAAACACTGTGGATGGACAAACCAAGCACACATTATGGGGGCTAAATCCCTGAACATGGTGTGTGCAGGGAAGAGGACAGATGAAGGAGCTTTCTGAAGGCCACCAAATCAAACACGCGTCCCAGGAAAGGCAGAGATTATTCTGTGTGCCTGTGATACTTGGTCCACCGTCCCTATTGCACTTCCAGGCAACTCCCTCCCTGCAAGTGATCTTAAAGACCTGGATTTTACAACAAGCAACAACTACTCAAACTCAACTCTTTCAAAATCTAAGGGAAGAGACAAGGCAAAAGTGCGCTTACAATTTTCTCACACTTTCACCCATTTTTTTTCAGCTTACTGAAACTTTTTTCCTTCAGTTCTGAGTAATCAAAAATACTTCTGTTCTTCAAAACAGAAAATATGAGAAAATTTTAGCAAACCTGCATTCCTTTTTATCTCAACTAGTATTTTTAAAATTATCCTTGCCAGATATGTTTCGGTGAAGGTGAACATAGTAAACCCCGCTTTACAAGCAGCAAACCTGAGTCACATATGGGTGAATCCAAGCATTGAGCTCCTGCCACTCTGGGGCAACTTCTTTTTACTGCAGTCCCAGAATTAGCTACACAGTGTGCTCTGATCTTGTAAAGCTGGGGCTGTAAAGGTGCTGTTAATAATCTAATTCTACTTCCACTCCTCTGCTGACCCACACTCATCACCTTGCTAAAGAAGGCCCATGGGAACCTGAAAGACCCTCCAGTTGCCCTGATATACCCTGCAGGTGATGCAGAACTATGAACAAAGGAGGCAACAGAGACGACAGAGGAGCGTGTCCATTACTGTCACTCAGAGAAGCCCTTGGCTGCATCTGCCTGCTGTCGTGTTTTCCCCCTGAGCAGCTCAGTCTCGCTTACCTCCTGAAACCCCATCTGTGAGCATCTTGGACTGAACCAGAAGCTCTAAGGAAAGCCTGGATGTGACTCCTCTGGCAGCCCAGCAGCTCCTTGGAGTTTGCTGGTCTCCTTGTATTTTCCTATATCACAGGGCACCTGATCATTTTCTGCCAGCTCTGTGTGTGCCTACTGAGCTCCTGGCAGCTGCAGCCCACAGCAGTGGTACAGCCTCTTGAATAACACTGCTGTAATTTTGCTCTCCCACTCAAGTTCCAGCAACTGCATTGTCCTGGCACATTGTCCACAGTTCTCCATGAAGCTCATCACCATGGTAGAGCCCATATAGATGTGTCTGTAAGGACTGCTGTTTCTAGGGCTCACTTCAAGACATCATTGAGGAAAACAATTTCTCTTTGCACCGGCAGAGCCTATGCTCTCCTGAGAGCATCTCGTCCCAGCCAGCAGCTCAGGCCACCCCTGGTCTCCACTGCTGCCACCCCTGGTCTCCGTGGATCCCCCTCTCCCTTCCCAGCGCAGCAACGAGGTCTGAGGCGGCAGCAGGACTACACAATGCTTCTCCAGCAGACAAGGGGTCAGAGAGGCTGAGGGGAGAGGCTTTTTGGGTGTAACTGTGCTGACTGTGTTGCCTTTCCCTCCTCTCTGAACCCAGCCCTGCTGATAGACATTAGCAGGTGGGAGGCTGGCTCACTCCAGAGAGCCTTTGACATAAAGGGAGTTTTCACCCCACCTCTCCATAAATCAAAACTTAAACTTATTTGTGCTTATAGGCTACTTCTTAAGTAGAGAAAATAAAAACTGGGTTTAGGAGAGTGCAAATATTTAACAATAAAAAAACCACATTAATTTACCCTTTTTCATTTCTACAGAAGGAACCTTAATGGAGTCACATGACTCTTATTCTAAGTGATAAACCACAGGTCATAAAGCACCACTTTATCACTCTGCACAAGCAGTATAAATAACAGCTATTACCCAACCTCACTCCATCTGATAAGCTCAGAGATTTTCTAATATACATTTCTGATTTTTTTAAATAATATTCATGATCATTTCCTCTTGAGCGTTATGAGTCTCTGGCTATGTGGCCCTTGAAACCAGGGCCTGCAAGCCCTTGTACCATCTCCCTGATTTATGGCCATGTTGGTTGGGACTGACGCCCTAATGAAATCTGTGACACTGCATTAATGGGGCTGTTTGTTACCACTGGAGTTCAGCGGCTGGCTGAAGTCTCAGAGCTGTGCTCAGGAAGGCACACGCAGAGTCTATAAAACCCACCCAGTGGGCAGCAAACCTACCCTACCTGCATACACTGTAGCACCATCCCACACAGAAGCTGCCTGCCGAGGTCTGTGAAAGCCATCGAGGGTGCAGATAGCAGGTCACGGCTCTACACTACATGCCGCAGCTGCACGAATGCAGGGAGTACACAACAAACCCAGGGTCTTCCCCAGGACCACAGCTACACATACAGATACGCATCTCTCAAGCGTGTAATTAATACCCAGCCCCCAGCGTGCAGTCATTCGGTTGCACGGGCCACAGCGAATGTGCACCATCAGATTACCCACTAACAACCATGTGTGTATGGAGTGTAACTGACACACATCCCTTTTACCTGCAGGAGATCTGTAGCCTCAGCGGGACGTCTGGGCAAACAAAGATCACCCCACACCTCTACACCGTCCTGCCAGGGCTCATTTTCCTCTAGCTCTAGACCAAAGCCACAGGACAGCATGCAAAACCTGACTGTGGTGCATGTGTTCTTCTTCAGCAATGTTTTCCAGCATGATCTGCTCCTGTCGGGTGAGAGATCTATGCTAGAGAGCCACACAGTTCTTATCAAAACTAATGGCAGTTTGAGACAATTCATGTCCTCAGATTAGAAAAACCAAGCCAGCATGTATGCAGCAAAGATCTCATGTATTCACCGCACAATAAAACATACCTGCAAGACAGTTATTTTAATACCAATATACCCTATATAGAGACATGTTATTGTGAACTCAATCTTGAAGCTACTATGGCAAGCAGAGAGAACTCCAGCCTTTTGTAAGCAGGATGGTTTGGTACCTCTCCTTGGGCTAAATAATCACCCAGAATATTTTAACATATACACATGCTTGAGCACCTGGACGTGCTATAGGCTGGTTGAAGCTGTTAGTCTCTAGTTTTGCTATCAGCCACTATAAGCATGCACTTTCCCTTTTTTTTTCTAGGGTTGCAGGGTTTTTGTTGCTGTTTGTGTTTGTTTCATTTTTACATTTTTAGAACAGTTTCAGAAACAAATGTGAAAATTCATGTTCATGCAATGCAGACTCCAATGCAACAGGAAATAAAAATGCCTGAAGTGAATATTTAGCCTTAATTCTGCCCTGGGGTAAAACTCTGTGAGCTGCTATAACCATATATTAGCTGTCAAGTGATGCAATACAATAGATACTTTCTTCCACCTTAGGTACACACAAGGAAGAATCTTCTTTCCTATGTACTCCATTTTATAACTTTTAATGCAGGCCTGTTCACTGAAAGCCTTCTTCAGAAACACTGTGGTATGAAAAGTGGCAATACTAAGGAATATTTTTTTGTGCCTGTAATGTTCAGTGTCTTTTTTCAGCATTGCTTTCATAGTATTTTCAATAGTCAAAATGGCTTACCAAGAAATCAGAGGCCTGACCAATTCACATCTGCTGGAATTATTAAATAATTACAAATAATAAAGCATTGAGCTTAAAAATGACAATTTTAAATCAGTAATATTGATATGGCTGAGCTTCATTTATCCTAGAAAGGAAACAGCTTTGACAAGACCGTATTTTTTAGTAAAATGAGTGTAGTATTTTTCTATCAGGTCTTTCTAATTCCAGCGTCATAAAAATGTGGTATATCTTTATTGATAGACTTTAGCTTGTGCATTCTCTGCTCTACAGCATATATTTGCTAATGATTTTCTCAGCACTGACATACAATATGTTTAACCAGACGATTTTTCCTTTCTCTCAGTTACTTCTCTGAGCAGTAATTTAGTGGGCAGTTCTCAAATGACAACTCTGAGAAATACACACACCACATCTTGTTAAGAGTGTATTTTAATGATGTCTTGCTTGACCATGTTTCTTTTTTGTAGAATTGTAAATATTTCATACCCTTCTTGTGATCTGTGGCTGGAAGGACGCAAGACTGGAGGAGACCAACTACGTGACCATCCAGTGCATTTGCAATTACAGGTCACTTCTCAGCAGGTGTTTAGCCCAAAAGAAACCACAATATCCTTCCCTATGCCACAAAGTACAGATTTCCCAAAATTCTAAACCAAACCTATTTGTGCTCAAAAGATTAAAAATAAAAGAAAACGCTTTTAAAAAGTAATAGCGTATCACAGAAAAAGAGGAGACTCTACCTGTAGCCAGAGCATCACCCACTGCTGGGAGCTGCATGGGCAAGGAAGTGTGGTAAGTGAATAGTCACAGCTGATCTCAGTGCATTGCAAATGTAACTCTAGTCAGGCAGTAGATGCGCTTTCTTTAATGATATTACTGAACAGATTACATAAATGAGTGAGAATTTATGTACAGAATTTGCATGTGCTTGCAGCTGATCTGAAACTTATAAATTCGTTTCTGTATTTACACGCACAAGTAAATTAATATTGATTTCCAACGAGCAGCACCACCAAAATGGCATTCAAGTGCATGTTTCCAGGTGCAAAGTATTTAGCTGGAGAGCAAAGCAAGTGAATTCGCAATGAGAACAGTGAAACCGTGGATGCAGTTCTGGAAAGAATGATTTGCATTGTTTGTAATACAGTGGTGCTGGGAGGCTGCAGACACTACGGGGCTCTCCTGTGCAAGTTGCTCTACCATCCCATTGCAAAAGAGCTTCTCCCGGACACCTACTATAGAGACAAGTGCCCCAGCACGGCAACAGAGGTCTGTTTCCCAAGTGGGTGCTCATTCCCTGCCCAAAGAGCTTTATTATGTTGGGTGCACAGCTCAACTAAATGGGTAGGCCATTAAAGATTTACAAGCCATTTACGCTATCTCAGGGACATGGCTACTGCAAGTACCATGGCTGCTCCTGCATCGCTTCATTTTCAAAGCCCTGCACTTCATTATCTTCGTGGGTAGTTGCTGTTTGCACACACTCAGCACCCCTGCTCAGCCGGTGTCACACCCCACAAGCCCTAACATACCCATACTTTCCCCAAAAAAAGACCCTCTCCCCACAACCCACCTTCCTAAGCCTGTATCCACACCTCCCTCACCTTCCTGTATCTCCCTCTTACCTTTGCCAGAGCCAGGCCGCTATCCTGGGCACAAATGCTGGGGTGCCCAAGGCACCATTCCTCACTGTCCTCCTGCTGTGTCCTCAGTCTAGGAGAGAGGGGTTTGGGACAGGGCTAGAGAGGAGCTGTTAGCTGTTGCAGCTTTGTGAGTCAAGTCTAAACCGCTTTCCTCTTCACCAGAGAAGACAATTACTTTAGCAAGGCGTTGTTTTTTAACCAAGGTTTTACAAATACATCTCCCCGAGTTTGGTTTTTTTTTCCCCCCTCTTCTCCCTGAAACTCCTCCTGATGTTTGGTGCATTTTTCTTGCATATTCTTTGTTGGTTTTGGGTTGTTTTGTTGTTATTGTTGCTTGCAGCCACTGGAGAGTTCCCCTTCCTCTGTTTAATGGCCCATTAACTAGCTCTCTCCATGCAGGGGTAAGGCCTGGGAATTGCTGAGTTCTGGAAAATCCTTGCCAGCAAGAAACCCTTCCCCGGCAACAAAATCGTCTTTTCAGAGGGGGTCTGCGAAACAAGGCAGCGAGGGGGCTCCTGGGTGGACGGATGGGGACAGAGTCCTCAGGAGCTTGGGGCACGGGCAGGAGGGAGCTTGCCTCATTGCTGTTTCTTGAAAAAAGACGCTGGCTGTGGGGCAGAGAGGGGAGAGGAGAGGAGAGGAGCCAGATTGTTAAAGGATTCAATGAGCTGTGCCCAATGTATTCGAAAGGTGCTTAAGACAGCCAAAGCTCCTCACCAAATACAGACTGCTGTGAAACAGCAAAGCGCGTGCCCACTGGCTGCTGAGCGGTAGCACATCTCTCCCCAGCTCACGCACATCACACCCCTGAGAAATAAGCAGCATTCCCTTGGCCTGCGCCCCATACCTGCATGGTACGGCTAAGGTGGCAAAGCTTCCACCCCAGCACACACAACCCTGGACCTCTGACCACCCCAAACCATTTCTGATCCCTACACAAGCACCCCACAGCAGGGACAAAGAGATGCCCAGCTCAGACCCTTCCCTCCCTTCCATCTCCTTCCTCCGAGCTATATCTTTTCAAGTAGAAAATTATTTGCAGCTTTATGTTGTCTCATTGAAGCCAACCCTATGGCTAGGCCACAGTGTGGATGCAGGATTTACCATAGACCTAAAAAAGGGAAGAAAAAGCAAGTCTGGGGATCCGCAGGACTAGTTAAATCTGGTTTCTGATGACATTATGTCCAGATTCTTTTGCCCTGCATCCATTACCACTGCAATAACTGCACTGGACAACCCATGTTCCAGTGCCTCCCCTTGCCCCAGAAGGACCCTCAGCCTACTAGCTGTCACTGTCTCCAAGCCATGTGCTGTTTGGCCACTGTGCATGCAGGTGTTGTCTGCCTAGCAGAGAAGATAAGCAGAGTAGTCCATTGTCGGCACTAATGTGAACCTCTGTTCTTTACCCCATCGTTGATTTTGACACATTTTAAAGGCATAGAATAGTTCGGTGGGTTCTGCCCTATGGTTGACACTGGCAGGTAGGTTAAACATTATTGTGTATTATTGGAAGAGGACGAATGACAGTGCAGTTGCTCACGCTGGGATATCCGAGCTTAGATTTATGAAAATGTGGTTTCAATTTCACCAGTATCAAAACCTACCTTCATCTGCAGCAGACATGTACAGAACTTGATCCATACATGCAGTGACCCTGTGGCAAGACTTACCACAACCTGCTGCTCCAGGGACACCTGACCCTGCGGCCATGGTCCAAGCATGACCAGCCACCTTGCTAAGGGACATTTTTGGACTGCATGGTACTAGCTTTCCTACAAACTACCACAATTGATAAAATCAGCAGTTTCTTACCTCGCATTTCTCATGGATCTTAAATTTCATCACAAATGAAGTAACCCTGATTGCCCCCATTTTAAAGGCAGGGAAACTGAGGCACTATGTGATGGATGACACAGTATCTCCCAACAGACTGGTGGCAGAGATCACAGAGACATCCAAGTTCCACAGATTTCAATCCAGTGCGCAGGGACTGGATTATCATGTGGACAATGTTCATGGTGTGATGGCCACACTGGTCCTGGTGGTAGCTTGTGTAAGACCAGTTTTAGACCCAGGGTGGTCTAGCACTTGAGGGTGGCATGGCATGAAGGAGACATTCCCTGACAAATTTTTGCCTCAGAGAAAGCCCTGAAAAAAAGTTCTGCTCATGTCCTGGTGAAAAGGATGCCTAAGGGCCACCCGCACTGCTCTCTAGTCATTCCCAAGCAGTGCATTCATCTGGCTGAAGTTCTTGGGAAAGTGAAAGAAATACATATGTGGAGACAGCAACTGGCCCCACCGACCACTCACAGTTTGACATTAAAAAGTGCTGACAGCAGAGAGGGAGGAAAGGAATGGACGAAGGGCCACTTTCATTTCATGACAGTCTCCTGCCAGACCCAGCCACTGTGTCTCCCTCTCTCCCCCCCGGCCCCTTGCTTTCCTAGGCATTTATTAAATAGGGTCACAGCCTGCATTAGAGTCCCTCCCACAGCCCTGGCAAAATGAAAACACTCACTCATCCCCATGACCCCCCACCCTCCAAGATCTCCAGCTCCTTTGCCATTTCCCCCTGCTCCAGAACTAAGATCTGCACCCAACTGCAACCTTGAAGTTTCATAGCCAAACATCAAGGCAAAGGGCTCAAGGGAGAGGGAAGGTCTCCCACATTTTTTTTCCCTCTTACATTAATTATCTCATTTAGTTGAAAGAAGAGTCCAAAAATTGAGCTTTCCATTGGCAATTTATGGTGCTGGACCAGTAATTTATGGCTCAGTACAACTTTATTTTGCTCCTTCTCTACACACACACACAGATACACACACACACAGATACACACACACATACATACACTTAAGGAGACACTAGCCTGAATTTATCACACTAAGTACCTGTCTGCTAAAAATAAAGGATTGAACATAATTTACAAGGCAGGATGGGGAGAGGTTCACACGTGGGGGGAACATTTAGAAGAGTTAATGTTTGAAAGTTGGTCTTTGAAGGCAGGAGACTCCTCTGGATAGAAAGAGAAAACCTAACTAATTAAAACTGATGTATCAGTTTCAGAAGAAGAATGTGCTGGTAATGAAAATGTGCACGGGCAAAAACAACAGGCAGCCAGGTTAGCCATAACAGCTCAGACACCTTCTGGGGAGAAGGTCTCGGTTTCAGCATCAGACCAACAGGGTCTGAGATTTAATTCACTGTGGCAATAGGCAAAACCTGCCGTCAAAGTGGTTGAACTGAAGCAGGACACACAGCTTGGGTGCAGAAGCAAATGTGGGTCATCAGGAGGGTTTGTCATGGCCATGGCATGCCAACAATGTGACCTGCTGCCACTTCAGTTGGAGAAGAAGGGAGGGGATCTTGTGCCGCAAATGTGTTTCTAGTTGTTTCATTAGCAACCAGGCTCTGTGGATGGCCAGAGGAGAGGACTTGCCTGCCCCAGAATGCTGACCAGCCGTGCAGGCAACAACAAGGAAAGAACAGAGGGCACAGACAGGGGTAAATAACTGGTCCGAGGGCACTTTTCAGGCCAGCTGCAGAGCTACAGTCATGCCCAGCATTCACACCTCCCCAGCCAGTGCTGGGCGCCTCCTGGTTTTGTGCTGGAGGAGAATAATTTGTTGCATTCCACAGGAAAACCATCAGCAGAAATAGCTCATCCCAGGCTTGCCATGAGATGAGCAGCTGCACAAGGCATGGACAAGCCAGCGGCTCTGCATGGCATGGCTGGGGCTCTGGCATGAAAGTTTTCACTGGGCATCACAAGCATGTGAAAGAGTTTTGGGCACACCTGTCTTGATGATGCCTGCATCTGTGAATTGGTGGATGTCCACCTGTGAATGAAGGTTCACCTTTCCCAGATCCTGCTCTGGCCAACATCTCCCTTGTTGCCACACTTGCATCTTTCCAAGCTGTACCACCTCCAGGGAAAATGGAAAGGGGAGATCAAATGGGAACAGCCCAGCTTCACCGCTGTATTTTCCAGTGTACCTTCCTGAAGTGTCCTTCTTCCACCTAGGGATACCCATGAAGGTTCCCCAGTACCTCCTCCAGTCAGCCCTCTTCTCCAGACTTCTGTGACTTCAATGCTCAGTGGAGAAGTCCTTCCACACACTGTATCCAGACAGACGAAGGCAATGAAGACTGAGGAATTAAGTCTGCTGAGATGATAGACATGAGCAAAGTATCTGAGCTGCTAGTTGCTTTTCTTCTGTGCGCATGAGCTTCCCTAATTTTTTAAAGCATCTCTACCTTCTAGCCAGGAATCTGAACCATAGCACCCATCCAGTGACTTGGACCTGGGTCATATAGCAAGCAAATCCCATTAAACCTATATCAAACGAGTGCCAGGTGAGCCCCCTGCATCCAGACAATTCTTCTGCTCCAGGGGACCCCACTTGATTTGGTCAGGCACTGACTTTATTCTCTATTCCACTGCCTTTGTACAGGATCACTTACAGAGTTTCCTCTGCACCACATAATTCTTCTGCCCTTACAACCCCAAAATCCTCAAAACCATTAGTATAAGTGGTAAGTATGTCTTTGAAGAAAGAGGCAAGAAAATACTTTTTGTTAAAAGAAGAAATAAAAGAGGAATTGTAAAAGTGATTTGAGTAATGCTTATTACCCAAAAGCAGATTCTTTCCAAAAATGTGCCTTTCTGAAAACTGTGGTCAAGCTGCAAATGTCTCTTTAAAGCAAAGGCTTCTGCACTGGGCAGTGGTACAACAGACAACAGCCCCTGCCTGTCAATCCAGCCAGAAAATTTCTAGAGCAAACCAACAAAGGTGATTTGTATGTAAACATAGAACACCCACTCCCTTTGGTAGGAAAGGTGTTATATTTCTTACTGCTTTGTCTGTAGACATCAGCTTGTTCACAAGTCTTACAGCAACCCGCAGCTGTGTTATTAAACAGGTGAGGAGAATAAGGGTTTTTTCTTATTGATTTAGGGATGGTTTCATTTGTAAGCAAAAGGGCAGCTGTCAATAGTCTGCATGATCTAAGGCACCAATCCAGAGAAATCTTAAGCATGTTAGTGCTTGGGAGCAAGCATGGGATTCAGGGCTGTTGAATCAGGGCCAGCAGCCTAAACCGGACTTTATTTCACATTGTATCATAACTCTGTTGCGTGAATGGGTGTATTATTAAATGGGAGGGTGTAAAGTGAAGAAGAAAACATCTATTTCTTGTCCAATAATGCTAGCAATATATTTATAAAAATGAAACAAGGCTAATCTTCATTCCTTTGTGCTTCTCAGGGAGCCCTGCCTACATTGTCTGTTTTGTTTAGATTGTGCACTCTTCACGACAAAGTTTATCTGTATTTTGTGTCTTGTAAAGCACTGAGCATTTTTATATAACAGTGATTATCTATAAAATACACAAATAAAAGGATCAGGGCAGACAAGTGATGTTGCAGAATTGTTTCTTCCTGAAAAGAGCAGCAAAACTCCAGTAAAAAATATCTATGTTTACTCTGATGATAGAGTGTGTGTATCTGTGTGTGTGAGAGAGATTTTGCATACACATGCAGCAGGGAAAGAGCCAAGGAGGGAATAAGTCCGTTAAATCTACAAGTATGTTGCCCATCAGCATCATGCAAAGTATCCTAGGTGCAATCAAAGCCTTCTGGCGCTCTGAGGGACTCAGTGGAAGCGTGCAGAATATTAAGAGTGACAAGCCATCAGGACAGTAATATCAGACTGATAGGGAAAGAAAACTGAAGCAGAGTGTCAGTTCGAATTGTCGTTATCCCCTTTCAGGAGATGGTGTTGGGCAATGCAAAGTAGTGCCAGGAAGAAAGGAGGTCGGGACATCTGGGGACTAATCCCCCATCCGCCAGGGATGTTGCACCCGTTCAGGACCCAGAACTGAGTGACATCTGCATCACTTACAGTCCTTTTTTTCATCTTGAACACGGGGATGACCATTTGTCTCTGCTCCTGGAGTGCTCAAGGTGGAGGAGTGAGGGAGCAGATGCAGCCCCGCACCCGGGAAAGGGTGTCGGGCAGAAGGAGACACTGTGCAGTGTGATGGGAGCGTGCAGCACTGGGCAGCACCCGGGCTGGAGGGTAGGAACAGTGAGTGGGGAGAGAAGCCCTATAATCCCCTTGGTAAATCCACGCCTGAACTATAAAAGGATAATCCATGTGCAACCCTGGCCCCACTTATAGGATTTAGCTCTTAGTGTGGAATACTAATATTTGGCTGTTTGTTTACCCCTGTGAACTAATTTGGCAGATTCTTATGATTCTCACAGGGAGAATTTATTTCGATTTTGATATTACTCAAAGCCTTGGGTCCTGGAGTCATAGGATTATATGCAAAGCTCTGAGCAGACTTTTTTAATCCTTTTTCTTAAGAAATAACTATTTGTTGTGGATGTAGCAAAAAGCTTGAAAGCTGGCCTGCTGTTCCACAACACAATGGCAACAGAAAAGAAGCCACTTGCTAATTCCCCCCACTTTTTTTTTTTTAACATGGTGATTTTTAAGCCAGTTTTGCAATTGTGAAAGGTGAATGGGGATCAAGCCCGTGAGTTTTGAGGAGTCAGCATGGTCAAGCCAGGCTCTGTGTGTAGATTCCCACTACTGAGCTTCAGTGCCTGTTTGCCTGCTCCTAACCCAGTGGCATTGCCTTGGGAGAGCAGCATCACAAGCAGAAATGAGATCCTCCCAGCTAAAATAATATGCAGACTTTGGAGAAGAACGGGCCATGGGAAGAAAAAGGACACGTGTTAGGATCAGGAATTCAGCCTTCAATTAAAAAGTAACTTTCTAACCCTGGACAACGCAGAGAATAGCTTGAAAATGTGACACACACACCCCCCCTTAAAACAGAAAGACAGTTCAAGAATCCCAACTATGTTATTTCTATAATCTTGCTGGTTTGAGGGCTTGCTCTTTGATTATTTAACAGTTAAAGTTGTTAGTACTAGGGAAGAGGTGTCCTTTTTTAAAACGTGAAAAGCATTTTGTTGCAAAGCATAAAGAAATGGAAGGAAAACAACAGTTCTCTGAATGTATTTGTGGTTGTTCCTCTCCCAGTGTCCTGAAAAATATTAAAAGCTGCAAATGTCATCACAATTAGAAGGAGGGCAAGTCAGAATATTTGCTGAAGATTTTTACTCTCAGTTTAGGAAAATATTTAATTTTAATTCTGTGCCTAAAAGAATTTCTTCTGAGAGGCTTTAAGCGCATGCCTGAAGTTGAATAATTGCAGAAGGGCTTTACCAAATTAGAGCCTAAAGGAAAAAGCTAGCAGTAAAATAACAAAATTCATCGCAATAAAAATTTCTCTCCTTTAGTAAAAATGGAGGCAATTCCTGAAAAAAACCCAAACCTTCATAAACCAGGCAAACAAGATAGGCAGATGAGAATCATATCAGACAGTGGAAATGAAGCAAAAAATAATTTAAATTATTCACACATTTTGAAACTTTTCAGGACTGAGGAGAGAAGGTGAAGTCTTGGTGAATAAATTAGGGATACAAACAAAATTTGAACCTAGCAGTTTAAATGGGAAAAACTAGGTACACGGGTATTCCTGTGAGTCCAACAGCAGAAAGTTTTCCAGACGACATGTATGCATCATTGGTACCTGCTTTCTTTTCCTCCTCTTCAGATCCTGCAGTGACTGGCTCTCTCCTATGACTTTAGCTTCTCGGGCTGCCTCATTCCAGGAGAACAAACTCCCATCGGGGCAGATTTGCTCGCTGTTTCAGACAGGCTCTGTGCTGGAGCAGCACAGCAGAGTTAGAGGAGATGCTCGGGCACTATGCAACCCGTCCTGTAGTTCCCCCAACATCCTGAAAAACTACATGTGCTTAAATACACAGATCTGTTGTCATTTTCATCCCTCACGCAAATGCCGACAGCTGGTTCCATCTCTCATAATAGCTGTTAATAATTAATCTGAAATCATACAGAGATTGGGAAAATATCTTTCAGGCAAACAATATTTTCCCAAATTTGTTCTGAAGACAATGAGAAGGGAAACAATGTATTCATACAGACAAAGGGGAGGGAGGGTTTCACTGTCTGATTTTTCTAGGGGTTTGGACTTTTTTTTTTTTACTTCTCTTTTCTTCCCAGCTTGTTTCTGGTGATAGGACTGAAGAGCCCCAAACATTACCCCAAAATGGGGGAAAAACATACTACACCAAGGACTTGAAGGGAGTTATTTATTTAGTTTATTAAAGAGATCAAGAGGTGACTTGCTTCCCACATATAAATTTCTTCCTGTGGAAGAAATATCAGGTACTAAAAATCTCCTTAATCTGCCAGATAAAGCCATTACAAGAGCCAATGGAGAAATGCCGAAGCCAGACAAGAACAAATTCAAAATAAAGTACTGAGCCTTTTTTATTTTGCTTTAATTTTGTCCAAGCAACTCAGGGTGATTAACCATTACAGCAGGCTATTACGGGAAGCACTGGAGTCTCCCTTTCTCTATGTCTTCAGCTCAAGACTTGTATTCTTTCAGAAAAAAAGTTGTCGTATTCAATAAAGGGATAATGGGGACAAACTCTGGCTTGTGTTATGCAGGCAATTCAATAAAATAATCCAAAAGTGCTTTGTGAAAATAAACATATTCACATCCCTCAGCTTAAAAAAAACACAACAAACAGGAAAATGAGAATAAAAAGTCTCTAGAACTAAACAATCATTTTTATTACAGAAAGAAAAAAAAAAGTGAAAAATTTGTAGCAGCAAGGAAGGATCCGAAGAAAAAACAATACCAGGATCTGGGACATAGTGAGGCAACGGGCTCACTGCCAGCTGGGGCCAGCAGAGTTCTCCCCCAGCACCACAGACCTTTGGGGAAGGAGCTGCTCAGGCTCCATGGAGAATCCTGCCTTGCTGATATCCAGCTGAGCCGCTTTCTGCACTCAATGGCCATCCCTGCTGCTTTCATGCAGGGATGTACTCTAGCTTGGAAGAGAGCAGTTCTGTTTAGATAGCCCCCAATCCTAGCTTTACCTCATCCCTTCCAGCAGAGTCACTGTAATTAAGATTTGTTAAGGTTTGGAAGAAATCTCATTAATCAGATAAGATCTGAACTTTATTTTCTTTTTAAAGACCCAATTTGATCTCTCTTGCTTGTGATAATTGCTCTCCTCTTCTGACATGGAAATTCATTTTCCAGGCACATAAAACACAATAGATTTCCATTGTCAACAGCAGCAACCCCAGGAGAGTTAAAAATATTCCTCCAAAGGCTAAAAAGAGTGTTGGGAACAAATCCAGATGTGGGAAGGGAGAGAAAGTACAAGAGAGGATGCTGTCAGAGAGAGGTGGGGTGGAAGAAAGGGGGTTGCGCTATGTTAGAAAGAGGTAGGAGTGCACCAGGGGAAAGGAGGGCAGCAGGACCCCCAGCACCACCCTTGGTACACAGGGCTGAGCTGACAGGTCCTACTGAGGGACCCTGCGCAGAAGGGAGAAAAGATGTTGCCATTGACCTGGTGTGAAAAAGCATACTTCTCTTGTGTTTATCAGAAACTAGTACTTCAAAGAGCAATCAGAAAAGCTCGTGGACAGCTGACATTTCACATGAGGCAGCACCGGGATAAATAACACCGTGTGAAATATACTCCACCACATCAAATCCATCAGCAGGATTCCTGGTTTCTAAATGTCAGGTGTGGAACAGGAACTCCTCAGGAACATCTGAATCAGAGGGCAGCTCCCTTCCCCACCACCTGCTCCCCAGCTCTGCTCTGACCCCAGCGTGCCTCAGTGGGCTCTGCTTCCCCATCAAACCCACCAGCAAGGCATCTTGCCAAGCCCAGGCAGCCAAGTGCAGGTGCCAGGCCAGGACATGTGTACGGATAAGGCAAGCGGACCTGGGACAGGGTTGGATGTGGATGTAGCACCTCTTGCCCCAGGGACTGCAGTCCTCAGTCCCTGATTTCAGCCTGGACCAGGAGACCCTGAGCCCCACCTGCACCAAGAGGCCAGTGGCTACAGATGGCCTCCACTCTCATAAACTGTCACAGAGAGAATAAAGCTAAGCTGCAGTTTTCCAGCACTTGCAGGGGGCCACACAATCCTGCAGTGGCAGCAGTCTCAGTCACAGCTCAGCCCAGCCACCTTCCGGAGATGTAGAAACCTGGGGGAGCAGAGAGAGATAGAAACCACTACTGGGCGTTCTGTGGCCTCCCTGAAAGTGGCTCTTCGGGGTAGCTGGACAACAAGGCTGGATGTGCGTCACCAGGGTGGCCAAAGCAGGGAGAGTCCCCCACACTGCCAGCCAAGGAGAGGCAGAGACCAGGCATGGCTGGTACATGTAGAGGTGCTAATAGAGACCTAGGGTGAACATCCCAGCCCTGCCCGACTCTCTCCCTCTCTTTGCCGAGAGAATCTGCAAACATATTAATCTCATCTCACACACAAACCCCCTGCCCTGATCCCAGAATCCATATATTAGGAGATTTACATAAATTACCAGCTATCAATAAGGCACATGAGGTGCTGGGGCTGAAAGCCAGCACCCTTGCCAAGAAAACAGTACAAGAGAATTGGAAAGGAGGGAAAAGGAGGGGGTGCAGAAAGCGGCTGGGAGCGTAGCTCTGGCAAGCAGAGGTCTGGGACAGCAGTAGCTGACCACAGCATCTGGGTCTCTGAGTCACTTGCCACAGCCACCATACCCTGCTTCGTGGCAGCGAAGACCATACTGCACAGTCTGCAGCAGCTTCCCTCCGCATCTCCCCCATGAAGGTAGGGCTGCTGGGTGGCACCCACTGAGCCCAGATCTATGGCCTGGATGGAGTAGTGGGTAGATAATTTGCAAGGAAAAGGGGACGGGAATGAGCTCTTCATAAGGTTGTATGTGGAGCTTTGCATTTGCAGTCTAGGTCAGGGTTTGCCTTGGCCTCTGTCATCCCCAAGCCTCTGGAGCCCTGGGGAACCAGAGCCATGTGGCTGCACGGGGGGATTCAACAGATCCTTGACTCTTCTTGTTTCTCCCTGAGGGGTTTTGCCTCTGCTGGGGGAGGAGGAGGGTGCCACCCATCCAGAGGCAGAGTGCTCCGCACCTTGGGTGCACTGAAAACTGTGTTCAAGCTCTCTGAGCCATGAGGAACTCCGGTGGTGCTTAGTGAGGGTTGTGAACCACGTACAGAGGCCTGGCATGCTGCTGCAGAGAAAACTGCCTAAACAGACCCCCTTCCAGTGTGTTTGGCAGGGCAGAGCCGCTCTGCAAGGGGGCTGGTGGCTGAGTAGAGGGGAGACCCAGAAAGACTCCAACAGGCACCAGCGTGAAGCCACACCAGTGTGATGTTAGTTTGCCAGCTCCATGCCCTTGGCATCAGGGCCTGGAGTACAGCCCCGTTCCTAACCACCCTAAATCTCAGATGTGCAAAATAGACCCTGGGCAAGCGGGGGGTGAGCCCTGGTCCCAACAGAGGACAGAGATGGGTCCTTCCCGAGGCAGGCAGTGCTCCTGACCTCTCCCGCAGCATCTTCTGAGCCCCCCAGGCAGCAGCCCTGGAATCCCCTTTCCAGCTTGTGTACCCCGACTCGGGGTCCCTTTTGTCACCAGCCCGCGGCCACCTCGGCGCCGAGGCCGCTTCTCCCGTGGTATTTTGCTGCCCTCGTGGGTCCAGCGCGCACATTGCAGCTCCCGCAGCAGCAGCCTCCTCGGCCGCCCCTTCCCAGAGGAGACCCGAGGCACAGGTGGCTTCTGCTCCTGCTGGGAGGAAAGGGCAGGGGGGGAAAAGACAGGCAGCTCTCTGGTTTGGGTCTGGCCCAGGGGAAGAAGGGCAGGGAGCGCTCAGAGGGGCCTCGGGGAAGACAAGGGCACGTTCCGGTCCCAACCCTGCTGGTGGTGGAAAAGAGGGTGAAAAAGAGAATCTCCTGCGCCAGTGCTCACAGGAGCTGGAGCATCACCTCTGCTTTGGAAGAGGGTGCACAGATCAGCTCTCCTTCCTTCTTTCCTCTGGACAGGGGGACATCACAGCTGAGCCCAACGTGTCTGTGGGCTGCTGGGGCTGTTCAAATGAGAGCTGTGAGTACGGAGAAGTCCTGAAAGCTTCTTCCAAGCCTGAAGTACATCCCATTGTCCCTGCTAGTGCTGGGAAAGATAGGAAAGCAGCCAGCGGTGTAAAGAAACAAAGGGATGTGAGCCGTGAAAAACAAGCCTGGACTTGATTTACCTGTTAGAGCAGCAGATTAAACAAGGAAGAACTCTTTTTTGCTTGTTTTATGTTAGAGGGGAAAAAACACCCAACACCAAGGGAAATGTGAGCAGTCAATGTTAGCTCTCTTACATACGTGCACAAGATCTCCTTGCAGCAGCACAATCAGAGTACACACTCAGCAGGATCATGTTGGTATATGACAACATACGCAACACAATGCAAATATTATTTGCGTCACATGCTTGCAAGCGTACAGCAGCTAGCACAGCAGTCAGCATGCATCCTGCAACACCAGGTGTAGGTACCTGTCCTCAAGTACATCCCCAGGATCTGTTCGTGTGATCTAGAAGAGGCAAGCACAGTCCAGCTCTAACATCTGGCTTCCTAAGCCAAGGCTGAAATGGAGTTTGTGTTCACACCTGATGCTTCTGACACAGAGGGACTCTGTGTCAGGGGAGGGAATTTTTTTCACAGGAAAGCCGCTGCTGTGAGACCTCAGTTCAGAATTAGGGTTTGGACCCTCTTGGTAGCTCAGCTTGAAAACCCTGCGGTGGCTCGGGCCCCTCTGTGGGCCGGGAGCATCCCGTCCCGAGGTGTCCGGTGGCAGGTGCCCTGCAGGCAGCCCCGCGGCGCTGGGCATGGAGCGCCGGCTCCACGGCGTGGCCAGCCCGCAGCAGCACGGCTGCTTCTCCACCCCACCCCGGGGCACTGCTTACCTCGGACACCTCCATCTTCACCAACATTGGTGTCCCCAAGCTGGTCACAGCCCAGACATTTCAAAACTCATCCCCTTTGGGTCTGAGCTCTCCTCTCTTGGACCCATAGGATGGCTCCCCATTTGCTCACTTTTGCTCTAATTATTTGGCTACCTTTAAGAACTTGAAAAGCAATCCTGTGCCTTGAGCTGTCACATCCTGGGGCTTTCATATCCCACCACAGCCACTGCCTTTCATTGTAACTCTTATGCATGGCCATACTGCGGGAATTTGCCTGCCCATTCCTGCTCTTTCGCTGTCTGGGCACACTTGGACGCTTGCAGACACAGCCAGCATCGGGTAGGTATGTTTGCCCCAGTTCCTGGAAGCTGCTGGGCAGTGACGGGTTGCACTCAGGGTGCAAAACCAGGATTTGATTGTGCCTTCCCAGGGCAATATCTAATAAACCTGCAATAACAGTCCAGCCTGTTGTATGCAGGAGGAAATACCGGCAATGGCAGGTGAGGCAGCAGCTCTGTCCTGCTCAGGAAGGAGCTCAAGGTTAGAGAGCTGCACAGGAACTGGCAGAGGTGATAGCAATGCCTTGGCTGGCAGTACCAGGGGAGACACTTCATCACAGCTGCTTCTGAGGAGCAGAGTGACCCTCATAGAGCTGGAGAGCCACTTTGGGAAAGGCAGGTGACCACTGCAGCACCAGACACTGCAGCAGCAATAAAGGCAGCAGCCAGCCTGATGGCCTCTCCTCCTGCATGCCAGGCCTGGCTGGCCAGCAAGGTCCGGCTACTGTTTAGCAAAGGCGGCTGCAGGCCAAATAACCCAAAGATCAGCACAGAGGGTGAAGCAGCACCCAGAGGTCAAAGGCACCTTGAACACCAGCGGCCAGGGGAGTGCACCCATTTCCACACAGGTTCCTGATGCTGACAGAGAAAGAGAAGAACCTACAGTAAACCCAGGCAAACTTCAGTTAAAGATGACATCCACTGATGGGTTTTATAGGAAGTGGTGAAGTCCTTTTGCCCCTGGAGCAAATTCCTCAGAGCAGCAGTAGATTTTCTATCCCAGATCCTTCAAACCCTGACAGAAGGCCCTTTGGGAAGAAGGGGTTTAAACAAAAGAAACCAGGAGAATTCCCTCTGTTACCCACAAGCTTACACTGAGTGACTGAACAGCTGCTTCTTGACTTAAAACCTCTCCCTGGCTGTGCTTGAGCTGCACAGCTCTTTCAGATGTGACAGGCAGACCTGCCTCCAGTACCATAGCCTCCATGTGGGTGGGGACAATGAGTCAGTGGCTCAGGTGGCTTCATAATCTGTCACAGAAACAACCAGCACATACACTCTGTCACCCCTACCAGTTTGCCTAGCTGAGTGTCAATCAACCTGCTACAGCAAGCAAGAGGAGAGTTTTTCTGTTCTTGACCTGCATAAAGAGTGCCTCCGGTTGGCTGTCAAGAGCACTTGAGCTGTGGGAGCAGCAGAGGTGACTGTACCTACTCAAACAGAGCATTCTTCTGGTTGACCAGCTATCTACAGTCTGCCAGTTGCTCATGGACCTATTTGCACTTCAGAGCTAGGGGCAGACACCAGCTGTCCATAGGGAACCAGAAAGTCCCCCCTTCATTAGTTCTCCTCAGAAGTACCTTAGCTTTGTGAGCAGCTCAGCAAAAGCTCTCCCAGCTAAGCCCACTTTTTCCCAGCAACTCCCTAAATAAATGAGTACACATAAGCACACAAGTGCAAGGCCCTGCTTCAGCCTGTTGTGTATTCACTCATGCTGAAGGGCAATGTCATGACTGAGAGCTGATGCCCTCTATGATGTCAGGCACACCAGACATCTACCTAGGCCAGTCCCTGACTCAGGCAAATACACTGTAATAACCACTTGCAAGAAAATCTAGTCCTTTCACATTCATTTCCATTTGCACTTGAATGCCCTCAACCCTGAACCACACTCTGCTCCCTTCACCCAAAAGCTTCCTGCCTACCAGTGACCTGACTCCAGCACCAGTGCAGGATAGATGAAGTTTCTCACCTCTGATGTATTTGAAGTCCAGAGAACTTGATGCAAACATAGGTCACAGTAGGAGAGCCTCTAGAGGTCCTCAGGTCCTGAGTTTGAATTTTCTTGTAGCACCATGAAACGACCACAAGATGTCTTATATGATGGACAGAGAAGAGGACAGATATTAGCTGGGACTGGTGATACTAACGTACTCAGGAAGAGAAAGCCTTGTTGTTTTATAGTCCCACACTTCCCTGTGGAAACTGGACATTACATCTCCACGCAAATCCCAGCAGACATGATCCCCCATCTCAGCTGGCAGGAAGTAAGAGCTGGTGTTCTCAGCAAAGCTGAGGTAGGTAGGTAGAGACTCTATTGCTTTGGGCACCATAAGTACATGGTCCAACATCTGCCTCCAGGTGAGAGTGCAAACTGATGAGATCAAGTAGGCAAAGGGCAGTGATTGTTAAGCCCTTTTTTCATGTGCAGGAGAGAAGCTCAATCCCCATGGGTTTAGTGCTGCAGCAGCATGGAAACAGCCAGAGAAAACATCAAGCTGGCAACCAGCTACTGTCTGTGGGTAGCAAAGCGGGGTGTGGAATATGCAGAAAGCTAGTTCAAGGAAATGCAGATCCCTCTAAAAGGGGTAAGTCTTGAGAAGAACTTTACATAGCAGAATATTTGGTGGGTTTTCTGGGTAATCCTTTGATGGAGGGCTTCATCTGAAGAATATAAATAAAATGGTATTCTGTAGGCAAATGTATCTGCACTTAATAGAAGTAGGTATGCCTCGTCTCAATATGCTAGCAGGACAATGACTTACCTATCATACTTATGTATCAATAAAAGCAAGCGTGCTTATAGGTGTAAACACCATGAGTGCTTAAGCCAGCAAACAACAATAGGCAAGAGATACAGTCTTTCTAATACACCATGTTTAAGGAGACATGATTAAAATAAGGAATTTCTTAAATGGATAAAACATTTAATGAAAATAACTGTAATTTAATAGCAATTCATTAAAAGCTTCTCCTGCTATTATTCTCACCAATTCTATCCAGAGTTGAATACACAGGTTTGGCAGGTGTGTTGTCTTACCAAAGCCCAGCCTTTGGCTTCATCTGCCAAACTATCTAAGACATCAATACAGGCCTGCCTGTAATTTCACTGAAGTCATACTTCGCTAATGATCCAGGCACTTGGGTCTCAGTTTCTGGGACATGTTGTCAAGGTTGTATATGAACTAGCATGAAAAGAAAAGGTCCTATGGAGAGAGGCAAAGAGAACCTATTACTTTACTCACATCAGCTTAGGGTCGCACTATGTCCCCTACGTTCCTGGGAAGCATTCACTTACAGCCCAGAAACGCTGGTTCTGTCTTTTTCTATCTCATTTGGGCAGCTCTTAATGTCTCTGGTTAGTCTGGGAAAATTTATCCCCTGACAGGATTGCAATCAGCCAGGCCTGGCTGGATCAAATTGCCAATACCCTCAGAATTTCACATTTGGTGCCTTCTTTCACTCCTTCTTCAGAAGATATTCCCCGTTCAGCAGCTGGGCCTAAGGGCAGTCAGTAGAGCTACCAAGGCTATATTTCTTCTAGTATTCAAGCCACTTTCCTGTGCCCTTTGGGAAAGCTACAGCCAGGTGACACTGGAAGGTGAATTTCTCCTTTCCTACTCACAGAAAACCTTCTTCATGCCAGAAAAAGGGAAGTCAGCAAACAGCAAGAGAAGAAAACCACCTTTGTGGTACTTCTGTCACTCAGCAAAAATCACTTTCATACACTGGTCTAACATGACTTTGTCCCTTGGAAGCAGTGGGATCAAAGCAAGAGTTTTGGAGATGGACAACCAGCTCAGGCAGTGAAGTGCCTTAGTGTTAGATGTGTAAAACCCAAGTGCATTGTAGTAGATGACAGAGCTCCTTGACAGGGTGCAAAACAGTTGCCTCCAGGAAGAATTTGAACTGCTGCAGGCTCTGCAATAGCTGGGAAGGTGCTACCCCAGGCAGCATATGCAGCTGGAGCCTTGGAGGCACGGAAGGTGAACAGGAGCCAGCACTCCCTTTCTGGGAGGCCAAACTAGCTGTTAACCTGCAGCGCCTCCGTGGCTCCCAACCTGTGCCAGCCCTGATCCACCTAGCCCATCAGTTCTGCCTCATTGACTGCACACAACCTCTTCCAAATGCTGTTGTAAACAGCAAGCTCTTGGAGAAGGCTGGAAGGTGGCACTGGTAAGGTTCATGGGCCACCTCCTGGCTCTCTCCTCTCCAAGCATAGCCACCTTGCCACATGAAGGAAACCTTTGGCAGCTGCCTTGTGCCAGGAGACAGGGCTTGTTGAGCTTGGCTGAGTAATCCCAGCCGCTCCCGTCACTGCAGCTGCATGCATCCTCGTTCTCCCAACCTAAGGATCGCTGCCTCGCTGAATCACCCCATTAAATTGCTAATATCTTATTGTTCTTTAAGATTTCGAAACTTGCTGCGAAACGTTTACAGATAATTTTTTTTGCCTGCAGTCACTGTGCCTAATGCCCAGTCATTGAGTGCCATATGTGTTTATATGCACTGCAATTTTCCACTTGATTACATTTTACCACAAACACTTTCATCTACTCCACAAAGACAGCAGCAACACATCCATAATGTTCAGAGCAGCCCAGACAGACAGAGCCCAGACACAAAAGTCTCTGCTGGCCAGGGCATCTCAAAATGTGACTCCTAAATCAAACCAACCTAACCTCCAGTTCTGAAGTCCCCACGGACACAAGCACCACTGTCACCTAAAGGAACATGCAAAGTTAGCTTCATGCTCTAGCTTTCCCATTAAGTACCAGGTACTGCTCAAAGGTCTGGAACAGCTGCACAACATGGAGATGCTTGCCAATAACCAAGGATATCTCAAATTTTCTAGGAGATAGGAGATGACCTAGGCCACTGTGAGGGTGCTTAGCACCTGTAACTGAAGCTGCAGAAATCCACTGGGACAGCAACAGCACAGCATGCATCACACATCAGTTCAGAAGTTACATCCTGAACTCCTGAAAGCGGTGGCAAGTTTTTGTTCAGCCCCTAACTAGTTGGGCATAGTCCAGCTTGTCCACAGCAGGGATTACAGCTCCTGATTGCAACACCTTCCCATTTGCAACTAGGCAAGCCACCTCATCACAGCACATAGCACCCTGGTCAGAAGGTCAGCCCCTTCATTCCAGCTGGCTTGGGGCCACAACAGTGCTCATGCAACCAGGCCACAGCCTTCCTAAAGCAGTCAGGCAACAGATGCATCTACGCAGCAGCACTGACGTCCCTATGCGAGCTCATTTATTTCTCCAGTTCAGTGCAGTACTGAGCAGAGCACACCGGCTCAGCAGCTATGGTAAGACCTCTGCAATAGTGAGCCCAGTCTCAACACTATGCTGATGTGGCAATGCCACTATGGTTCTGCAAACAGCTCAGCCCTTGCCCTGCGACATCCCACCCTCTCCATTGCATGGAACGGACAGTCTCTGGAGAAAAGTGACAAGAGTCTGCCGTGTGATGACCAAGAGCTCCCAATCCATTACCTTCTACCTGAGCCTGCCTTACTGACCAGCTTTGCTGACAGACATGGTGCAAGTTCAGTGAGGAAGCTCTCCATAACCCCGGAGAATAAAGAATGTAGCCTATGACACCCTGCCACAGGGCTTCTACAGAGAAGCAGAATAATCTGATGCTTCCTTTATGCTCTGGGTTATCTGGGCCCTATAATAGTTTTATGGAGTGGGATGAAATACAACACATCAGGCAACGAGTTCTCTTGGGCAAACCCATAGGACCACAGAATAATGGATTGCAAGAAGCCTCAAGAGATCATCTAGTTCACCATCCTGCTTAAAGAAGGTACAATTAGATGAGGTTGCTCAGAGCCTTGGCAAGTCAAGTCAATATTTCTAAGGATGGAGACACCACAACCTCTCTGGGTAGGCAAAGTTGAATTTGATGAATGAAAACAGTGATAACCTACTGCTGCGCATTCTCAGGCTCCTCTTTCCATAGTTTAGCCTTGTAAGAGAGCAGGAAAGACAGACAGTATTGTGTCCTGCTTGCTGTTCATAGCTTGGGAGGGTAAAGACACAAATTTTGTCACTGCAGTGCGGTGATTCAAAGCCTTCAGTGCACACAACAGGCAGGAACACTTAAAGACCTAGACCTCACTAGGGCTGTTGGCAATTTAAAACAGGGTTTCTAGGACAGACAGTGTTAACTACATTAGTTGGACTTAATTTCTGAAGATCTCACACACTGTGCAAACTCAGCCCTGAGATGAACTATCCAAGACTTCTGTCATATTTCCTTCTTATGTTATATAGTCAAGAAAAAAATGTTACTATTTAGTACTAGATGTAAACTGCCCAGGGACAGCTCATTTCTGCTGCTAATAAACATATCCTTTCCTTGACAAAACACACGGGAGTAAATACAAATACCACACAGTGGAGAGGAGGCACTGAAGCCATTGGTGGTCACTAGCGTAGAAGACCAAAGTCAGCATTCCTTGCCCAGGACACATGAGCACAAGCCTTCAGAAAGCAAGCCAGATCAATAAGCCTAGCTGCCAAGAAGGGCCACCACTGTTCTGTCAGACAGTTACAGCTTCTTGTTCAACAATGCTGCTTAGCACCACCAGCACAAAATCAATATTTCCTAGAGAGAAATGCTAGTTTAGAGAAACTCAGCAGTGACCTTGGTGGAGATCACTCCCAAGACATGGGGCAGCACACACTGCCTTTTCATCTGCTGGGAACTGCCTCTTAACGCCTCTTTAGTTCAAGTCTTCCTACCTTCTAGAGATCGAATGCAGGCAGCCCACAAGGGGCAAGGATGTTTGTTTCAGATGAAATCATTGCCCTTCCTTTGAACTTAGGCTGTATCAGATCTGTATCTGAAGGGCAACCTTTTCCCAAGGAGAAAACACACAACAGGGAGGTGTAGGAATGAGGTTGGTTTTCCTTAGCAACTTTACTGAACCCATCCAGCCTGCTAAAACTCACTATCATGCCTTTAATGTAAGGCAAGAATTCATGCTCATGTGGTTAATAGCAAGCAGTGGTGTTTCACAAGGGGGTGCGAGCTTCCCAGCGTCAGCTGGGAGTTACTACTTGCCTACCTGCTCCTCTCAGACAGGTAGCTGCATTGAGGTGGGGGGGTTGGCCTTGCATTGCTGCCTTGTCCCATCTCAAGGCACAGTGACATTAAAGCACAGACACTTCCTTCCATCTGTCCTGCTCTTTGGCCTGTTTGAATAGTTTGGATAGTCTTATTCTAAGGCCTTTCATCTAGGATAACCAATTCATTGCCTTCCAGGCTCAGCTCCGGGCATATTTACTTATTTAATATGAACGTGACACTAGAGAGGATCCCTTGGGTCACTATATCCAGTCTCCTGCCTTATGATACCTGACCACCTTATGTGAGATCTTTAAATCACATTCCATCTGAATTCTGGTGCATCTTCAAGTTCTTTTTCTCCCTTACTATCTCCTCCACTTCTGTAAATGCCAGTTACAATCCATTGCTGTGCTCAAAGGGTCTCTAGATATCCCCAGAGGCCCTGGTCAGAATGGTTGTTCCTGGGCCTACTCTTCTCACTGTGGAGGACATCTGCTTTCATGCTAAGAGGAAAAAATATAACTCTGGAATTATGGCATTCCTTGATTCCATACCGAGGAGATGGAGGATGATGTAAAGCTTGATTAGAGCAGACAAAATCTGCTTTTGGGAACATCATGCACCCCGATCCACCCCATTTTCATTCTAGTTAGGTGGCAGAGAATTTGCAATAGCAGGTACAGTTACCTGAGAGTTCTCCTGGCTGCATGCAAACAGAAGGCATCCTCATGACATTACAAGTCCAGGTGAACCATGACAGAGTTGCCATAGGCAACTTCCTTCCTGCACAAGACAAAGGGGAGTTTCCCAGTAAGGCTTCGACATCCATCTGTGAAACCATCCCCATTCTTTTTTCCCCTAATGATCCCAGCCTGCTCTACTTTCTTCTCCAACAGCTTTTCCCTCCAGCCCCTCTGCCAGAGGCTGATATATTTTTTCTAGGCAGACCGATTTCTTCCCAATTGCCTTTGTACCGAAACCAAGATGTGAAGGGGAGTCTGTGGAGAGGGACAGAGTGAAGTATGACACATTTAAGCTATAGTTAAATGACGTATTCATCCCAGCTAACGGGGGCCCACATGGCACCCTGACTGGATGCTGCCCCACTGCCCATTTCCCAGCTGGCTCTGCTGGAGTTTCCCCCTCACATTCCCCTCCCCATGTTTCTGGAGGTGTCACTCCAAGTGAAGTGGCTGATCTGATCGGTGAGAGAACAAGAGGGGTGCCAGAGAAGGTGCTTGCAGATATTTCTTGGCCGCCTCAAGGAAATAAAGGCCATCGCTGAGCCTGTCAAAATGATTAATTGCTTACAGGGGATGACGGGGAGGAGGGAGTGGGAGGGAAAAAGAAAGGGAGGAAGGAGGAGAGACAGATGGGATGGGGAGAGCTATAAACAAACAGCAAAAGCAGGAGGCAGGATTGCCTCTGTGTTGGGGACGAGGTGGAAGCAAGGGGTCCCAAGCTGTTCTTGGAGTGAAATCGTGGCAGATGAATGGGCCCTTCAGAGCCCTAAACTTCACTTGGAGATTCCTATCCCTTCTCACCCCTCAGGTTTGCACCACCCCCAAACACAGGCTCAGAGAGCGCTAAGGTCTATCCTGCCAGAGTGGTGTCAGGCAGGACAGCCCAAGTAACATGGCCCTGTGACTCCCCAGCTCTATAAATCTCTGCAGTTCATGTGAACTGGCAGACCAGAAGCTTATTACCTCAAATGCCAAGCAAGGTCTTACTGCCCCATAACCTCCAGCTCCACAGCCCGTAGTGGCTGGTATTTGACCTAAATATCCACCAGCACCAGTAATCCTTTCCTACTAGAAGCATTTTACCTCAGTCAAACAAAGATGGATAGGAACAACTTCTGAGAGACTGTCAGAGGTTCTTGCAGAGGAACTTGCAGGAGCCAAGCTTGGGTAGAAACAGCCCATTGCCCATGGTACTAAGCTCTTCCACAGAAATTACCACTTTGGATGCTCTTATAACACCCCTCTCTGTGGGCACTGGACTGTTCTCTTATAGAAGCAAATAATTTGACCTCACTGCCTTAGCTGCTTTCATCTCAACCAGGGCCTTTGCACAGCTCACTGCAAGCAGCCATGGTGCTTAAGCAGCTTGGGGAGCACAAAGTGTGCAGCAGATATCATACAGACTACCTGCCTACAGGACAGCATATACTCTCCTCCCTTCTTGGCTTCCCAAGGGGTCTCAAGTCACATCCAGAGGTTCTCCTTGTCAAGGCATTCAATGGCAAGTCCTGACTAACCAGGAAAAAACACAACTGAACTGGGAGATGAAAGTCATGGCTGTGGCTCCTGCCATCCAGCAACAATGACATTTCTTACAGTAAGGGCAATTCCCTGCCATGTCCAAGTCTGGGTTTTCTCAGGGTTTACAGCAATTTTGCGAGGTGAATTTTGACAGCAACCCTGCATCACCACAAGCTGCCTTCCTACCCAAAAAAATCATTAGGTGCACCCCACCAGATTTAAAGGTACACGTAAAATGTCGCTGTGAATGAGAAGCAGTCCTCCCCTCACATGTTTAACAGAGGGTAAAAGTCACTACCTGCCATCTCTCCAGCCTCAACAACGTGACCAATGGTTCTCCTAATATCTCTCCTGATGAGCACTGGATGAAAGGCCCTGTTAGACCCTGTCCCAAGATCGTTGTTTTGTCTTTGAATACCACTAGGCACAGGAAAAGGCTGAAAATCCAAACTACTGTCATTTGTCTGAGATTGGAGCCAGAAGGGAATGAGGCAACATGGCTTCAGCTCTCCCCCATCTGCTTTGATTTCCAGTCACAGAAATAGTCATTACCCTGACAGAAACCTCTGCCTCAAATAAATGACCCAGCTATAAGTGACCAACTATAGACAGAATAGTTGGTCATCCTCACAAGAACAGGAGCTGAAATCGATGAATCCAGTAAGCTTAAGTCTTCAGATGCATGAACCAACCTTGGTCTGTCATTCCCCCTCCCCACTTATAACTGTTGATCTAATCACAGGCAGTGTAAAATACACCAAAACATTTAACGTGACAGAACTTTGAATGACAGCTGTAGGACAAGTAGGTAAAATAGACTTCATGTGTACTGATAATTTGATCAAACCCCAGACAAATGCAGACCATGGGTTGTGCGTGGCTGGATGATGAGCTAAGCCAGCAGATGACAGACACAGAGAAGTCACAACTGTCTTCTTTTATTTACCTGTCACGCAGCCTATCACGTTCCTCCGTGATCTTGTAGGAAATGACATTATCGCGAAAAGAGCCTGGAACTGCTTTCACATTGCTCATCCTAATCTCTCTGCGTGCCAGTCAAGGCCTATGCCTGATCTCCTCCACACCAGAAACTGAAAGGCTTCATGCAAGGTGTGGAGGATGGAGATTGCAAAAATTGAAGTTGTTTCTGTGTGTTTTGGTGGCAGTTTACAACCAGACACTGAGAAGGAAGACCAAGGTGTTGATAGGGCAAGGAGAGGGCTTCAAGGGTCTCTCTTTCCCTTACCAAGCAGATAGAGCACAGGTAGGATTTTGCCTAGCTACCTTTGTCCACAAGCTTTCCAGCCAATCCAAGACCCTTGCTGCTGCTCTGCATCTAGGTGGAGGGGGCTCTGTAGAGCAACAGTAGCACTCAGACTTTCACATCTCATGGACTTATCTGTGGCTCCAGTGGCTGCCTCCATTGTTTGTGGGATATTCTCCCCCCCTTCCCTCCTTCTAACAAAGATTCTGATTAATGATCGCTCACTCCTAATTGTCAAATTTCTTTTCCTTCATCCTGTGTCTAATCACCAGTGACAGAAGCCATTACGCAAATGAGAGCAGACGACTTCCCACAACTGTTCTCGTTGGTAAAAGCCTTGTAATTTAAAGCTCTGATTTGTAGAGGAAAGCTGCGTTTCCCCAAGGCGTCCGGGCATCTGTTCCACTTACACTCCAAGAGCCTCGACTTCCGCTCCCTCCCCCAACAATTAGTCCTCTGCTTGCAACAAATATTTGACTTTGCAAGGCAGTAATTAGAACTTACTTTGCATGTGTTTGTCACAGTAACAGCATCTCTTTCCCTTTCCTTTTAGGCAGCAGGGAAAAGCACCTAGGGAAGATGGTAACTTCAGGACTTCCCAGGACATTGATGGGAGAGGCGCCATCTCCGAAACAGGAATAGATGAAGACCAGAGTGCAAGGAACCTCCTCACATACACGTGGCAGAAGGGAGGCTTAGAGAAAAAATGCTTTGAAAAAACACATACAACAGTAGTACTCCTGTTGCTGCTCTGCTTCCAGGGCTGGGACAGCAGCATGGGTTGACCACACATCAACACAGAGGCCTGCCAAGAGACCATCAAGATCTTGAGTGCACCATCCCCATTCTAGGACATTAAAAAGCAGCTGGCTACCTTTGGGGTCAGAGTGTTAAAAGCTAAGAGCAGCTGTAAAGAAAAGCAGCAGCAGCCTGGGCCCAGGCCTTGCCCCGCTTTCCCTCAAGAGCTGTTTTGATGCTGAAGGTCTCCTGCTTCACCCCCACCCATGCTGGGCTGCCTCTGCACTGCAGTTACGCCTCATACATACCTCCTCAACCCTGGCTCTGATCCTTACCTACTGGCTTCACCTTAGATTTACTTTATCACC
The DNA here is from genome assembly GCF_032191515.1 of Phaenicophaeus curvirostris. NCBI lineage: Eukaryota > Metazoa > Chordata > Aves > Cuculiformes > Cuculidae > Phaenicophaeus > Phaenicophaeus curvirostris. Next base: position 18,623,357 of record NC_091400.1, on the reverse strand, counting down.
CCAAGTTTCCTAGGTGATCACCAAGCTGAAACTGATCACCAAGGGGGTAAAAACAGTACACCAGTCCAAAAACACACACTCTTCTCTTTCCATAGGAAAGATCCTGCAGCCATGATCTACAAAGATTGAGTCACTTCTTAGAAACATCCCACTTTTCAAGGAACAGGGAAATGGGGGAAACAAAAGAGAAGATAAGTACTGTAGAACCTAAGGTAATAAAAGCAAACAAGAAGACAACTAGAAGCACAAGTGAAAAATCTTGGGAGTCTGATCAGGTTTTCAAGCAAGAGAGTTCTCATGCCCATTTCCTCTGCTTCTCTGTGCAGCCTGAGACATTCAAGCTCTGTGGTGCCAGCCGTGCATGTTACCCAAGAGAAATGAGCACAACAGCAAGACTACAGGATCAGACGTAACAGACCAGTAAGCTCAGTGGAGTAGAAGCAAGTGTGTGTTCAGAGATGATGATCCCAGCAGGCACAGCAGGGAAGGGTGAACACGCCTGTTCACAGAAGACTTTATCCACTTGTCTTTCCTACTCCCTCCACATTCGACCTGTCCCCCAAGGGTGTGAGGAGAGAATGCCAATTGTACCCCAGCCTCAGACAGCTGTGTCTGTCTCCCCAGCATCCTTAATCTATTTAACTCTTCCCTGTTTTACTACAAATTAGAAAATTGTTCAGATTTAGCAAACATTACAGCATCTAACCATCAATGAAAAGTTTATATTGCCATAAAATAACCCGAGTCTTTATTAGGTAGAAATGACTCCACCACCCAAAGCTGCTAATATACACAGAGGAAGCCCCGTCCGTCCCATCCCCCGCCCCACCCCGATCTCCTTGACCAAAGTATGAGTTCAATAAAGGATAAGTAACTGACAGAAATCATTCAATAGTGTAGTTTGGTCTGTCATCCCATCAGTGATCAGAGCAAGGGGACATAATTCAGGTCAGCATGGAGGGAAATTTGTTCCTGCCCTACCACCACTTACTGTTGATAGCGTTCGAAGATATTAGCTCTTTCCCAGCTTTCCTTTCAGATTTATGGAAACAGTATGGGGAGAGTTGTAAAGACACACAATAATGAAGTTGGCATTGCTGTTTTAAAGGTAGTTCTGGAGACCAGCAGCTTTCACCAGTGCAGAACACAAGCGGAGTTATTAGGAAGTCTTTATACACACATTATCTTATACAGCTCTCCTATACAATCACTCACAAAACAAAAGCCACACAGTTCTGTTGTTCAACATTGGTTGTATTTAAGAACTACACTTCAGAAGGTACCGTGTTTGTCACACCCCACCCCCTGCACACACACCCCTAGCAGAGAACACACACAGCTTCCCAATACCATGGCAAGGGGCACTGAAAGCACAAGGTGAAAAGGGGAGGGGGGGAGTCAGTCCATCAGTGCATTGTAAATGAGCTTTCACGAAGTCAAGTGCAGCAAAACCTGTTCAGACACTTTAAAAGTTAAACCTTTGGCAAATAAAGAAAAACATAGGATCCTAAAGTTCTGAAAGTACCATTCTCTCTCCACATGGGATGTGAACTCTCACCCTGAGCTTCAAGAGTTGGTGTCTAAGTAGTACTGGAGACTACCATGTGCTGAATAAATAGCACAGAGATGGGATTTCATTTGAGCATCTTTCAACCAAAGGCATGTGTCCAGGATTCCTGGGAAGACCTTGCTTTTGGCCAGAGTCAGCAGTTTAGCCTTCTTCCCCACCTGCCTACCTGCCAAAAAGTCGAGTATTGATAAGTATCCAGCTGAGTGACCTTTGTCTGGTTCTAACCACAGCTCTGGAGAGTCTGCAACAAGTAACGTGGCAGTCAGACTACTCAGTGACACAGGTACACTTCTTAAACAAGAACCCTACAGTCACCAATTACACTTCCATCTGTTCTGACCTGTAAAGAAGCCAGAAAACTAGCCCCTGGGAACCTCCTGTTTGAGAAGCCTTTCACCTGTGTGCAAGACAAGCTCACTGCAAGTGGTGCATGAGTTCTACCAGCAAAAGGTGGGACCTGAGGCCAAAGACAGAGCGCTTCTTGAGCGGCACGTGCTCAACACTTTTACCAGAATTCCATGTCAGAACAAGCCCTGAAGAACAAGGGAGAAACCACTGGCAAGTCTCATTAGAACAAATTCCCCACTATTCTCTGGGATGAGACATATAGGCTATGAAATAGCTTCTCCCACCTCTAACTCTTGGGATCCATCACAACCGCATCAAATATACGTTACCTTTGCACAATGCCCCAAACCAGGGACGGCAATGCAGCACACCTCAGGGAATAAAAACACAGCTTCCATATAAGCCTAAGGCTTTTGCATGGAAAAAGAGGTGGAGAAAAGCAAAATGATTTGTCAGGGCGATTGCTGAGGACTCTGAGAAGCTTGTCTGGTTTCCTGTCCCCTGGTCTTCGCGCTTCCTAGTCTGCCATGTGAAGCTTCAGAACACAAAAAGGATCAAGATAAACTTAATTCCCTTTAAACAGAAAACCCTGGCTTATTTCAGGTGACTGTACAAGGAGGGAAACCACACACTGGCATGGATTTAACTAATGAACAGGAGCCACACAATACCACACAAACATGCGCACCTGTGCGCAGCCATACACACTTGAGTTCTTGCAGTTTCAGTGAAAAGGGCACTTTCCCACATTAATCTGAGGAGCCAACACTCCTCATGAGGAGAAAGGAGGCTCTATCCCTCTCTGACACTGCGTTCTGACAGTCAAACTCTGCACGCCTGGGGAATTTTTTAGAAACGTGGCTTAACCATTCAAGACTTGGAGAGTGCCCTGGCATTTATGCATCTCCCTTACAGCATTACATCCTCTTTTAACCACACTGCAGCTTCAGAAAAGCAGGAGAGAAGCCTGCACCCTCCAAAGAAAGCAGTCAGAAAGGAGGTTTATCTAGATTCCTCCAACACAGACGTTATTTGGAGAGTTTAGGATTTGGCGCTCACGAACTAGATGAATTCACTCTGATCTCTACCCTGTATTAAGTCCAAAACGTAGAAATTTTAAGTTGAAGAAACTGAATCATTTGTCCAGTTGCTCATCACACACAGGCCATCTCACATGCTCATTGCCATTATACAAACAGGTGCCAGAGCTGAGCATGGGCATGTCCTCTAACAACAGAGGACGGTGAAATCAGTCACTCCCCATCTTACATCCACTGCAGGCATCAACACATAAACCCAGCCAGGAGTCGCAAACCCCAGGAGGCTGAGGAAGCATCATCACTCCTGGTTCTCCTCCAAACTCTTCTTCAAATACCTGAAAATCCTAAAGCAACACATCCGAGTGCCAGAAGCCACGCTTCTTCTTGTGGCAAAGAGAGCAAAGGGAGAAAAAATACAAGTTAGTGAGCATCAATCCAGCTTCCAATAAGCGCAGACTCTTTCTTGGAAGGTTTGGTTAGATGAGAGTGGAGGATGAATGGGGTACTAATGGTTTTGCAGTTCCAGTAGCCCCCTTTATTGTAGTGGGGCAGGAATGGGCCAGGAAACCCATCAGTCTGTTAAGTGCTGCGTGCAATACTAGCGCTCGGTATCTTCCATTGCTTGTGAACAAAGCAGCTCCAACATCAGTCACCCAGGCAGCCAGGCGTTAGTCATATCGTCCCTTAATCATCATATTCAACAAGGGACCCACCTGTTCAAAGCAAAAACAGATTGTTAGCCAAGACACTAACACAGAAACAGCAGCTGCAGAGTCTGCTCCCTCTGTATCACAATACCTTATGAGCTGAGCGGCCCAGAGCAGATGATCTCAGCACACAAACTGAGCCTAAGGTAGACCAACTTAGTTTCAAAGCATTTTCTAAATAAAACACCAGCGCACACCCTTGAGCATATCCTCAAATACCCTGTCAAAACTGCAAAGTTCTCTGCAACACTCAACTTTAGCTGTCACCAAAACATTGTATCCATGGTATTTGTTTGAAAATTTTTCAACTTTCCACTCTGGAACAGTGATTTCTCAGTAGCTGCTATTAAAAGGAGCTAATAGTCACCAGGGGCTTCTTTTTATAGGGCAGAGAAGGAACACTGGAAGGAAGGCTAGGCCCAAGAATTTTGCTGGGGTTTTGTTTTCAGTCAAGATCATTCCCATTTCTCAGCACTGCCTGAATAGTGAGGGAAGTTCAGCATGCTATGACAGTAGGAATCTCAGGAGAGAGGCATGACCTCACAGGAGTGTGGCAAAGAGGAGTTCCTGCAGAGTGGGAAGGGTTAGAGACCACAAAAACATTTCTATTCACATCCAGTATTTCCACTTTCGGATCAGCAGATCTTCAAAAGAGGAGTATTTCAATCTGCTTTTTAGAAATACCAGTCGGTCAAAACTGCAAAGAATTCAGACATGAACAAGCCACAAATTAAGGGTAAGTGCATGACTTAAATGAGAGAAATCACTTCTATTAAGAGATTCAAATCCAGTAAATTTCATTTTTTTAGCAAATACTGGGTATCACTGCTACACAGAAAGCCAAAGAGTGTGGGAGCATCATCTTCCTGGCGTCTTCCTTCCCCTACATACAGAACAATTACTCCATTGTTTGCAGTGGTTGTCTCCAGAATTATAATTTAAAGAGCTTGCCTTTTCCTAGCAAAGTTCCTTCTGAAGACAGCAATAAGAACCATTCACAGCAACAGAGCAACCCTGCTTTCTCCTGCCTTCACTGTGACACCTGCAAATAGTTGGCATTTTGAGTTTCACACTAAACCATAACAATTTCAACAGCAGTTATTATATAGTTCTTTTTTTGTACCTCTTGTGGATTTCCTAAGGCTTCTCCCAACATCTTCTCAATGTTCCTCATTATCGCCACTTTCTGATGAGCCTTTAGTGGATATTCAATTCTCTTTGGGGTCGGGGCACCCTGAAATATCAAAAATAGCTCACTGCATGCTTCCTGAACTGGCAGATTATTCCACCTTCTCCCAACCACCCAATTCTTCACGCAATTGAAAAGGAGAAAAATAGCTTTCAGCTTTAAAGCCAAGGATTTGGTGCAATGAAGTTCTCATATTGACACCACCTGAAATAGCCCTCTGGGACAGAGCTGCCCAAGCAGTGTGGAAAGGTGCTTGTACTCACCTTGTACCAGAAGTTCACAGTGATGGTAATTCCCCCATTCAGGAGAGACTCAATGTGGTGCCACCTGCATGGAAACCATAAAGAAAGAAAATAAACTATTGCTGTAGCTTATAGTGAAATAACTTGGATGGGTGAGTTCAGACAGCACTAGACAAGCCTTGCCCTATACCTCCATTATCAAGACCTCAGAACTTCTGGAAAACTCTCCTTAAATACAGATCTTTTTCCTGCACAGGTTAGTTGAGTACTTGCACAATAACATAGTGTCAAGGAAAATTACAACTGCCATCCAACATCTAGGAAGTAGAAGCAGGCTGGCCCAAGATGTCACAGAAAATACCATACTGGCTGGAGAAGGCAAAACAAAATTCTCTTAAGAGTCAAGCCAACTCTTCACTTTTTAAAACTGTTTTCTGGTCACTCTGCAGTCCTGCCATCCTTCTTACCAGTACATAGGTATGTACAGCACATCCCCTGGACCCACCACTGTCTCATAGCCAACCACGCTCCGGAAGTTTGGAAATTTCTCATAGTCAGGATTGTCAAAGTCCACCTAACAGAAGAAAACACGAAATTTAGAAGAACTTCCTGCAATGACAGCCCTTACTATTGGCTCTCAGTATCAAATGCAGCTTCCTCCCACCTAGCATCTTCATAAACGCCCTTTTTGGCATGAAGCAGAGAATAGATTGGCTACTCTCACCTGGCTCTGTCTGTCACATGGATGGTGCACAGGATAAGGGTAGAGACATTCAAACTGATCAGGAGGGAATAGGATACACCTCTTGTAACCCTTAATCTGAGCGAAGAAGTTCTGCTGCTCATCATAATGTGCTGGTGTCACATTGCCTACACAGAGAGAAAAGTTGATAATCAAGACACGGTCACACTCAGTGATAAAAGGTGGAAACAAGTTATATTTCTTGCTAAAGACAGTAAATACACTCCAATATATTCAGAACACTAACCAAGGAAAATGACCACAGGAACATTAAAAACTGATCACTGTATCAGTCAGCCTTTATTGAACAGTTGCTACTCCACTTAATTTCCATTCTAAATCCATATTCAGCAACTTATGCTCAACAGGATTAGGATTTCCAGCTTGTTTCCATCAACAGCAGATGGTGAATGTTGATAGGAAGCTCTTTCATAAAACACTGTTTAGATGACAAGTTGTGGAATGGGCTTTCAAAAATTAGTCAAGAGAAAAAGAGTCTAATAGTCAATGTTGAAAAAAATTCTAGCAGCTTCGCAAGGAAATAAGTAAACAAATCTCTTTGTTATTGGGGCTCCAAGTAGTATCTCCTTAGCCTGATTAACAGTTCTGAAATTTGATTGCCACAACTAGATCTTAAACTCAATTAAGTCTTTAAACACGGTGGGGCATTTTGCACTCCTCACAACTACATTCTTCAGCCTGTTTGCCAATTCAGATATTACTCTTCCAGCTTGCTCTTTATCTGTATTTTCGCTAAAGAGAATTAAGTTAACCCATAACTTCATTAAATAGATCATATAATCACATGTTCCCATACAGACACTCCTTCTACTAACACACACTGGTCCAAGACAACTCCTCGATTCTTGTCCATAACCTGTTAACAGGATTTTAGTGATCATATTGTAACCCAAGGAGAAGTGCTGGTGCAGTGCCTTCAACTGAAGTTCTATTCTTTTCTCTCAGCTGGTAAAACAAAGGGAAGAGACAAACTACTCCAAGTTGAGTATGAATTGTTGCAAAGGGGAAAAAAATCTGCTGTCAGAAATGAGCAGTCAAGTAATTATAACAGGACAATTATAATTGGATGTGATGGCCACACTGATTACAGGCCATCCCACTCCACAAAACTATATATGTTCCTTGCCAAGTTTTTGAGATTACTTTCTAACAGAGCACTCCCCTTGTCCACAGAGTAGTAGGACCTGCCTTCTAAGGCACCTGCCCATAAGTCAGTCTCGACACAGATCTGGAATTCCACTATCCACTCTTCTTATGATTTATCAATCCTTAAGATCTCCAGTGCCCTCTAACCTTCCGGAAACAATTTCAGCTGTTAACTGAAAGAATATCTCCCCACCGTGTGCCAGCTCAAATAAGAACAAATGCATCAAAGAATTAACATTTCCTCCAGGGCAGACATTGGACACACTAACAAAAGCCCAGAAATATTTGCTCATCTTGCAAATCCTTTGCAGTATAAATCTGCAGACTATGAGAATTTTAAATCTACAACATCTGAAGCATTCAGACAATAAACAGGTCTCAGAATATCTGCAATTACTGATAACATAACCCTACCAGCATCACACAGAGCTTTCCCATGGGCAAACTACATCCAGGCATTCACTGCATGTCCCTGGGGGAGATACATGCTACTCCTTTGGCTGATTCCTCTCTACGACCCAAGTTAAGTTGTGACAACAGTCCTCTCCCAACCCAAAGCTTTAAAGCTGCTTGCGCTGAAAGAACACTAGTGGAAAATCTATCTGAAAGACCTTGTGGAACTGAAGTACAGCACTGCTCACCGAATCTTCTCCCCTTCTCCTCCAGAGGAAGCTGCTTACCTTCCATGCCAATAAGAAGCAAGTTAGAAGTCAGCTGACCCCAGCCACGTTTCCCTTGCTGTTTGTTAATCCAGTTCCAGTTGAAGCCAAGGAAATCGACCACAATCTTCCTTCCAACTGTATCATTCAGGGTTTGCTGCAGGTATAGCCTGTGTTTTCCCAGAGACGAGCAGATGTCAAGTATTCAGCTTTGTCATGAACATAAAGATATATCTCTGCATCTCTTCAGAAATATTTCAAAACATAAAGACATAACTCCTAGAGATTCTGTTCTACACTGCACATATACAAACTTTTCTCACCTTTCTGAAAGAGGGTAAGCACCAGCTATCTTAGTATTGTTTAAGAAAGGCTGGTACAGGGTATGGCACTCTTGTAATCACCTAATCACTTGGCTCTTCTGCCAATACCATAGTCTGCCAAAAGAAACTGAAGCTACTGAAGGCCTTCTCTACTCAAATCTTGCCTTGGACAGACGAAAAAACAAAGTTTATGCAGCCAACGTGAACAGCTTGTTTAACTAATGGTATGAATTTTTTTATCAGGTAACAAGGCTGCTGTCAAGTAGCATCTCTGCAGGAAAAGCAGGGCTATTTTAAAAAACAAAAAGTTTGAGAGGTTTTAATCATCAACATTCACTGAAGAGAAACTCAGCCCCTATTTACACCTGCAGAAACAGAGGAACTACCATGTATCACTTACCTCTCAGCACTCCCTTTTTGTTGTATTTCTTTGAGTCTGTCCACAAACTCAGCAAACTTCATCTCTTCCCTGCTCGACTTGGGTTTGAAGTTCTTAAAATTGGCCATCTTTTTCTCATCATAGTATAAAAACTTGTGTGTGCTGGCACTATACACTGAAAAGTCCCCATTGCCAATGTTTTCCTGGAGGTAGTCCAGGTCCCATTTCAAAGCAGGATAAACCAGATTTGTATCTGTCAGCACCACTGGCTCCTGGAGAGTGGAGAGGAAGTTTATAGATTCAAGGACCTCTTGAACGCAAAAGCGATCACATTCATTACAGCTACCACACACACTCTGAAAACAGAGAGCTAGAAAAGGCAGAGTAATCTGATTCAATGGAATGAGGAGAAAACATGAGAAACTTGACAGGAAGTTTTAAGAAAGCAGCAGCTCCTACATCAAGCTCCTGGTAGCAACAGGACAGATTCCGTTATCTACTTTGCTAATCTCTAACATGTGAAGTTAGACAAACACTAGCTGGGAATGTTTTGGGGCCTATTTGATCCTGCCACGTAGCAAGGAGACACAGTAGATTCTTTGGTCACTTCCAGCCTTGGCTACAAAGAGGATAAATGCTGGCATCTCTGAATCCCGACACAGAGACAGCACTCATTTCATTTTTCAGAGAATTGCAGATTACATTCAGCCATCAAAAACATGACATTACTCCACCTTTTCTACATCTCAAAAAGAACCACGACAAAGGGAAGACAAAGGCCATCACCTATCTCTTTGCCTATAAGTAATAAGCAACCTAAACAAAAATGACAAGTCGCTGTATTTCCAAGCTGTGCAAGCACAGCTTCCCTTCTTGCAGACCTTCTTTAAAAACGAAAAAAGAACTAGCAAACTTGCCAAAACTAGATTGAGCCTGTCCAGAACAAATACAAGAACTGTTTATCCAAGGCAAGCTTCACATCTATAGCCACACTCTCTTAGAAAATAACAAACACGGTTTTACACACTTCCACGATTTCCATCCGGACAACAAAGCACTTAAAGCAAGCGGCGTTCCCTGCGAACTTCACAAGTCAACACCGTGGGATCGAAACGGAACGTCCGCTATAACTGAGCGGAGCAGGACAGCGGCCACAACCGTGCCCGTCCGGGGCGGGGCCGGGCAGCGACACACAGCGATCGAGCCGGGGCGGCGGGGGCGCCCGGTAGAGCCCCAAGTCTCACGGGCCCTGCTGGGCCCGGCCCGGCCCCGCGCACCTCGTTCTCGATGAGCTCCTCGGCGCGGGGGTCGCTGTGGCTGAGCCGCGGGATGGGCCTCGTCTCGAAGGAGTAGCGGCGGAACTGGGAATCGCTCCAGCCAGGCCCCGGCGACGCCGAGGTGGAGGCCGCCGCCATCGCCTCCTCCACCGGAGAACCCGGAACTCGGCAACCGGAAGCGGAAGTTGCCCGCTCACGGCACACCGGAAGCGACGGGCGAAGGCGGGAGGCGGAGGGGTGCCGTGCGGACGGCGGGGGAAAGCGGCGGCGGCGCCCCCGCGCGGGTGCAGGAACCGGCCTTTGCTCTGCTCGGTATTTTGCCCCTTTCCAAGGCTTTTGGTCACTCGGGGGAGCCGGGAGTCCACGCGAGAGGTTCCGGCTACGGAGACGGGGCAGGATCGCCTGCGAAGCCTCCCGAGGCCCTGCCCGTGTCCCCTTCGGCGCGGCGGGAGCAGAGGCCGCGAAGCACCCTTGCCCGTGGAGAACGCGCACTGGCGCCGTGCGGTGCGATTTATACTTGCTAAGAGAAAATATCCGCAGCGGTGCTCAGCGTAACTTCCCCCCCCCCCCTTTCTAGCCTGTGGCTGCATCACTTTAGCACAATATCATGAATTGCGTGCCTCAAGCCATAACTATAAATTTTTTTTTCTTGGTGTGTGTCTATTACAGGAGACAAAGTCAAAATTTTGCTTTTAACTTGGAAGCAGCCAGAATGATGACTGCTGTTTCCCAAGAATGAGAACCACATTAGGCATCAGCTCTGGAGAAAGTGTTAGCTGCTGGCATTCAGTGGTTTCATCCTACAGCAGATGTATTTGCTGTTGTGGCTGCGTGGAGCTTTGCCTCTGAGAGTAATGCAATCTATGTTCCTCTGTCCTTCCAAAATTCATTCATATGCTCAGTTTCTGCAGAAGTGAATGCCACGTTGCCCTTTAAATGGACAGCATTGCTCCTGTAGGGGCAAAAAAAAATTACAATACAATTGCAAATATATTTGGGTGCTTAGGAAGTTTGAGAGGAAGACTCAAATATAAGCCAGAGAGTAAATTCTTAGTGGTGACGAGCCAGTGTAAGGAGCAGCTGACTGCGATCTGGGCTTGCAGCACTGTCTGAGCCCAGACCAAAGCCAGGAGCCAAAGGTCCCCATTTCCAGCACACTGCTGCTGTCCCCAGAGAACTGCACACAGCAGGGGTGAGACAGGCACCAAATGCTGATGTGTAGAGAACAAGAGCAGCCTCTGCACTGGAGGGTCAGGCACTGAGCTAGTAAGTTTATTAAATAACTAATTGACGTTCTAACCCCACTGCGTTGTTGGTTGTAAGGGAGTTGGCTGAATTCAGACATTATCCCTAAAGCAATGTGACGAGGCCTATCTTCAGGATAAGTGAAACGATCTCTTTCCAGCCTGCGACAATTTCCTCACCTCAGGCAGGCTGCGTGTCACGTAGATCATTGTGGTTCATCACTATTTTCGTTCATCTAGTAGGTTTACAATTAATGTTGTTATTAAAAGGAATGAGTTTAATGACAAATTTTCCATGATAGTTTTTGAGCTGCAGAGGTTTATAACACAGGTCATTATAGAGACATTACCCATTACAGCTGATGTGAATAACTGAAGGAAAATGAGTTCAACTACCACAGAGTTTACATAATGAAGTAAACCACAAAATCCTTTAATGCTCGTATTGATTGTGCCTGTAATAACATATCGCTTATGTCTGAGGAATGGAATCGCTAAACTAACATACCAGTTCAGCTCTTTGCCCTTCCTTGGCTCTGCAGAGACAAGGCGATTACATTTGGATATTAACTTTAATAATATCGATGCTGATACAAAAAAGGCAATTTGCATAACACCACCAGCCACGCATCGATCCGATGGAGCATCGACCAGGCTGCACTGCAGGAGCCTGCCGCCTCTGGAAGGCAATACCTGCCATATATTCCTATTACCCCGCTTCTGGCGGTGGCAGCCAGGGAGAAAGATCACGCTGTCGCCCTCGTCTTCCATTAGGTTTTGTGTCAGTATCTTAACAACGGGGGCTGATTAATTAACGCCCCGGACAGTGTCGCCGGAGGTCGCTGATCGCCCCGTCCCCATCGCGGCCGCGCCCACCGCGACCCCACGCCCCACGACAACCCCGCCCATCTATCACTCTGACCACGCCCCGTGCGGCCCCCGCCCCCTCCGGCCGCGCCTGCGCGCTGGGGGCGATGGCGGCGTCCGGGCTGCGCCGTGTCCTCTGGCCCCGGGCGGCCGCGCGGCTGTGGGTGACGCGCGTGGCAGCGGCAGCGGCGCCCGCAGGGGCGCGGGCGGGTGAGCGGGGCGGCGGGAGCGGTTAGGGGCGCGGGGCGGTGGAGGAGGGCAAGGGCGAGGACGAGGGCGGCGCGACCTCCCCGGCCCTCGCCCACCCCGGCGCGCTGCTCTCCCGCCAGCCTCGGAGCTGCCCAAGGAGCTGCTGCCCGGGCCGTACCCCCGCACGCCGGAGGAGCGCGCCGCCGCCGCCAAGAAGTACAACATGCGAGTGGAGGACTACGAGCCCTACCCCGACGACGGCTTCGGGTGAGCTGGGCGTCCCTGTGGCCGGAATCCCCCTTAGACCTGGGAATCGCCCCAAAAGACCTGGGGGTGTTGGTTGACAGCGACTAAACATAAGCCAACAGTGGCCCAGGTGACCAAGAAGGCCAATGGCATCTTGGCTTGTATCAGAAACGGTATGACCAGCAGGTCCAGGGAGGTTATTCTCCCTCTGTACTCGGCACTGGTGAGACCGCTCCTCAAATCCTGTGTTCATTTCTGGGCCCCTCACCACAAGAAGGATGTTGAGGCTCTGGAGCGAGTCCAGAGAAGAGCAACAAAGCTGGTGAAGGGGCTGGAGAACAGGCCTTATGAGGAACGGCTGAGAGAGCTGGGGGTGTTTAGCCTGGAGAAGAGGAGGCTGAGGGGAGACCTCATTGCTCTCTATAACTACCTGAAAGGAGGTTGTGGAGAGCAGGGAGCTGGCCTTTTCTCCCAAGTGACAGGGGACAGGACAAGAGGAAATGGCCTCAAGCTCTGCCAGGGGGGTTTAGGCTGGACATTAGGAAAAATTTTTCATAGAAAGGGTCATTGGGCACTGGCAGAGGCTGCCCAGGGAGGTGGTTGAGTCACCTTCCCTGGAGGTGTTTAAGGGATGGGTGGACGAGGTGCTGAGGGGTCATGGTTTAGTGGTGGATGGGAATGTTTGGACTCGATGGTCCAGTGGGTCTTTTCCAACCTGGTGAGTCTATGATTTTATGGTTAGGGGCCATGGGTGCAGTGTCATCAGCTTAGGGCTCTGAAGGCACACGCCTGCCTCTCAGAATGGGAAAGCTCTGAATAAACACTGCATCAGGGGCTTCGTGTGCTCTTGTAATGCAAGGACCAGAGGGATGCACCGGCAGCTTTCCCTGGAATAAATAACCTCAGCAGATATTTTAAGTGTTGGCGGGTAGTTTCATATGTGCAGAATACTGGATATCTAGGATTCTGCTATTCAGTTAAGCATGCATTTTTTTCCAGATGGTATAGCCCAAAAAGGCCAATGTGAAGCCACTGTTTGTTACAATGTATCAAGGTGATGATGGTTGTGTTAGTTGCATGTATGCATTTTAAAAATGTGCATACAGAGGAGCTATAAAATCCAAGTAATGTTCAAGTCTCCTGTTTCCATAGGCCTAATCTAATCTGTTTTATATAAAATGTGACTACATTCCACCACCTGAAGGGGGCCTACAAGAAAGCTGGGGAGGGACTGTTTGCAAAGGTTTGTAGTAGTAGGAGCAGGGGCAATGGGTGTAAAATGGAGAGGAGCAGATTTAGACTAGACGTAAGGAGGAATTTCTTCATGTGAGTGCTGAGGCACTGGAACAGGGTGCCCAAGGAAGTTATGGCTGCCCCATCCTTGGAGGTGTTCGAGGCTAGGTCGGATGGGGCCTTGGGCAGCCTGATCTAGTGGGAGCCCTTTGCTGGGGGCATGGAACTGGATGATCTTTAAGGTCCCTTCTAACCCAAACAATTCTATGATTCTAAATTAATACATATTCCTTGTATTCTTGTGGGGGTTGTCTGTCTGTTTCTCACAGGTATGGAGACTATCCCAAGCTCCCTGATAAGTCTCATCATGAGAGAGACCCCTGGTACCAGTGGGACCAGCAGGACATGAGGCATAACTGGGGAGAGCCGGTAGGAGTGCTAATACTACTTCTCGTTATGATTGTGATTACAGTGCTGTTGTTACTAAATACTAACATGCACATCTTGTTAGTGCTTTCTGTTTAATTATTTGTGTAATTGCATCCCCAAGAGTTGGAACAGTCAGTTGGAAGTAAACTTAGGCTGTGACCATCAGAGTAAGTATTTTGAAAGTGCTGAAGAACATTGATATCTTATTACAATAGAGGAAGACTTTAAAAACTTAAGTTTTCTGTAGAAATAGGAAAGTCTCATCCTTTTTCTCTGCATGATCTGACTGTGTATGAGAGCCTAGTTCAGAATTGTTCAGCAAAGAAGCCATCGTTTGTGTAAGGTCCTTTTAGTACAATGGAAGTAGCTATTGCTACATTGAAGGGGTTTTTTGGGGGCTAGAATAATGAATAAAGATATTTTCTCTGCGTTTGATAGCTCTCTGTGTAAAGCAGAAAGCTAGGGAGCTGGAAGCAGTACTTGACCTGCAAATTAATGGGTTCTCTGCTTTCGTTAGTGTGAGAGGAGACTACAGGCAGAATATGCGTGGGACTTCCCTATGTGTAGTTCAAGGCAGAAGCTTAAATGCCTTTCTACTTCAATGAGGAACAGTATTAGCTTGCTACCAGCCCTGCTCTTTGTCATGGAGTAACAGTGGCAGGTGTTTTGAGGAAGCAGCTTCCCAGTGGCGGGTAGTTGCTTCTTTGTTTCCAATAACACTACTACTTCTCTTTGGGCTTGTGACTGAACTTCCATTAATGAGGGTACAAATTTATATCATGCCTTTTCAACAGGAACAAATCTAAGGTGGAGTGATCATACACAGATATAAAAGGTGCTGCTATCCTGTAACTAAGCATATTGTCTGGTATGAGCATAGGATGGAATTTGGAGTCCCAGGTTTTACTGTGACAACTTGTGGCTTGTTTCCTCTGTGACTTTATCTCCGCTTTCAAGGTGGAGATGCAACATCATCTGGCAGTTTTATGAATGCTGTAAAGCGTTTCTTCCCTTGATAAAAGGAGCTTGATTGCTGTTGGTAAATGTGCAGCAGTTTTCCTTTGTTCTTTAGATGCACTGGGACTTTGACATGTATCTCCGGACCCGTGTTGATACATCCCCCACTCCAATTCCCTGGCATACCATGCGCAAACACTTCCTTGTCTTTTTGAGTACCATGCTGATCATGTTTGGTCTTGGAGAGATGTACCCATCTTACATGCCTGTGGTGAGTAAGGGGAGGAAAAGTAGCAGGGCTTCTTGTGACTGCCAATGCCCAGAAGAGTGGTTTTGCTGAAACTGGGTGGTGACTGTGAATCCAAAGCCCTGCTGCTGGCAGGGATGGGCGAAGGCAAGTCCAAGGGCCTCACCCAGCCTGGGTAGTTCTGTTGACTGGCTTGGCTCAACTCACAGGTTCTGTTTCATAGTGAGCCGTTTCTGTTCACAGGGAAATAATTTTAAGCTATACTTCTTACAGCATCCCTTCTTTGGTCTGGGTATTCTCCTCCCCTGTGTGTCTGCTCAATGGAGATGCTTTATCTCTTGCCGTGTGTTTTTTATCTACATCTCATGATCTGGATCATTTGGAATGTACTTGTGAAAAACACAGACAGTTTTTGCAGTGTATTATCCTCGTGCTGCAAGATGACCTGTTGGTTAAGATTAAATGCAAGACCACCTTAATTTTTCTGTTAAAGGGCATGGGCTTATACAAAGAACACTATCTCTGAATTTATTTCCCTTGTACTCTAATATTTCTGCCGAAGCACTGAGGAAATAGAAATTTAAGTTGTAAATGACAAGCCTTGATTTGGGTGGGGGTGGGATGGAATGATACTTTTTCCCTTACCCATTAACTTACTTGGTGAATACGGTGAATTTGCTGCTCTTTGTGTTTCCTTTTAGGGACCGAAGCAATATCCCTTCAATGACCTGTATCTAGAGAGAGGAGGAGACCCCAATAAAGAGCCACCAGTGGTGACACACTATGAAATCTGAAAGCTGCTGAAGTACAGAGCTGACACAACTCTGAGCGGTTGGCATCTTCTCTAGTGCTCACTGTGGCATACGTTAATGCTTGTTATTCAATGTTCAGCCACTAACTGCAGTGAAATATATCAATGAAGCCTACTGTACTAGTTGTCTTCTGTTGGTTTGAGAAGGCTGAACAATGGCCAGTGAAAGTGAATGACCTTTGCTGTTTTTTCTAAACAGGCTGGTATGTCTGGGGCAAAGTTCTGAGTACAGTCTTAGGACCGCTACTAGTTTATGTACCTTGTGCACAAACATTCCTTAGCTAAGCGTATTAATGCAGGAGATATTGCCTGTTACCAAGTGGCCGGCTGTGTTTGCTGCTTGGAGTTGAACTAAAATGTCATAATTTAATGTGAAATGACAGGCAAAACCAGAGTGGCAGGTTCTGGTGCTTGGGAGTGTCACACCTTGTGAATAACTGTCCATTCTTACTGGGATTTGGTTTTGATCTCTTCCTGGTCCATATGCCCTCTTCAGTGAAACTGCACAAATACTAGGGAGCACTAGTGAGGCATGGAGCCTTGCAGTGCATAGCTTGAGTCTGACAGCAGAGTTGCAGGCAGCAGTAGTAGGAAAAGGCTAATGAGCAAGTGCAACTCTGGCCAGACCTATTCTGCTGCACCTGGGCTTTCATCCAAGAGCACCGAGCTCTGGGCCTCTCTGCACTTTTGTTTTTAATAGGATCATAGGATAGTTTGTGTTGGAAGGGGCCTTAAAGATCATCCAGTTCCAAACACCCTGTGGTGGGCAGGGACACATCCCACTAGCTCAGGCTGCCCAAGGTCCCATCCAACCTGGCCTTGAACACCTCCAGGGAGGCAGCAGCCATAACTTCCCTGGGCAACCTGTGCCAGTGCCTCCCCACCTGCACTGTGAAGAAATTCCTCCTTATGTCTAGTCTAAATCTGCCTCTCTCCAGTTTAAGGCCATTTCCCCTACTCCTATCACTACAAACCTTTGTCAACAGTCCCTCCCCAGCTTTCTTGCAGCCCCTTCAGGTACTGGAAGGTCACTATAAGGTCTCCTTGGAGCATTCTCCAGGCTGAACAACCCCAGCTCTCTCAGCCAGTCCTCCAATGGGAGATGCTCCAGGCCTCTGATTATCCTTGTAGCCCTCCTCTGGACCCGTTCCAACAGCTCCATCTCCTTCTTATGTTGAGGATTCCAGAACTGGACACAGGACTCCAGATGAGGTCTCACAAGAGAGGAACAGAATCACCTCCCTCGCCCCGCTGGCCACGCTCCTTTTGATGCAGCCCAGGACACGGTTGGCCTTCCGGGCTGCGAGCGCGCCTTGCCGGCTCGCGTCGAGCTTCTCACCCCCAGCACCCCAAGTTCCCCTCCGCAGGTTCACCCCTTCCCGACCCGCGCCGCCCTGCCTCCCGCTCGCTCCGGAAGGCCGCGGGCCGCCCGCGGGGGCGGGGCCGGCGCAGCCGCCGTTGGGCTCCGGTCGCGAGCGCTGCGGGACGGGCAGCAGCCGGTAAGGGCCGCCGCCCCCCTTCCTCCCTCCCCCCCACCTCCTCCCCGGCCGCGAGGAGGCCCCGGCGTCCTCGGCTCCCCGCGCGGTGCCGGCGGAGCGGGGCTGCCGAGGCTCGCAGCCGACCCCGGGATGCGTGGCTTGCGGGGCTGAGAGGCCTTTTTTCGGTTCTTAGCGGGGCCGCTTGTCACCCGGGTGACCTTGGACGGGTCTCTCGGGTTCTGCCCCGGTTCCAGCTTTAGCTGCGGGGTCGGAGGATCCGCTCCCTTTGTGCTGCAGGCCCGCCAGCGGCAGGAACTTTTCGAAGACGAATGGTTGGGAGCCCGGCGACGGGAGGAGGATTGGGAAAGGCAGTGGGAGGGGATTTCTGACTGACAGTATCTAGGTGGAGCGAGAAGGCTTTACTGGAGCGATACCGGGAGTGATTATCATGGCAGCTTAGAGGGTCAATTAGCTGATACAACACCACCCGCGGTCTTTTACGACGTACCTTGAAACCACGAGTATTTCAGGTTAGAGGAGGTGAGGAATTTTTGCCTCTGTCAGCGTTGTTTACGTGGCCGTCAGGATTGGGAACATGCGCTTTTCTTTGCGCTGTTGCCTGTGTTGTCTCCAATTCCCAGCGGAGAGGAGTGATCCCAAACGCTGGATTTCCCTTTGCAGACCGTGTTACCTTTTAAGGGCACTTGCAGAAAACTGAGGCTGCGGGGAGATGCTGCCTCTGTCCTGCGCACCACCCCCCCACCCCCCTTCATTATTAGGTTAGATCTGTAATCGGCTGTCTGGAGGAGGAGGAATTGTCATGATTAATTAATTAGAGATCTTGAGAAAAGCGTAAGCTTTCTCAGAAGTCTTAGATGCTATTTTGGGAGATGTCAGCAGGTGGCAATCTCTCCCTAAAAATTCTCCTGTGGAGGAGTCCGTTTCTTGTGAATTTTCTCGGGCAGCCACCAGAGGTTGCTGAAGAAGGGCTTTTTCTTGCTTTAAGAATCGTGGGTCCTGTCATACAGACATACACAGTGTATAAGATGATCGCTTCTTGGAGAGTATGACTCGATTCAGACGGTTTTTCCCCTTCCATACTCAGAGCCCACTAATTTAAGATGCTGGTACATCTCCACAGAACCTCAGCTGCAACGGAGCTGAATTGGCAGGAGATGCTTAAGAGATGGTGGGATTCTGGGATCTTGGCTTCTTATACATCTCCTGAGGGCCTTCCCAAGTCTGCTGGCACTACTGCTGCTTTGCCTTGAGGACCAGGGACACATTGTACCTGATCAATACCTATGATCCAGCACTTCTGCAGTTATTCTGTGATACTGAGCCACTCTAAATGGTGCTTTGTTTGCTTTTCCTGTGTCTAGGTGAGTTATCACAGGCAAGACACTTTACCTTCATGTTCTGTCCTGACTTAAGTTTATGAAAAGAAAACAGTAATGTTAATTTTCTTACACAAAATGCTCTATTGACAAGGCAAGCTGGACAATGGTCAGTGTAGTTCTGCACATTTTTTGTGGCTTGTCTTTGTGTGTTAAATGCTAGTTGTGTCAGCTGTGCAGTCAGTCCAGCACAGGGAGTATGGAATGGGAGCTTGCACCATTCACCTAGCTAAGTTTGTGATGGCAGCAGTCCTCATCGCTTCCTTACCAGTTAACTTACTAGAAAGAAAAGGTCTCCTGACTATTGTCAAATAATGTTTGCAGGGGAGTTGCCCTCTCAAAAGCTCAGGATCAGTGAGGTCTCTATGTACAGCTAGCTACTACAATTGATTGATTATAACTGGAGGAGAAAGAGACAAGAAGGGGGCTGGTAAGGAACAGAGCGGCTGTTCCGCACCCGCATGTCTGTGTAGTCAAATGGTGCTTTGTGCCAGCAACGGCCTATTGCATATACACCTGACTCCTGGGGATATTTTCATTGAAGAGAGGAGACATGGATAGTGTCCCTGTGCTAGTATGGGAGACAGATGAGTAGGCGCTGGAACTTCTTGGCACTTCTGCATAGTGTGTGCCAAAAGGTGGGAAAGTAAGCTTTACAAGTCTGTTACGGTGTGAGGAGAGGAT
Organism: Phaenicophaeus curvirostris; assembly: GCF_032191515.1. Lineage (NCBI taxonomy): Eukaryota > Metazoa > Chordata > Aves > Cuculiformes > Cuculidae > Phaenicophaeus > Phaenicophaeus curvirostris. The sequence continues at coordinate 18,603,932 of NC_091400.1, read as the reverse complement.
CATTCCACCTCTGTTCCTGAGCTGCATGGGGAAATAGTTGTGCTTGTTTTATTATACAAGAGTTCTGTTCAGATTGCTGTGGGCCTTAGCTAAGTTGGGATAAGGCTGATGTGACAAAAGCAATAGGCACTTTGATCTCAGTGGTACTGCCGCAGACTAGTGCTAAAAAGTGTTAAATAAATTCTAATCAAACAGTATGTCCTGACAGTGCAGGGGGTATGGGGTGGTTGAAGAGAATGTCCTTAGCTTCTGACTGGTGGTAGAGAAGAAACCCTAAAAGGAGTGTGAAGTTTATTAGTCATGAGGTCTAAGACATGGAAGCGATGCTGACCACGTTTCCCCTGTGTGGACCTCAGGAGGCTTCATATAAGCCACATGACAACAGGAGGCTTTTTCAAAACTGGGTGGGTTTTTTTGATGGTTTGGACAGACAGTGGGCTGGCCACAGCAAGCTACCTTTGTGGACTTGGTGACAAATAAACATCCGTGCTGTGGCCTGAGTAGGGCCAGACTCTTAAGTACTGACCCTTGTAGCCTTGCATCTGAAGAAAGAGCTGTGCGACTGTTGCTTAGCTGTCAGCCAGGCTAACGTGGGCAGTGTCAAGCAACCAGGAGAGGTTAAGCACAGTGAGCTGGCAAGATGCAGATTCTTTTGCTGTGCTGCCTGCTGCCAGCTTTACTTTATTCAGCATTGTATCACCTGAGTGCATAGTTAGCAGCTCGGTTCAGCTAGAGTTAAAAACCTGCACTGCAGCCAAGCTTGAACGATTTAGGAACTACTTGTTAGAGGGATCCCCTAGCCTGTGAATTTTGTGTCTATATGTCATTTATGTTACTGCCATGCCTAGAAGGCCTGGGCATAGTCTGGATTGGAGAGGCACTGAGTGCTTTCTCCTTTGCAAGAAGGGGATCCTGTATGGAACAGTAATTTGTATCTATATTCAGTTTTGCAACTTCCTGGCTGCCTGCTGTGGTTTGACTTTCAGTTATCCCGCTACATTATTGCCTAAATAATCTCTGTCCAGTAACACAGGGAAATCGTGTTCTCATTTTACAGGTGTCAGTTGATCTATCCAGAGTATAATAAAATAATTGTCAGAGCTGAGATTGAATACCAGTAGTTACTTCTGTATCAGTTCTTCTCACGTTCTACCATTTATAAACTCAAGCAGAAAGTCAAATTAATTTTTTTCTTTTGTTTCTCAGAGGAGTGAGAACAAAGTACATTAACTGAATTGGCACGCAATAGCAGTGCACTTTGTTTTCTGTTGCCACGTCACTTTTCTGCTTGGAATTTAGCCTGCCTTAGATATTCTTTCTGCTCCCTTTTTGCCGATGTATATACTGATATCAGCTCATCCAGAGAGAGCAACTAGTGCTTTGCAAACACATTTAATTAAATTAATTTCTGCAGCTGATTTAAACCAGCCAGGACCAAAAAACTGAGTATGTTGTTTAACTTAGATACTTTTCCTCTTACAGAAACTCTCGTGTAGTTGAGGTATATGAAAAAGACAGCTATATTTGAAAGAAAATCTCGGATCAGACAGCTGAGTTTGTTTGGTCTGAGTTTTGTTTTTGTTGTTGGGTTTTTTTGTGAATTCTAAAGTACCCTAATTCATTCCAGTTTAGGAAGTATCCTATATTCACCAGTTCAGGAAGTAGCAAGTAACTTCTCTCTATTGCAAGCATTTTGTTCTCAGGGATATTTTGTTACTGGTGTGATTATTTTCATGTTGATTTTATGTAGCTATTCTAACCACTGTGTGAAATTTCTTCTAGAGCCTAGAAAATGAAGCTAAAGGAAATTGAGCGAACAGCTGTCCAGGCATGGAGTCCAGCAAACAACCACCCCATTTATCTAGCAACAGGTAAAGTTCTTCACAATTTGTGAAAATGAAAGTATGAGTCGCAGAGAGATTTTATGTAGAGTTGTATTGGGTTAAACTTTCAACAATTCCCACCTTTATAATCTCTGGAAAACTTACAGGCGCTATACTGAAAACATTACAGCCTTATTTTTTTTAAAAATGATCTATAGAGGATTATTTGTATGCCCAGCTTTGATACCTTAAAGGCCAGTGATTTTTTCAAAGGGTGAATACGTGCCTTTTGTTGATCTAAATTCTATTTCTGTCTGTATGAACTCCAGCACCTGCTTGCTATAAAAATTCAAACAAAATAAGGTTACTTATTTGGTAAGTCTGTGGAAAAATGCAGTTCATTCTAATCATGTTCATTTAAGTTCCCTTTTATTTTGTTGGTCTTCAAATATTATCAGGTGGTTTGACAATCAAATAATAGAAATCTCCCTAAAGCTGCATGTCTTGGTTATCATTCAATTTTCAATATTTCTGCAAACCTTAAATTTGCATTTTGTTGATATTATTCATTATTCACTACTGTTATAATAATTTTATTTCCTGAAGCATGAAGTCAGCCTGTTTGCCGAGTTGGCAGTTCGTGAGTTTGTGTCTGTGGGGAATCAACAGCTTGGGGTTTTGGCCCAATATGAGGACGAGTCAGCTTTGTCTACCGCCTGAATTGTGCAGTGCTGCTATGCTGTCTTGGTTTTGGTTATTTTTTTTCCAGGGATTACTTTCAAAAGAAAGTGACAAAAGTTTGGCTGTTGCCTTAAACACAACCTTACAATTTGGGGGGTAGATAGTTTATTTTGTGTTTCTCTAATAAGGCCAGATTTTTGGTTAAACCAAAAGTCTTGGCTTCAGTCTACTTTGGGTCAGAAACTGCAGTTTCATAATTTGTACTGCTTTTTAGTAGTCTCCTGGGCACTTACCATGCTGTTAGCATTTACAAAGCACTTCTGTAGTAACTGGGTGACTGTTTGCCTGGCAGTGTCCCGTTAGGCAATGTTAAATCTATTTTTAGCTTTTATCCCGTAAGCTAGGGAGAAAGGAAGCCACTGCTGTGTGTCTGCTAGTGGTCTCTGTGTCATTGGGGAGTGTGTATTTGGCCAAAGTTGAAGAAATTTTGATGTAGACCATTTTTAGAAGGTTTCATCAAGATGTATGGTCATGGTTGAGAGCAGTATGCAGAAATAATTGGGATCATTCTTGTAGCAGGGTTTTGCAATGTGACTGTATTCGTAGTTTAGATAAGGACTTAAAATCAGAAGCTGTGGCTGCTTGGAAGAGGATATGTGAATCGTATATATCCCAAGAGAGAAAGGTATGTGCACAATAGTGATTCTGGTGCCCAGAATTTCTTGAAAAAGTTCTGATTTCTTTCAAAGTCATTATCATAATTGTTGATTCCTCTTTCTGATGTACTCAAACATGTCCTCTCCTTGAACAAACACAGCCAAGGTTGTTTTGACTGTGAAGAATGGTTTCCAGTGCCTTGCTCTTTCTTTGTCTTCCGCTTTTGAAAACAATGCTCATTTGTTTTGCCCTTGTACTTCTGCCAGGAACATCTGCCCAGCAACTGGATGCATCCTTCAGTACAAATGCCACCTTGGAAATATTTGAGGCTGACTTCAGGGATCCCTCCCTAGACATGAAGCAGAAAGGAACACTTCCTGCCTCAAACAGGTACTAGAGACTCGTACTGATGTATCCATTGGTGGAACTGGAAAGGTCTTTTCTGGTACAAGAAAGGAGAGGAGGAGGTCATATTTTTGGGGTGTAAAGTGATCTTTTGGATCAGTTGACCTCTGTCTTCAAGAATTGAATATTTCTGTTGACACCAATAATGCTGGGTGTGAAAGTACAGCAGCTGGACCATTGGAGAAGTTTGAAAGGGCTTACATGGTAGTCAGTCAGGAGAGTCATTCTGTATCATGAATTTTCTGGGGCTAGTGATTTGCAACAAAGAGACTAGAGGCAGAGTGAAACTTGTTTTGCACCTTTTTAAGACAACATGATTTCTTAGACTCATCAGTGTGAGTGACATTTGCACCCGTTGAAAACACAGCCTTGATCTGCACCTAGCAGCTTTTACAGTGGGAAAATTTTTCTCTGGAAAATAAAACTTATAGTCCTGTAATCTAATTTTCTGTATAGTCTAGGTTAGAGGAGTTCACCCACCAAATCCAGTATGAGGTTCTAAACATTTTAATAGGGTAGGAATTAAAAAAAAAACCAAAACAGTCTGGCTCTTCCTTTGTAAGTTGCCTTTAAAAGTCTTTGGAAGGGAGCTTATTTCTGGTTTTCCGCATGTGAAAACCACAGTCATCTTCAAAGGGAAATGGTTATTTAAGGGTGAGACTGATCATTATGTTTGATAGGTCAGAACGTGGATGTGGTTTTTGGTAATGCAGAGGATGTCTTGACTTCACCTACGCCAGCCTTATTTTCTTCTTTTTTAGGTTTCATAAGCTGATCTGGGGTAACTTTGGAAATGAGTCCCCAGAGTCTGACGGAGTGATCATTGGTGGAGGGGATAATGGTGTATTGACAATGTACAGCGTGCACCGCATCTTGGCTTCAAAGAGCGAGCCTGTAATTGGGCAGACAGAGAAGCATTCTGGTCCTGTACGTGCTCTTGATTTCAACCCTTTCCAGGTATGTGACGTTAAGATACTAATAACTGAATCCATATTAAAAAAATATTTTCCCCTCTATATAGAGATTTATAAAAACAGTTTTTAATCTGAAAAAGGCATGGTGGTTGTGATGCAAGTCTGGTTTGGGACTCAGATTTGGATTTTGTTCACAGCTTTGCCGCTGGATTCCCTTATAACCTTGATCATATATTTTACCTCCCTGTAAAAATGAGTCTTGTTTTCTCTCTTAGACCATTACCCATTTGAAATAGAACTATTTTTATTCTGTCTGTTCGTGTGTCATTCAGTGAGGCTCTGATCACATTGGAAGGGACAAAAGTATGTAGTGAAAAGAATGTAAGTTTTCATGGTAGCACAAAGGCAAATTGAAAGTTTTCTGCAGCCCCGTCTTCACAGAAGAAATGTTCTTGGCGCTGGGATGCAGAGCAAAGACTCAGCTGGCCAGAGACAGTGGCTTCCAGGCCTGTGGCAAAGTTTTGTTATGAGTAACACCAGCCCTCTGCCTGTGTAGCTTGCTAGCCAAATTTTAAACAGGTCTGTAACATGGCACAGCTGAAGGCAAGAAGGCCAGGCTTGGTTTATAATCCAGTTAGTATCTTTCTGCATACCAGTAGCTGCTCTCATCTGACTTCAGAAGCTCTTGTGGTTTTGCTTACATTTATTTTTAAGAAATCTGTCCTCTGAACCTGTGAAACTCAGCTGAGCTTTTCTTTTTTTTCTACAGAGTAACCTCTTGGCTTCAGGAGCCAATGATTCTGAAATTTTCATCTGGGACTTGAATAACTTCAGTGTGCCTATGACTCCAGGATCTAAATCACAGGTAAATGAGTTTTCCTCTGGGCAATACCCCTGCAGTTTTATATCTTGGTAGTCAAGGCAGAAAGAAGCGAGTGTGCGTAGTCATCCTGGTCTAGACAGTCTGTGAGTGGGAAGTGACCTTGATATCTGTCAGGAGAAAGATGGATCAGAACTGACTGATCGGCTTCATTTTGGGGAGGTGGAAAGGGTGCTATAAGGCGGGGGGAGGTATGCTGGCAAGCTCTGGGAGGATGCGCTTTGCATGGATGCATAAGCTTTTTGTGGATTTGGTTCAAGTAACTGACCAGTTTATCTTGTGATCCAGCTGGGGCACGTGTGATGGATTAGGAAGGCTTATTGGACCTTCTCTGAGGAATGAATTTACTTCAGGCTTCAGCTGAAGCTTTTCATATCTCATGAAAGTAATATTCCTGGCAGAGCCAGTGAGCCATTTAATGCATCTTGGCTATTACTCTCAGATATAGTTTCGTGAGTTTGAAAAGGAAGAAGCTTATGATCTTCTGATGCTGATTATATTATTCAGGACAATCAACTCTGGAAAGTGAAAAAAACGTAGTAAGCTTAACTAAAGCAGGCCAAGTTTTTCCTCCAGTAAGCCTCCCATTTGTCTCCTTGTCTGCTTCCTGCATTGCAGTAGATACAGTAACGGCAATTAGCCTTGAATGCTTCATCATTTTCCATCTCACTGCTCTCCTGAAATGTTGTGCAAGGTCATCTTTCCATTTAAGTTCATTCCAAGAGTCCGAGTAGAAGCATCTGTGTTCTCTCAGCTGTGGTTCTCTCTGGACTGATTTATGACATGTTTGGCCAATGCATAATCCAGTACCTGCTCCCAAAATGCAAAGGTGCTTTTCCAGGTGGCATTCCCCAGTAGAATTTGACTGTCCGCTTTACATTCTGAATACAGGACTTTCCATGCTCCCTAGTCTTTTTGGTTAGTGATGTTACTTTCAGTTAGCTTCATTGATTGAAGACAGGAATCTATATGTTCTCAAATCCCTTAGTTGTGCTAGTGACAGAATCCTTTAATTAGTGTTCCCTCAACATAGGAATAATGGGTGTGTGGCCTTTCCTATCTTGGCAGCCTCATGAAGACATCAGTGTGGTGTCCTGGAATCGGCAGGTACAGCATATCCTGTCCTCTGCTCACCCCAGCGGCAAGGCGGTAGTTTGGGACCTCAGGAAAAATGAGCCTATCATCAAAGTCAGTGACCACAGCAACAGAGTGAGTGGAGGAAAGACTGATTCTGATTCTGACTAGCTTAAAACATGCCATATGTGATTGCAATGCAGTGGCTTAGGCTTTTGGGATCAAGTGGGTTTGATGAAGCAGCTGCTGGGGCTGGTTCTCTTGGAGCTGTAGTATCAAAGCATCTCTCTTTTTTTTTTTTTTTTTTTTTCCCAATGAAATGGTGAAACAAGACCCCTATCTGTTCCTAAAATTAGGGCACCCTTGCAATCAGCTTCTATTGAATGAAACTCAGTTATGAGAAACCTCCTGTGTTTTAATCCTAGCTGTCTTCCTAGATCAACTTTGAACTAGTCCTTTAATTTATGGATGGTTAGTGGGTTTCTTCCTATGTAGACAAGGTAAAAATACTTGCTTCCCCAGCAAGACGTTGGTAGACTTGCTTTATGCCAAGCATTCTGGGCACCTTAAGTGCAGAATGATGTGGCTCTGGGCCATGTGTACTCTTGCCAGCTTGCTTTGCTGAATTTTCAGCCTATACTACTTTTGTCACAGATGCATTGCTCAGGAATGGCCTGGCATCCAGAAGTTGCAACCCAGCTAGTCCTTTCCTCTGAGGATGACCGCTTGCCAGTGATCCAAATATGGGACTTACGTTTTGCTACCTCTCCTTTGAGCCAGCTGGAAGGGCACACGAGGTGAGGGCCTGCTTGTTGTGTTGCTTTTCATGAATCTTCATCTTTAAAAGGCAGACATCTGGGAGACTGGGCTTGGGAGGAGAACTGTGATTGTTTGCTAGGTCTCCTTTGTTTCACAGATGATTCTGGTTGAGGGTAGAGACGAAAACTGGCATTTTTGAACTTAAGTGCTGGTGCGTGCTGCTTTCTTGGTGATAGAGTGGAAGAGTGGGCTAGGTATTAAATATGATTGATTTATTTCTTGTCTCTTTTAGGGGAGTTCTGTCTGTCTCTTGGTGCCAGGCTGACCCTGAACTGCTGCTGAGTAGTGCCAAAGACAGCCGGATTTTGTGCTGGAACCCAAGTGTGGGGGAGGTATATAACCACAGCTATAAGTACCTCTGGTCTACTTCGCAGAGTTGTGTGCTGTGCTGTGTGTGTCCCTTCCTTGTATCCCTGTGGAGTGCCAATGTAATTTCCTCAAGTATGCCTTCTGCACTCTTCCTCTCCGGAGTGAGTGAGTGTGTTGTCCATATCCAGAGTGAAAACGGCAGAGACAGAGATCTTCTCAGATATATCTGTGTCCAGAGATTATAGAGGGAAGAAAGCTTTCACTAAAACGTAGTTTTATCTGTTTGATTACTCTTGCTACATTCACATGTGTAATGTTCTCTGTGTCCATTTGTTTCTTCTTCGTTCTTGTAGGGTATTAAGCTTTTTGAGGGAAACTTAAAGGAGAATGAGGAGCATTTGTTAGGGTCATTGAGAAGGGGACATTGTAATTAAACGTGTGTAAACTTTATTCATTGTACAGTGATTTCACATGTATGTGCTTACCTGGTCATGTATCTCAAAATTGCCTTCTTTTAAGTATTTAGGTATCACCTGAATTAATACAGGTCTATGTAAAAAAAAAAATCTGCATCCCTACTCATTCGATACTGAATTTCTGGATAAAACTGAATTTTGAACTTTGAACAAAGTTCACAGAGTTGATTTGATGATAGCATGGGGAAAGTATTCTAACAGTGCTGAACAAAGTTTAACTGGGAGCCCCAGGCTGGATTCATTTAATGGGATAATTTCACTTAGCTGACCACTTTGCCTTGAAGGCATGGAAAAAAGTTCATCTGTTTTCATAAATTGCATGAAATGCCGCTTTTGTGGTTTCATGGGATTTGATGCTCGCTCTATCTAGCAGTTAGAAGAGAATGAAACTCTGAAATGTTCCTGATGTTAGATTTTTAAAAAAGTCTTTTCACTGTATTTTAGCTCAGTGCACTCTCACCTGATTACAAATGCAAAAGCAAAAATAAGAGACTTGTATACAATGGTGATGTGTAAATAAATTGTGACACACTTGCTGTGGGCAAGTGATTTGTGGGAAGCAAGGAACAACTCATGTTATGCTTTTGCCTTTGCTCTTTCTGTGATAGGTGGTTTATGAGTTACCCATTCGGAGTCAGTGGTGCTTTGATGTCCAGTGGTGTCCCAGGAATCCTTCAGTCTTCTCTGCTGCCACTTTTGATGGGTGGATCAACATTTATTCTGTTATGGGTGGGAATTTAGAAGCTCAGCAGAAGACACAGGCTGACAAGGTAAAGTCCTGTGCACATGTTTCAGCATGACTTCTGAGAGTGTTAGAAGCACACATGTATAACAGTATGATTTTTTAAGTGATGCAATCGGTCCTGCCCACCAGCATGTACAGCTGTGTGGTTTGAGAACCAGAAGCTACCTGTGGGGGAACTTTATATCCACCAAGTCCCAAAGTGACGATGTTGCCTTTTGACTAAGGTGTCTGTCTCTCTTGTAATAATTTTTGAAGTGTGTAAAGAGAACCAAGATCGTGTGTAGTTTTGATGTTACATATATTTTATGGTTATTACTACTAGTCTGAAAATAAAGGAACACGCTTGTCAGAGCAACAAGCTTGTCTTGTCATTACATTAAAATTAAATAATTGATACTAATTAACACAATACCTTATTCTTTATTAGTTCAGAAGAGATTTTTTTTTCTTGAAGTAGCTTATAAGCTACTATCAGTAGTTTTCCTGAAGTCAATTGACTATAACTTGGAGCATCGTAATATTTTGATACTGAAACCCATTACTTAGCCAATGAATAGATGGGCAAACTCTGAACAATCTGATTAAATGTCAATACAGTCTAAAATTTTAGTTTTAATTGATGTTTGGTCTTTTAATTCCCTCCCTCTCCCCGAACCAACAAATGCCTTACAATACAGGTTTTAAGAGAATATGTATGAGCTGGCTTAGGTGTTATTTATATAGTCATTTACAGCTGACTGAGTTCAGTTTCATAGGATTTGCAAGAGACAGAAAATAATTCATTGGGCAACAGCTGTAGGAGATTAAGGATTTATTTAACCCATGGAGGTTTTTCTTTCTGTGCATTCCTCATGTGCATGCATCACCCACTCTTCAAAACTGGAGAAGAGTAGGGTAGAATAACTCCTAGGTAAATAAAATAACAAGTAAGAACACAAATAGGAGGAGATAATGCCAGTTATAGATGTGGAGAGTTTGTGACCAAGAGGTCACTTTCTTCTGGATTTCATGGTATCAGAATAGAAACTGTTCAAGACCTGGTGGTTGCTGTTACTGGTACCCTGCTAGTTTGTATTTATGTTTTGAAGGTTTAGCACGATTGCTCTGTTAGGTATAAGCTCTTCCACTGGGAATGGTCTTTCTTTGGAATTGTTTTCCTCTCAAGAAAGATTTGAAAGACAAAATGCGAAGATCTTGCCTGCGGTTCTTTGTTTAGCAACCTTAGCTTAATCAGCCTTATGTTGCTTCCTTTTAGGTACACTGGTCAGTTGTATTCTGGAGCTATGCCCTGTGGTCCAGTCAGACTTGAACAGGGTTACGTTTAGCAAACAACAAATCTATGCCAACAATGTTGAAAATCAAGTATGCTTATGAACAGTATTGTATATGTGCTCACTGACTTTCTAAATGTCAGAAATCCAGATCAGGCACCACTTTTGACACACTTTCGTCTAGACAACAAAGTCTGGAGAGATTATTTCACCACCCTTGTCTAAGCTATAAAAGCTCAATAGTCCTTAAAAATAACACGTTTGAACGACCCCAGCCAGAGAAAGGGAGTCAGCATTCCTTTGTGAGCAAAACAATAAATAAGCTGGACAACTTTTGACCATATGTTGTCACTGCCTTGCATAAAACAAGTAATTTTGTAACTGGTGGATTTCTGAGCTGGGTGCTAGGCTAAGCAGTATTTGTTAGAGAATTTGCAGCTTGCTAAGAAAAAGTTACTTAAATCTCTCAAGGTGAAGCTTTCTTGAGAAATAATTTCTGAAACTGTTTGGAAACGCCATTTTTCTTACATAGAGGTTTGGAGGTATTCCAGAAAGAGGTGCTGTAATAGCCTCTTTCTTCATCAGTGAGGAAAGTAACTCATTACTAAGCAGTAGTTTTTGTGCTTACTCCATACAGAGAGGAGTTGAATTATACCTTATTCATTTCTCCACCCGATTCTAGATCTCTTCCTCCTTCAGCAACCTGGATCCCTTTGGCACAGGACAGATCCTTCCTCCTCTGCAGGTGCCAGAGCAAGTAGCTCAGACTACCTTGATTCCACCACTAAAGAAGCCACCCAAGTGGATTCGTAGACCTGTGGGGGTTTCATTTGCAGTAAGTGAACAAAGCTTTAGCTTAAAACGCAATAAATGTGTTGTCTTGTGATGCAATGCAGTTCTTCCACTAAAGAAGCCTTTATCTTCCCATTGCTAGTTGTTTTAATGCCTGTTTAGGGTACAGTGTGAAGTCCCATGGAGCAAGGGTCTTTTGCTCGACATTCAGATATATTTCCAACAAGAAAGGCTCCTCTAGTAGAGAATGGGAGATTGTAAATAGGAGTTAACAAAGCTAAAGAAGACTCATAAAAGCTGTCCTTGTAGGCTGTAACATCCATTCCTATTCTCCTCTTTCTTTTGCCTTCCTGTCCAGGTATTTAGTTTTCTTCACATCTTTGATCCTAAACTGAAAGGGTTAATTGTTCTTTTAGCCCTTGGCTGGACTTGTTCTCTGTCTGTTTAGTGCCTGCTATTCACATAATAGTTTTATCATTGCAGCCTGCTTCTCCATGGCAGAGAACAAACAGTTCCAAATGGTACTTTTTCCTCTGTGCCTTTCTGGCATTTGTAATTGGCTAGGCCTAATAATACACTCACAAGTGTCATTGTTATCAGCCTTCAGCTGAAGGGCTTGTGAAATCCCTCAACGTCCCTACCATCCATACACATTAAACTGTGTTCCTTGTGATCACAGCTGGAGCTTGAGTCTGCCTTGCTAAATGAAGAGCTAAGTGTGTTGCTTTTATGTTCATTTATAAGAATGCTTACTGTATCTTACTCTGTCATTTTTAGTTTGGAGGAAAACTGATTACCTTCGGTCTTACCAAGGCTGCTGGACAGCAAATGCAGCAGTCCTATCCACACCAGGTATTCATCAGTCAAGTCACCACTGAAACTGAATTCCTGTTCCGGTCCAGAGAACTGCAGATGGCCTTACAGTCAGGGAACCTCCTTGATTACTGCCAGGGCAAGATCCAGACAGCCAAGTCGCCATTTGATGAGAACCTTTGGAACTTCTTGAAGGTAGGATGGCTGTGGTGAAACATAGAAGTCAATTATTTTATGGTCCTGGGGTGGAACACGTTCTTTATGGTCCCCTCTAGCCCTTTATGTTTCTATTTTTTAAAATATAAAATGGAAAAAAATAAGCTAGTTAATTACTTGTCTAAATAAAAGTTTTTACAGTTGAGGTCTTGGAGGATGTCTTATTTTGCAGTAGGAGTGGTCTTCTCAGCAGTCTCACTTTGGCTTCTTGTCAAGGTTCTAAACAGGATTTTCTTGTCTCAACCAATCAATTTGGCTGCATGCAGCCTGTGGGAATCCCTGGAACTGCCTGAAGTCCCCAGCCAGGGAGCTTCTGTAACAATTAGTTAACTAATTTTTGTGAAGTAGCTAGGAGTTCAGGCAACTGCCTTGTCTCAGTTTCATCCAGACTCAAATCAGTCCTATGCAGAGATTAGTTTGGCAATTCCTAGGCCATTCCTCAGTTGTAACTGTATGACAAACTTGAATTTCACCTTTTTATTGTGATTATAACTTAAATTCCATAGATCTTCCCCATGATAGTCATTAGGTGGATTTGCCATAGTTGACTTCCTTATCTATAAACCAAGCTCTAAACTTTGCTGCTTCCAGAAGCAACCAACCATTGGCAGTGTGTAGATATCTGGGATTTTACATATTTTCTTGTCTTTTTAATGTCTTTTGGGACTCAGGTGAATCTGGAGCGGGAGCCCAGGACTAAACTCCTCAAGCTGCTGGGCTACAATAAAGAGGATTTACAAAAAAAGGTAAGGGTTCCTTCCAATAAAGAGAAACGATTATAGGACAAGCTCTACTGCAGGAGAATTGTAGGATCCCTACTGGAAATGAATGAGTGATCTCACAGCCTTCAAAAGGCCAAACTGTATGAAATACCAGCTGAGAGGCAGCTCAAGCGTCACCCATTAAAAAGGGAATGCAGGAACTTGTAAGGGTATAACTGTAGCTGTACTGGGTCAAACCAAAGAGATCTTGAGCGCAGTTATCTTGCTTCCAGTTGCTGGCGCGCTGGGAAGCATATAACAACAGTGCAATTGTGAGAGCTGCTTCTAGCATTCATCTTGGGGGATTCCTCAGCCAGGAAGAAGGTGACAGATGAAGACAGTCTGGCATAGCAGTGATGGAGCTGCAGGGTAGGAAACTTCTGCAGCAACATGGACAATACTCTGAAAAGGATAAATAACCTCTGATAGGCAGCCAGCCAGGAACAGGGAGAGGCTGAACTTTTCAGACAGGTGAAATTGCTGGGAGAATTGTCTGGAGCTTGCCAGTCGCTTGGTGGCTTCGCTGCCTAGGTGTTTAACTTTGATGGGGGCTTCACTCTGTGCATGTCTTTTACTTCTGTAGATCTCCTCATGTTTGAGCAATGGGATCACAGATAAACAGCTCCTTCCTGATGCAGATGAGACAAACACTGCACAGCAAGATCAGGTATGTCCTGTGCATCTTGGCAGCCTGGAAGTAGTAGAGGGCAGAATGAACACGAAGGTTTAATTCCAACCATAAGCTGTTGGACTCAATGCAGGCAACACAGAAGGCAGTTCACAGGCCTGTCAGAACCTCACCGGGTTGGACTAAATGATCATAGCAGTCCTTTCTGGCTTTAAAACAAACCAACAAATGATGAAGATGGATTCCTGGCTGTGAACTGCACGAAGGCTTGCTTAACCAGTGCTGATATCTTCAGTGATAGAATTAGCCTCACCCAAGCTTTACTTCATACTACAGTTCTGGATTTCATCTGTGAAGCTTCTGCTGTGGTATTTCTTTTGTCTTCCTTTAATTTTTACTTCAATCCTTTGAGATGTATTTTCATAGGATTTTGAGATATCCCTCTTCAGATGCTTTCCAAGGCCTAGTTCACCATGCACTGTAAATTTTGCTCCTTTAAGGTGTCTAAAACTTCTATCTTCAAATTAGTAATTTTCTTCACAAACCTTAAACACTGGCTGAGATATTCTAGGGGTAGCAATTATCCTGCATTTCAATAGAGCACCAAGGATGATTGTGAATTCTGCTCTTTAGGTACAGGTGTCACTTGTTGGGCGTGTCCCTATTCCATCCAAAATTGTTCAGCTTGCTCAGGGGCTGGTAGTTGAGTTGATGAATGCAGCCCTGCAATACTCTTGACACTGCTTGTCTTATACTATCTATTTCTTAAGCTTTGTCCATAGTGGCACTGTCCTTGTTGCTGCCCTGATGAAACTGTGCAGGTTGATAGACCAGTGACAGGAGGAATGATGGTTTTTCAAGTTGAAATCAGATTTATGTGAGCGTGCTCTATCAGATGGATAGAAGCCCCATCCTATTCTGTAATCCACTAACCTATTTTGGGTGTGATCTGTGTATTCAGTACATTAAACTCTTGCACTCTTTGCACAGCTTTTGGTAAATTCCAGTGATGATGTAGCTGCTGTTTCCTCCTCTTCGGCCTTTTTTGACCACCTCATCCCACAGAATATGAGCACATTGGAGATTCCTGTCACAGAAGGTATGTTACATGAAGTATTTTTCTGCCCTTCTATGAAAAGCGGAGGGGAGAGAAAAAACCAGAAAATTGGAGAGACTGAGAAGAATCTGGTCCACTAGCAGATTTAAGCTTTTAAAACAACATGACCCTTCCCAGTGTTGTGCAGCATATCTCAGCCTAGTACAGAGAAATAATCTTTCGAGATAAGAGACTCATTACAAATATTGGAGAATCTTTCAGATGATGGAAGACTTAGTCAAGTCAGTGGGGGTTTTTTTAAGTGCAAAATCTGACCTGAGTTTCCAAATTTTCTTTTAGCTGAGTTTCCACATGTTATTGTTTTTACTGCCTGTTCTTTAAAGAAAGTTTCATCAATGTGTTTGGATGATGGTCCTGTGAATTGACTCTGCTTTTCACCTCTGCAGATACGGATGGACTCATCAGCCAAGCACTTTTGTTGGGAAATTTTGAGGGTGCAGTGGAGCTGTGCATGCGAGCAGAGCGCTTTGCTGATGCCATCATCTTAGCTATATCTGGTGGGGAGAATCTCCTAAAAGAGACCCAGAAGCGCTACTTTGCCAAGCGGAAAACAAAACTCTCCCTGGTAAATGGCAGTTTTTATGTACCCACTGAGCAGAGAAAGGTGTGCAATATCTTTGCAGAAGTCTGTCTGAATATGCGTGTAAATGCTTTGGTGGTAAATAAAATGTCAGCAGAATCTGTGCATCTTTTCTTGACTTGACATTTACTCTAATATCTTGGTAGTTTTATGACAACTTCATGTTGCCCACCTGCAGTGTCTGTGTTCTCTGGTTTTTTTTGGTTTTTTCTTTAATCTAACGGTTTCTGCCTCAGCTCCCCATGCTTGTAACCTGTGGAGCTTACTGCTCCTTCACAGCTCATCTGGGAAGGTCCTAGCTTACTGCTTTACAAATGGGGAAGTGTGACAGGGGTTGGGATATCCAAAACTGTATTCCTGGTGATTGATACTAGCTGCTCTGAAACAGGGTATGTGTTAGATCTTTAGTCTTGCTTAGTGTGGCTGTTTCTATATCCAAGTGCTTTGTTGGACTTTCTTACTTTTCTCAGAGGCATTATGTTACAATTACTGTTAATATTGGCATTCTGGGATGGACGAACCTTAATGTACGGTGAAGCAGTTGCTGCACAGTGGGAAGTGTGCCTGAAAGTGTGCTACCACAGTGGGTGCACTTACTTAAACAATCAGCTTATCTTTGTCTTCAGTGACTGACAAGCCTTATGCTTCCCTTACAGCTGCTTTCCTCCATTGTGCAGCAAAACTGGCAAGATATTGTTTGCACATGTGATCTACAGAGCTGGAAGGAGGCACTGGCCATCTTGTTAACATATTCAAAGCATGAGGACTATACCCAGCTCTGTGGTATGTAGTGTATTATGTTTTGATATGGTTTTCCTTAGAGAAGGGCACCTCTGGACTACTTACAGAAAAAAGTGGATACAATTGAGGAAGGAAAGCACTCCTTACTCATTACAGCTAGGTGTAACTTATTAAGTGTGGACTCTTCGGGTTAGGAGAATGATAGGTGCATGCTATAGCTCAGAATCACGGTGCAAAGTTAGATAGTCTGATTATTTCCTGTCACCTTTACCAATAGCATGTCAAAAATAGGAAAGGCACTAAGCTGAGACACGAAGAAGGTGATATTTGTTACTTTTTTCTGGGAAGAAAGGCATTTCCTTCACAGGAAAGGGTCAGGTGGCTTCATTTCTTCTGGAAGAGGTTTACCCTTCCAGCACATTTCCCTCCCTTTTAAGGCCAGGAACAGGGATTAATGGATATTTTATGGCTGCAGTAGTTTCCACAGTCCAACATGCTTAGTGACTGGTTGTTCTGAGAGTCACGAGTTAGGGGGCAATCTAGTGACTGAATCTGATTAAGTTGCTCATGTTGGTTAGCTTGGAACTAGCTCCTGGCTGAGGGGAACAGCTAAGTGCTGTTGCAGAAATGCTAGTGCTTTATCCAGGTCAGATGGCACAACTTGAAATGCAAGAAAATGACATCTTCTACAGATCGAATGGTAGGAGTGGAAAGTGGCTGTGGCAGTAGTGATAGTGAGAGCTTCAGCTCATCTTTATCTCCTAGCATTTGCTAAACATTGACAACTACCAGATTACTAGCTGTTCCTGGTACTGGACTCTACTGTTGCCTGGAGATTCTCACACCTGTTTGGAAAAAAAACATTGTATTCTTTTCACTGAATTAATCTGTCATTTTTAAAGTTTTTTTCTTTCTTTTTTATGTCTGAACAGAGGTGTAAAAATTGGCAGATATATAAAAAATTACTTCTCCTTTCAACCAAATTGAAAGTTAATGATGCCCATTTCTCTGTGTTATCCAAGAATTATACAACACAGCTGGTGAAGGGTCTGGAGCACAAGTCTTATGAGAAACAACTGAGGGAACCGGGGCTGTTTAGTCTGGAGAAAAGGAGGCTGATGGGACACCTTATCACTCTCTACAACTGCCTGAAAGGAGGTTGTAGTGAGGTGGGTGTTGGTCTCTTTTTCCCAAGCAGCAAATGGTAGGACAAGAGGAAATGGCCTCAAGTTGCACCGGGGGAGGTTTAAATTGGGTATTATGGAATATTACTTCACTGAAAGGGTTGTCAAGCATTGAAACAGAGTGTCCGGGGAAGTGGTTGAGTCACCATCCCTGGAGGGATTTAAAAGTTGTGTGGAAGTGACACCTGAGGACATGATTTAGTGGTGGACTTGGCAGTGTTAGGTTTATCATTGGCCTCGATGATCTTAAAGGTCTTTTCCAAGGTAAATGATTCTATGATTCTGATAAGGTGCAAATCCAAAGCTGTCAAACCTTTTCATGCTAAGCCAGAGTAGAATTGCTAAGAGATGAGCATTGGGGTTAATGAGCAATTCAGAAAGGGAGTGTGTTAAATATTCACCGTGTTTCTTTCTAGACATGCTGGGTGCCCGCCTAGAATCAGAGGGAGATGCAGCTCTGTCCAGCAACGCCTGCCTATGCTATATCTCATCAGGCAATGTGGAGAGGTTGGTGGAATGCTGGGTAAAAAAACATGAGACTTCATCACCCCTTGCACTGCAGGTACAAGTGCTATAATGTTGGTTTGACTTCCCTTTAGGCCAGTCTATTCACCCTGGTCTGTTTGCGTCCCATCAAGACTCTGCTGTCCCATCAAGCAGAGTATGAGACTATATGTTCCAGCAGACAATGAGACCTGTTTGCAGTCATCAGGGTGTCTCCTCCTAGCCTGTTTTATGGGCTTACATTCAGAGATGTTTAGACTTTACCTGTTCTTTAACTGGTAGTTGCCTGGGAGTACATTTACTGCTGTACTTATCATGTCTAACTGTGATGTTTCAGTTATCTGGCTGTACTTTCAGAAGAGCCTCTGGCAAAGTAAAGTTTAGACTGTAATATTCCTACTACAAGTAGAATGCATGGGAAGTCACAGGTTGCAGATGAATTGGGGCTTCTAAGTCAGTATTGTTACTTCCCTATTACACTTAAACCAGTCCTGGCTAAGTCCTAAGCAGGGCTGTGTCCGCCAGCTGTTCGAACTAGGCAGGTCTTCCACTTGCATATCTGCGGATAATGCCCTCTGCTACAGAGTTCCCTGGTTTTGCAACCTCACTAGTGAATAACGGCAACAAAAAGGCATCTTCACCATTCCTGATTCTGCTTGAAACTGGCTTCCTCCAGTTAACAATTATCAGCCAATAATGCAAGTATCATTCTACAGATAAAAACATCACTGTTATGTTTAGGAGTTGAAGTAGCTTTAAATAACTAAAAACTTTCTGGTCTGTTTGTCAGTAATAGTACCTTTTCCTAGTGAATTTCTCCTGGGATGGTTTTAATCCTTAGTCTTCCAAGCTGATAGCTTGTAACTCCTAGAGATACAATAGTAACTGCCTAGTAAAAAGGTTGCAGTTGATTAGAATGTCCTTGTGGCTCCTGATTTTCTTTTTTCCCTTATCATAAAAATATCAGCGTAAGGTTTTGCTTCCTGGTTCCTGTTTTTTCTCCACGAAGTCCACAGGAGGAGACTGTCATCAGTGACAGTATCTGGTGCATAGTGGTGTAACTTCTGTTCACATTGGTCCCAATGTCAGTTGAAAGTGGGGAAAGCCATCTAGTTTTGTCTCAGCATGAGATGGACCAGTAAAGCCAGTCATATTCTGGCTAGTCTATTTCTTCTCTCCCCTGGTTTATTCAGGATCTGATAGAGAAAGTGATGGTGCTGACCAGGTCCATTGAGATGCTCCGAGGCACAGCAGGACCAGTGCCAGGCCCTGTCTTGGCAGAACGAATCACCCAATATGCCAGTCTCCTGGCATCACAAGGATGCTTGGCAGCCGCAATGAATTACCTACCCAGCAGCTCTAAAGAGGTAAGTGAGAAACAGGTTGTTGTGGGAAAGAGTAGTATATGGGGAGAAATGATACTTTGTGTGAGGGAGAGCTTGAGTTGTGACATGGATCAGGACTTAATATTTCACTTTAATTGTAGTAACTTCACAGTAGAGATATGGGGTTTTTTTCTAGAACACAACTTTTGTCGTATTTTTTTTTTTTAATAATCTTTTTCTTTTTAGTACCTTTGATTCAGGGAGAAGGAAGGAAGCTATAGAATTGTTAAATGGTTCCTGGAGAGCAGTGCTGGGAAGCAGCTCTCCAGGGAATCTGCATCTATATCTGAAACTAGCTGGTGGAGGAAGGGAATAGGGAGTAACCAGGTAGCTTGAAATAAATCTGTCTAGTTTCCAAATCTGGGTAGGGATTAGGGAGGGAATGCCCTAAAGACTGTGGGAAAGATCTGTGAGACTTCATCTGCCTGGGAATATGGCAGATTATGTCCCAGATTTTCACTTACAGGTTGTGGTTGGTTTTTTGTCCTGGTGGCTACTGGGAAAATGGTTAATTTTGCGAGTTAATTCTCAGAGTCTGCTTTGAATGCCTCCCCAGCACCTTCCATCTGAGGCTCTCAAGGCACTTTTCCTAAAGCATAGT
This sequence comes from Phaenicophaeus curvirostris, assembly GCF_032191515.1. Classification (NCBI taxonomy): domain Eukaryota; kingdom Metazoa; phylum Chordata; class Aves; order Cuculiformes; family Cuculidae; genus Phaenicophaeus; species Phaenicophaeus curvirostris. The sequence continues at coordinate 18,584,556 of NC_091400.1, read as the reverse complement.
TTGTTTCAGCTCCTGATTGAACAGCTCCGAGATCGTCTTTTCCATGCTCAAGGAGAGAATGTGGGTGATCAGCAGCCACCCCCTTTTCCCTACACCCGTGTCAATGTAGGTGTCATTAAAAATACATCTCCAGCAGTCAAAGGTGGTCCTACCCCTGAAGGAGCAGCCCACAAAACAGGTCCGAGGCATCCAGAGAAGGTAGGCCTTAAACTCAGGTATTGATGGCTTGGGGAGAAGGAGGAGGGCTACTGGGTTGTGAAAGACATGAAGTAATATGAGATAATACAGATTGCAGGCATTGAGGAACTCATCGGTGATGTCCTTCACTGGAGCAAATGCAAGCCCTGTGATAATTCAAAAGCAGGCTGTCTGACATATTTTTGCAAAGCCTTGTCCCACATGCAGTCACTGGAGGAGACTGTTACAAGTGCAGTGGTCCACTGATCCGTCATATGCTGAGGGAAAAGGGGTCTGTGATTCACTCTCTAATGCCCATCTCACTTTTGTATCTCATTTAGTGCAGCACAGCTTCATCTCAGTTCTTGCCCAAGGCGACTGTTCAGGAAGTTTTGTTTCCAGCCTTAATTACTTCATTGTTTCCCATGGTTGTGCTTCTAGGAAGCCACTGTATGGGAATCAGCTTCCTAGGACTAATCCTTTTGAGAGCCAGAGAATACTCTTCAGAGTGTGGTGCCTAGCTTGTTGAGCAAGTTATGTAGTAGCAAACGTTTTTGATCCAATCCACCCAGGGCACTGACAGCAGCAACATCTTCTCTTGCCTGAGAAGTGACAGGGATAGAAAGTGCATCAGCTTGTGTGTAGGCATGTGACCATGCCAGCTCTTTGCAAGTTCTTTGTTTTTTAGTTGCAGCCCAGCTATCAGTCACCATTTGCCTCTTCAGCACCTTCTCAGCCTTCAGTGCCTTCCCTCTTCACACCTCAGCCAGTGCCAGCGATGTCTATGACACCTCACCCCACTGCCCTTCCTCAGGCCGGCACGAGTCCGCAAACAAGTGTCTATTCCAGAGGGTCTGCATACCCACAGCACAACTTAGGCTTGGTTTCAGCAACTGTTTCAGGACCAGGTAAGCACTGTCTGATAGTAGTGTCCATTCTCCAGGTTTTTTTAGATTAAAGCCTTCAGTATGGATTGCTGCTCTACTTTCTTCTTCACAAGCCTGTTTTACTTGCAAAGAACAAGTCAGCTCTCTGAGAGGCTTCTCCATGCTTCTGACACATCTAGTTCTAGCAAGTGTTGCTGTACATCCACTAATATTAAGCATATATAAGGGTGGAGAAGCCACAGCTGACTGTGGCAGAGTTTGATTGATGTAGCCTGGGTTTTGGGGGTTATGCCTGGCATGGATATTCTAGCGTATGTCTTGAAGAAGTGCAGACTTACTAGCATGGAGAGCTTCAGGAGCAGTTTGCACATGAAACAAATAATGCTGATGTACTCTTTCTCATTTGTAGTTGTGTCACAGTCTCAGCCATTTGGACCAGCAGGAGTCAGACCTATCGGTCCTGCTCCCTTCCCCTGCCAACCTTCTCTGCCAGGACAGTCTATGCCCATGACATGTCCTGGTGTTCCACCATCTGGCTCGGTGCTTTTTACTCCAGCCTCAGTCCCATCAACACAGCTTCCTGCAGCTTGTCCTCTCCCTGTGGAAAACCAGCCTCCTCTAGGTTTCTCTTCAGCACCTTTCAACTGCCCCATGAACATGGGTTACCCTCAGGGAGGTCCTGGTGCTCCATCTACAAAACCCCTGCCAGCAGCCAGCATTCCTCCTCCTCCTCCCACAGGTAAGTGCTGCTTGTGTGATTTGTGTGTCCAGGATAGTCCTGGATGGAGTTTGCTGTACGTAATGGGTACAAACCTCCTGAGGCCTGGTCTGTCATCATAAAGGCTAGATGTGGCACTGAGGCTAACCTTGCAGGCCCATTCTGCTGCATCTTGCTGTGGTGGTGAAATACAGCAGGGGTGACAGTTTCATTCAGCCTGTTCTGCGCTGTCCCTGAGGCTGTGGTTGCAGGATACTGTCTTTTCAGGTCCCCAGTTTGCTCTGGGTAATCACGCGCTCCAGAAGCATCTGCTCTGACTGAAAGTGTGGTGATTCCTAGGGAATGCCAGTGCTTGCTGATCTTGCCCCTGTCTGTAACTTACACAAGAAGTGCATTTGAAATGCTGGGATGCTGCTTCTCTGTCTGTGGGGTCCCTCTTGCTTAGCTTCAGGATAAGTGACCGTCTAAGGAACCTGAAGGTGCATAGTACCATAAGACATGATGAAATGCATCTGCAGGTCCTGAGAGTACTGGCATATACAGTTGCCTAAAGCACTGTACATCGTATTTGAGAAACTGTGGCAGTTCAGTAAAGTTCCAACTGGTTGGAAAAGGGGAAACATAACACTCATTTTTAAAAAGGGAGATAAGGAAGACCCAAAGATCTACAGGTCTGTCAGTCTCATCTCTGTGCCTAGCAAGATCATGGAGCAGATCCTCCTGGGAACTGTGATAAAGCACATGAAAAATAAGGAGGTGACATGTCTTCCAACATGACTTCATGAAGGGCAAGTCATGTGTGGCAGATTTGGTGGCTTTCCATGATGGGGTCACAGCGTTAGTGGATAAGGGAAGAGCAACTTCTACCTGGACTTGTGCAAAGCATTCAGCACTGTCCTGCAAAACATCCTGTTGTCATAAAATGTTTGCCTGGTAATCACTTCTGGGTTCCTCTATGCAGTGTTGTAGACCTGGAACCTTTCTCCTCTGGGCCTGCAGTTTGAATCCAGCCCAGTCTGCAAGTACTATGAAGCCCTTGCTAGCATGATTAATAAAGACTTGTTGGACCTCGATCCCCATGGATTGGCATTCCCTATGTCTGTTTCTCACAACATCACTATGCCTGGGGCCTGTTAATACTTTGCTATCTCAGGTTTAGCCAGACTGTGAAGATCCTTAACAAAAAAGCTGACAGTCTGCTTGGAGCAGATGCTTCTCCAAGCCATGTGTATTATGAGAGTGGAGGAACTAAGGCTTTGAGGTTTGCCTCCACCTGGAATTCTTTGCTGAGCTCTGTTTAACCAAGGATAGCAAATCCCACTGTGTGAAACCCATGGGGACTATACATAAAGGCTGGACAAATTCCATTTGAAGAGCTGTCAGGGATTGTAGTCCAGGGCCATTACTCACTGAGCAAAAGCTGTTAGTGATTATAACTTTCCCACCCTGCCTTGATTTTCAGGTTTCTTCCCTTGGCTAGATCCCCACGTGGATCATGCAGGTAGTACCAAGAGAAGCCTCCAGACCTGTGGGAGAGGCAATGTTGCTTCTTCCAGTGCAATGTGGGGTGTGTGTGCATGTTGTACTTTGTGTGCATGTGTGCATGCTCATTGATGTTTGTTGTTTCTTTGCATGCCTGGGGAGCTGTACAGCTGGGGTAGTGGACACACTTGTCCTGAAGACTAGTGAGAGCTCGGGATATTGGAAGTGAAATGAAAGCACTGTGCTGTTACTAATGAGTTTGACTACAGAAAACAAGGACTCCAGCTTCTTTCTTCTCTACTTCCCTTTAGTTCTGGAGGAATTAGAGCATTCTCAGTCTCTATATCCCTTCAGGCAGTTGCTAGGACAGCAGGACAGGGAAGTGCCTGCTTTTCCTTCTTGGCTCTCTAGGTGAGGAATAGGGCAGTGTAACTCGTCTCTTGTTTTCACCTTGTTATAATCAGCCTTATGCATGGCTTTACTTGCGCTTGTCCTTTCCCTATGTGGTTCAGAAGAGGTGGATTCCAGCATGAGCAGTTGTGAAGTAGAGCTTCCCAAGCAGAATTTGGGGGCTGTATTTCAAGGGGAACTGGAAAGCCCTTTTGGCTTTAGATACAGAGCAAAGTTTGGCTTTGAACCTCAGTCCATCTGCTGAGGAGGATTTGGACTGTAGAAGTTTTCTGACTGATGCTTTGTACTGTTTTCTGTCCTTGGAATTCATTAATGATGAAGAGTAGGTGTCTTCTAGTTTATGTTGTCAGTGGAGTAAGGCTTAATGTCTTAGTAGGCTGCCCCTGCAAAGAAGATTATGAAGGGAGTCTCAGCTTTATTTAGGAAATCTGAGTACTGAGTAGCCACTTACACGGCCAAGCAAACCTTTCTGTATGGAGTGGGACTCTAGAAAGGGAGTTGTCCCTTTGGCAGAGAAACATAAGACCCCAGTGTTTCCCTGTTAAAGGAAAGATGTTTCCACAGCAAGGATTTCAAGCACTTCCTAAAGCTGAAAATGCCCTGCAGTAATTTAGTGCTGGGAAGTTCCCTTCTCCTGTCAGTATTTACTCCCAGTTTTAATGGCAGCACATGGCATGTCCATATCAGCAGAGCATACTGGCTTCATTGAGAGTGCTTTACTGCCTGCTATTATTGTTCTGATTTTTGATGAGTATTTTCCTTTAGCATGGAAAGGGGCTGCAAGATCACTCCATCTGAGTGGTCCAACTTTCTTGCTTTGGAAGTGCCTGAACATGATCTGAACAGCTCATTAGCACAATGAAGAGAGATCACCACTTGTAGAAATCCCATGCCCCTGGGGAGTGTCAGGGATAGGGTGAAGAACGGCAAGTGAAGATCTCCCTGACTCCAGCCTGTGATGGTCTTGGGTTTTCTAGAATACACATTGCTGGAGACTGCTGCTATGGGGCACTCATTTCAGGAGTGGTGAGAAATCCTGTTTCACAAGTAGCATAGGCAAGATAGTCCAACTTTCATCCCAGCACAATACATCAGGGTCCTGTTGTCTCATGTCATGATGATTAAGTGCCTCGCTTAAAGACCATGATTTAAATAGCTGCTTCCTGTGAGGATTCAAAGTGCCACTGGGTTGGAATAATGCCAAGGACTGGTAGGCCACAGGCTCAGTGGGGGCCAGCAGCGTTCTAGGGCATAGAATCCCTAAGCTAGAAATAAGTGCCAACTTAATTAAACTACTGATCCAAACTCATCAGAGAGCAAGTCTTGAAATCATGGGAAAAGGGAGGGCAAAAGGAGGCTGCCAGAATTTTAATAATAAAGGTAATTAAAGTAATGAAATACCTTTTGCATCTTTCCCCTGTGGTTTTTAAAGCTCAGTTCAGGATCAGTGGCTCATTAAGTGTGGCACTGAGCTCCGACAATGCTGATACTGCCCCTTATAATTATGCCACTTTCTCACACATTATTCCTGTCTCATAGGCTTGAGATTATTAATGATGGGGTGACAAAAGCAGCACTGGGGTTTTGTCTAGAGTTGCAGGTACTCTTACAGGACAGCAGCAGGCAAGGTGGTTAGAATTTGATGTTTGCAGAATGAAGTGTAGTTGCAAGTCTCTTGATATCATGTTGTCTGATTTTTAATTACCTGGAGTGAGGTTAGAGGCTGGGTACCACAAAAGCATCTGCTGAGACACCCATCTGCTCCTAAGGCATTTACTAGTTAAGTCTGTTCCCTTTTAGTTGGGAAGCGAGCAAATTTTGCTAAGCTTTGGTTCTGAATATGATTTTGGAAGAGGAACATTTCCACCCACTCCTAACCTTTTCCCACTTTATCACAGCAACTTGCGTTGCTGTGGACTGCCACTCCTGTGAGTGTTGATGAGAAGCCCTCTCTCACCTATAACATAGCCCTCACTGTCATACCACAGCACTGGGCTGATTCCCTGTGTGGGGAACCCCAGGGAATCCCTGAACCCTAATGTGCACACACATGCAGGTCCTGACCAAAGCTCAGGCCTCTGATTATGAAGCTGACAACTGCAACCTGTGCAGAATGCACAAAGCTTTATATAGTTGTAAAGAAACTTTATGTATGAGAGTGGGTGTGTGACAGTTCAGTCTGATCAGAGATCACCTCATGAAGCCTTTGAACAGGTTGAAATGGGCTTAAGGGGCAGGGGTGGGAGCCATAGGCCCTTTTGCTGAGGGAAATACCAGACCACACAAGCAACCTTGAATTGTTGATATGGCCATTTTTTCAAAGGCATTTGTATCTTATTCTCTCTTCTGGCAGCTCAGGAATCTTGGACCGATCCCTCTGCTGTAAGAGGAGGCCTTCCAAAGAAAAAGGTAGGCTTTCAGCTGCAATATGCATTGTTTATCTTTTAGCCAGGGAGCTCCATGCAACAGATACGTACCTATAAGTGCTCCCTGTCACACTTGGCAGGTCTCATTCCTCATTGGTATATTTCTGCATTATATGCATAGCTAGAATTGGAGTCAAAGTCGTCTTGACCCTTGTCACTCCAAGGTGTCTGTTTTGTAACAAAGTTGTCATCTGTGATGCTGCATCCTGTGTCAGTATTTCCCAGGCCGCCTACAGTTACTTGGTGCTAGAAATAGGAACTTAATCTTATCCCTCTGTGTACATGTCTTTTTTGGTAGTGGCTGTGGAAATCATGCTCACTTCACATCTGACAGCTGGGGGCAGCATTTCTCCTCAGTCCAGTGAGACCCACAGTGATTTTCCTCAGATGCTGATAAGGCTAAGGCACTTCTAGTGAAAGAAGTTGGGACAGACATATCCATAAGCTGCCTGCTATGTTGGCCCTGTTGCTCTCTGCCTTGAAGTAGTTGCACTGGAGGACCTATGAGCTGAGCTTTTTTTGTAACAAATGCTCTCAGTACCCCATTTCTGTCACTGCTGCCTGCTGGCAGGTGTAGCAAGAAGCTTCTTTGGCACCATTCCCACCCCCTACTCCTCTTCTTTAGCTTGGAACAGACTTCTCGCCCTTTTTCTGGCAGCATAGCTGGGAACCTGCTTCAGGCTGTGCTCACTACAACAGGATTAGCCTCTTGTTAAAGCCATCTTCTTTTGATCTAGCCCTGTCGGAACGAATCTCTCCTGACTCTCTGGCTTAGCAGGGGCATGATGAAGTGTTTGCAAGAGGATTCTCCCCCCACGTCGTGGGATTTTCCTCAACACTTGCTCTGTGGGACACTTTACTGTTGCTAATCTCTACATTCAGGACTCGTGCCATCGCAGAGCCAAGGCGGCTTTCTGAAAACCAGTGCTTTCAGGGGCAACGGATCTGTTTGATTGAACAATTCCAGAAGAGTTTTCTTACTGTTGCTTTGACTGTTCATCTAGGATGCAAGAGGAAGGGCCTCATGGTCTGAGTCAGGGGCCTGAAAGAACAGAGGTGTGTTACACATCATCTTGAAGAACTGGGCATGCTGCAAGTTAGAAAGGAAGTGGAATTTGACTGTGGAGAGTGTAACCAATCCTCCTTCCTTTGACTTAGTTTTCTTCATTTTTTTTCTCTCTTTTCTTTATTTTGGTGACAGTTGCCTGAGAAATTTACTCCTCCAGCCCCCATCACAGCTCCAGTAATGAGTCTGCCCACCGAGCCCCAAGGGATCCATCCTCAGCTGTCCAGGTTGCAAGAATCTGGCCAGTCACCCCCAGGAGCACCCAAGGAAGGCAACCTGCAGGTATCTTGGGAAAGTAGTGTGTTCCCCAGCCAACAGCAGCTTGTCAAGTAGAAAAACAATTCAGCTCTTGAGATTCTTATAATAAGCTGCAGGGCTTATGATGATGCCTAGCCCTTATAAGATATCTCTGCCTGAATGTTAGAGGGATTTCCAGGGTGGAAAATGACACCTGGGTGCAGCTGGGAGAGAGGGAGGGGGCCAGGCAGGCTGTCAGCCTCCTAGAAGTTGGGAATCCACAGGGGCCTCTAGCTATACCACAGCCTGAAGATGATGATCTGACTCTCTGCTTCCAGGTATTCTCTGGGTTTGTCAAGGGATGAAATTCTTTCTGTTCATAGAGTTGCAGAAGGGGAATCTACCTGCTCTAGCCTTTTATGCTCCTGTTACATTCATTCAGCTGCTTCTCTCTCTGTCAGTATCACCAGCTACCAGTGGAGAGGGTTGAGAGGAAGGAGTTGCCTCCTGAGCACCAAGCTCTGAAGGCCACATTTGAAGGGCTGGTGCAACGCTGCGCTGCTGTCACTACTGATCCAGTAAGTTCTCTCTTTTCTGATCTTTGGCTTTTTTGCCAGCATAGATGATTGACAGATACTTCCTTCTTTTGATTGGGGAAAGTGAATCTTGCCCCTATAACCAAGTTAATATCCATATGCTCTTCCTATAGGCCATAGGCTTGTCTGTCTCCTGGGAACCGAGATGCATTCTTTAGCATTTATCCCCCACTGTTCTGCTGGCTCTTTTCTTTGAGGAAAATGGAAGAAAACCCAGCTAATTCAGCTTCCTTTTTCAGTGGCTTGATCTATAGATGGTTCCTGCAGATCTGGTATTACCAGCTATTCTCAGACCTTAAAGGGAAAGGCTGAGATATGCGGGCTGGAAGAGGAAGCCAAACAGTCTTTGTCTCTGAGTCACTGTAATTTCTCCACTCTGGTTCCTGGAAGGCTGTTGGCATACATGTCACATTACTTGAATGCGTCAGGCCAGAGTGTCTGGAAGCAGAAAAATGGTGTTTGCAGCATCATGTTAGATTGTTAAGTCTTTCCAGACCTTGGAGGCACCATGAAGCCTTCCAGAACATGTCTGCTTAGTGGGTGTTGGGATGAGCACTGAGCCTGAACCACTATCCCAGAGTCAGACAATTTGTGTATAGCAGCAGCTTCAGCATGTTTGCTCTGTGCTTTCTGAGAGTGCAGTGTAGCAATTTCTGGGACATAACCTAGAGGTTCCTTCTATGGACAGAAAGGCCCATTGGTTTGGGCTTAAACACTCAGCTTACATGGATGTTAAAGAGCAGCGTTGATACAGTGATGTAATGCACCTGAATTCCTAAGGCTGCCAGGCCTGTCCTAGCATTGCCCAGAGCCAGGCATTTATATCTGTAGTATAACTTACCTGTGAGTGGGTGATCCAAGGTGATATTAGTGGTGTCAGTCGGTCCCACCAGAGTGTCAGTACTCAGGCCCTTTCCTCAGTGATTACCTGAAGTTGGGAAAGATATTCCCCCCTTTCCTCAAGGAGACCAGGAAGAAGCTGTTGCTTGGGTTGGCCTGGGTGAGGCTGTCTGAATGCCCTGTAGGTCAACTAGTGGATATTTCTTAAGCTTTGGAAGTAGTTGCTCTGTCCTGTAATCTGCAAGCACTGGCAGAAAGGAGGAATGCCTAGACGGGGAAATAGGCAAAGGGGGAAATCCAGCTTCCTTTCTTGGAGGGAGGATGCATGCATGTATATGTGCACAGTGAGAATGTGGCTGTATCACAGTCCCTGGCTGGTGGAGGATGAGAGACAGCTGAATTGTAAGGTGCTGTGGGAAGAAAAGAAGAGGGGAAGGACTGAGTGAGAACAGCTTGGTTCTGGGAGAGGTGGCTTTGAAGGTCTGCCAGAGCTAGCAATACCTGTTTCATTTCAGAAAACCCGAAGGAAGCTGGAGGATGCATTGCAGCGTCTAGAGTGTTTGTATGAGAAGCTGCGTGAACAAGTGGTAAGTAGACACCACCATTCCATGTGGTCCAGCCAGATTCCTGATCTTACCTTTGTACTGGGCCTTGGTGTCTGTCCCACTGTTACCAGCACGTATCCTATTAGAAAAGCTAGGGGGGTGTCAAACCTTATAATGCACTTTGAATCTAGCCAGCCTTATCTCTTCTTCGTTAACCTTGGCCCAGACACAATGTAAGAAAGAGCTGTAGAGGGTAGTTGTGGGATGCTTTTACCCCCAGGAAGTATACTGGCTTATAGAGAGGTTCCAGATGTGAAAGGGCAACTGGGGGTAGTTGTTAACCTAGTAAAACCTCTGGCTTAGAAAACTCTGAAGCTGCTAATGCCAACTGCTGGAGTGATAAATACTGGAGAAAGAATCCTGTTAACATATACCCTTTCCCTGAGTGTCCATAGTAGGCCTGAACAGAGACTAGATGAAACTTCAACCTCCTCATATACATCAGGTATTCAGTTAATGCTGAATTGTCATTACTTAGGACCTGCATTCACCATAACCCAGGCTGGGTATTAGATTAGTGTTTGTAGGCTGAGAAACCAAAGGAGGAAGCAGGCTGTCCTTCCTGCAAGTGTTTTAACTGTGTAGGTGCTGTTTGGAGCGGATAAGGTGGAGAAAAGGAGGGAAGGGTATGGAGGGACGGGGGCTGTGTTACAGTGCTGAGCATGCTGACTCATTTCTGCTCCCTCTCCACAGCTCTCTCCAGCCATCCTCATGGGTCTTCATGAAATTGCCCGCTGCATTGAGGCTAGGAACTACCAACAGGGTCTGCTGGTCCACACCCAAGTGGTGAGCAGCAGCAGTTTCAGCGAGGTGTCTGGTTTCATGCCCATCCTGAAAGTCCTTATGACGATTGCTGGCAAGCTGAATGTGTAAAGTGTGGAGCAGCTGGAACAGTGCACACTGAAAGCTGGTGGACTCCTTCACCTGTTGATGTGCTGCAAGTTGTGGACTACCCTGACTCTGGAGGAATAAGTCTGTGCCAGTGCCTGGAACTCTGCTGGGCCAGCACTCCTGGTCCCATCTGCTCTCCAGACACCCCACTGGTGCCTAGGACTTCTGGAGACTATTCTTTCTCTCTCTTATTTCTTGCCAGTCTAAGGCGACTTCCCGGCCCAGAGATCTCCATTTCAGACTGTCCAGGTTGCACAGAGATCCTCCTTGTTCCCTGTATCCCCAGCACAAAGGGGAAACTAGGATGGTGTTGGTTTTTTGGGTTTTCTTAGGAGACAAACAGGGCTGGCACCTGCAATGCTACCAGTCAGGAGAGTCCCAGGCTGTATTCCCTGCTGCAGTGTAAGCTGCCTGAGTGATAGTTGAGCTCCATTGGGACCTAAGCTGGGGTGTTCCTGCTCTGTTGGGCTTCAGTGAGGATCTCTCCTCTGTTTCCTCCTTTCTCTTCATTCTCACTCTTAACTTGTCCTCCCACCCCTCTGCATCCATATTCTGCTTACAGCTAGGGCTAGCTCTCAGCTCACGCTGGGCTAGCTTTGGTTCTCTCTTCTTTGCCCAGTCCTCTCTTTTCACAGTTAAGTTTCCTGCTTACCCTCTACTCCCCCTCCTTTTTATCTCGCACACCGCCACCACCCTGCCTCCCTACCCCAACCATAAACTACAGCCTTGAGCCCTTTATGTTGCAGGCCCAGGACTGATTTTCCCCTCCTAAGTCCTGGGACTCTCCCGTTCAGGAACGCTAGCAGGTTGGACTGCTGTGTGCTCTCCACCACAGAGCTGGTTGCCCTCTCTGGCTCCTGGCCTTTTTCACTTCTTTTATGTTAGTACAGTTGGCCTTTTGCCCACTAGTGTTATCTAAAGGCTTCCTACATTGGGATTTTCAGACAGTCGAAGGGCTTTAAGAGCAGCAGAGACTGTTCAGTTCCCATAAAGAGTCCTGTCAAGCTGCTCTGACCAGCCTAGACTTGAGCAGGGGGATATAGCACATTGCACCACACCTACAGGAAAGGACACATGCAAAAGTGATTCTCAAAGGCCCCGTCGGCACCATGGTGGTAGGAATATGCCACAGGAGGTGATGCTGTCAGGTCTTGGGCATATGACTGTGCTGAGGATTTTCGTCACTGTGGCATTTCCTCTGGGGTAAAATAGATGAATGAAGCATATCAGTCCTGAGGAAGAAGTCTGGGAAGGCAGGTGGGATTTTAGGGCACATCTGTCTTTGTGTGTGTCTTTCCCTCTCTTCCTCCCCGCTTGCCTTCCTCTCTATCACCTTCTTTCATGCTAACCAGGCAGTGTAATTGTTAGGCCCTAGCTGGGAGCAAGGCTTATCCTCAATATTTGGCTGCAGCCAGATCCTGCTTCCTCTGCTTGCTGCTAGAGTGATAATGCCATCATGGGCCTGTGCTTCACTGAGTTGCATGAATCAACCTGCTCTACTGTGAGACTTAGGAGGGAGGAAAATCAGAGAAGGGAGGGAGAGGACATGTCTCATTCTCTCCTTTCCAGGTCAAAGTGCCTCCTGGCTGATGCTGTGTTGTTTCTGTTGCTGCGATTTGATTCACTGAGAGGTTACAGAACAATGAAATAAAAGCTGTGTTTTGTGATGCTGCTAGATTTTTTTTTTTTTTTTTTTTTGTTTCTTCATAGGCTTCTCACCTCTGGCTACAAAGGACTTCCCTCAGTCTGCACGGCCACCCACTGAGAACTGTGTTATCAGCTTCGGTGAGGTGGCAGATTGAGAATGGAGTGGGGCAAACGTGATTCTGGGCTCTGCTGATGTGAACAGTGACTCACTTGGTGTGTTGAGGCCTCAGGCCTTATAAGGCTGTGGGGTCAGAGAACTGACCTTCTCCAGATCCAAGAAGGTCCCCAGGATGACCAAGGTTCTTGGGAGGTATCACAGCAGTGTTGGGGATTTTATACATGACATCGGGAATTGGAAGTATGTCAGTAAATAAACAGAGAGCCCCTGAAGAGATCCTCTCCAGTTGGAAAGCAATGTTATGCCACTGAAGCCATGCCACCTAAACTAGGATGAGGACCTGACCTGTGTGGAAATCAGACTAATGCTATTGAATTGTCAGTACATACTATTAGTTAGTAACTTCTGAATCTGCTGGATGATTTTATGTAAGCTTTTAAGGAGGTAAGAAGGCTGAAGAGAGACATCAGTACTGAGACAAAGTTGGGGGAAATCACACTAGTTTCTGCAAAAAGACTGATTTAATCTCAACGAATTTTTGTTTTCTTTGTGCTGTCAGGTGGCTGGCTTGTATGTACTTAGAGGCCGGCCAGTCAGCACCCATGAAACTGAAATATGCAGAACTGTATTACCTGGCTTGCAGTTTGAGAACTTGGGAGGCAGTAAATGTTGAGAAAGATTGTTGGGATGGGGAAGACTTCAAGGGCGGTTGCTGGGAAGGGACCAGGTTTTATAAGAGTTCTGGGGTGTTATGGATGCAGCATGCATTTGGAGGAAACCAGGAGTCTTGCAGAGCTTTTGCAGCCCCGTCTGGGAGCAGTTAGCAACCAGTCTGGCCTCCCAGCTGTCCCGTGTTAGGGAGATGCAAATTGATTTTCAAAGGCAGCACTTGTGATGTGGCCTTTTCTGATGCTGCACAAGTGAGTGGGTATCTGCAGAGGCATACATTTGCTTGTAAGTCCTAGCTTTTCTGAGATCATTTGAGAGGCCTGGCATTTCTTAGATTGTGCCTTTCTGGATCCAGTTATAGTACCCTGTGCCGTCTAGCCCCTGTCTCTCTTTAACTGAGGCCACTTGTACCTCTGAGAAATAAGCACAGATTTTCCATTTATTTCTCAGATGCATTTGACTTCAGTTCCATCCAGCACAGACAGCTCTCACTGCCCATGGACTCACACAGAGACTGGCTGATTATCCTGCCTTTGCTACGAGTCCTTCCTGTTTACCTCTTTGTCCCACTGTTGCTTAGTTTTGCTTCAGGTTTACCCCAGCAAGCATTCCCCAAAACTTTTGGTTAGGAAAACCAGGCAAGGGGAAAAAAAGTGACCCACTCAAGGGGCTTTTGAGAGGCTCGTGGCAGAAGCCCTCTCGCTGTGGGCCTAGCATGGGCTATATCCTTGCAAGATCCACTGGAAAGCACTTCTCCAGTTATAGCAATATCTCTGCTGGCTGGTGATGGCTCCTGGTCTATGGGCTGCTTGGTGTGTCCTCCTTCCGTGTGGGCACAGGCTACACCAGCATCCCCACACCTCTCGACAGAGAAAGTGTTTTCTGCTGGGTAGAAAGGCCTTTGGGTTAACAAAGAATTGGGGGGCGGGGGGCGGGTAGGAAAGGATCCCTGGACATAGAGAACAGAGCTCTAATCCCGTTGCAGATAACATCATGTCTGCAGGCTAGGCTTGTGTGTGTTTGGGGGAGCTGGAGGGGCAGAGATTGTTAGGCAGTATTTGTTTGTAAAGCCACTTGCTCTGAAGATAATGCTTGCACTAACTTCTATTGAGGGAGCAGTGTGAGTCCCCACAAAGTCCTTTCCCAAAGTGTCTTTGAAGCCAAGAACTCATTGAAAGGAAGAAAGGCCAAGAGAGGGGATTAGTTTGTTCAGCAGCTGTGAATTTCAGTGGGAGGCTGATGAACTCCAAAGTCTTTGTTGAGATTTTTTTTGTAAGGAGCCCTGCTGGAGGGAGAGACCCACACGGGGCCACGGCCTTAGACAAGAAGGAATCCGAAGCGGCAGGGAGCTGTAAACGGGCCACAAGGACTTTTCCCAAACACTTTTCGGAAAAGGTGTTGTGAAGAGAGCGGAGGGGGATTAGCATGTGAAATGACACTTTCCATTGACTCCACAGAGGGGAGGGGAAAAGGGTTGGCTGGCTGATTCATTAGCATTTTGTTCCCTTCTCTGTTCTGCTCCCCCTGCAGCCCCCCTCCCTTTGCTCCCCTCCTCCCCGAGCCCTCTGAAGGGGTTTGGATTGTAAAGGGGAGTGAGGGGCTGCCTGTTTGTGTGTCATCTGGGCGAAGGTGACCACCTGGGAAGCTGAATGTAAATATTTCTCCTCTGAGGAATGTGCCTTCATTAAACCGAAATGAATACATGGAAGCATCCAATCCTGCCACACAATGGCAGCAGTGCCTTTACCACTCAGGGCTCCGTGCGCCAGGGAGGGTGGACCCCTCTGAGCTCCAACGCGCTGCTGAGGTCAGCACATTTTGCAGCTGCGGCGTCGCCATTTTCTCCTAGAGAAAGAAGCGTGCGGTGCTGGGGCCCCTGCTCGTAATGCGCCCCACGCATCCCCGTCACCAGCGGGCATTATCGTGCTCAGGGGGCACCACCGGCGCTGGACCACAAGCCTTCACTGCGCAACCATGCGGGGCCATGTTGACAGGCTGAGAGAGCTGGGGTTGTTCAGCCTGGAGAAGGGAAGGCTCTGCGGAGACCTTATAGCGACCTCCCAGTACCTGGAAGGGCTAGAAGAAAGCTGAGGAGGGACTGTTCACAAAGGCTTGTAGTGACAGGGCTAAGGGCAATGGGTATAAACTGGAGAGGGGCAGATTTAGACTAGACAAAAGGAGGAATTTATTCACGATGAGGGTGGTGAGGCACTGGCACAGGTTGCCCGAAGAAGTTGTGGCTGCCCCATCCCTGGAGATGTCCAAGGCCAGGCTGGATGGGCCTCAGGCAGCCTGGTGTGGTGGAAAGTGTCCCTGCCCATCGCAGGGGGTGGAACTACATGATCTTTAAAGTCTCTTCCAACCCAAACTGTTCTATGATTCTATGGGTAACATCAGCAGGGAAGGGAGAGGAAAATGGGCAACAGCTTCTACATCATCTCCTTTTCTTACGTTTCCAGATGTCCATGAAATGGGCACAGAGGGACAAGGAGGTAGAAGCTGTCCTCTTTGCCATGCAGCCGTCCTCAAGCCAGCCTGTGACGGAGCTTTCCCTCTTGGGTGAGAGGCTCTCGCCACCGCTTTGCTTTCCTGCCCACAAAGAGATGGAGGAACTGCTGGCAGAGGCACAAGGGAGACTGAGGGCAAGGTCACTGTATTGTTAAGAACCTTTGTGCAAAGAGCTGGTGGTTTGTGTGTGAAGGGGAAGTGCTTCAGCTTTTCCTGAGAATGGAACAAGATTGTTCCTTGCAATTTTTGAAGGGCCAGATTCCTACTTGACATGAATGCTTTTGCTCTGGTGAGACCCCAGCTTGCCGTAGGTTCAAGTTCCCCACAAACAATAAAGTAGTCCTGGGATTGAGGGAATATTTGATAACTAAGAGACACATACAAATTACTGAAAGTCTTTAATGTATCATCTCTGAAGCAGACCCCTATCTACCCCATTTTTCCTTGGCAACTGCATTGCAGTTGGTTTCAACCTCAGACAAGCTCAAGGAGAGAGCAAGCCCTTTCCTCTCCTGGAAGGGGCTGTGGTGGTGCTGTGTGGAAAGAACTAGTCAGCTCGTCATATACTCAATGGATGGGTAAACAGCTGGGTTTTAGTCTCCAGAACTGTAACTGCATACATCCACACATACAGTTGGATGAAAAAAACACCTCAATAATAAACACAACAGCATTTTGCAAGCACTTGGCTACTGATTTATTGCATTCACTATTGGTTTACGAACATTGGCTACAAGACAGGTCTAATTGCCAGCTACTTAGCTCTGCTGGCTTTTCATCTAAAAGACCCTTCAAACAGCAAAGTAGACAATAACCTCACAGCACAGGGGAGGTTGCTGTGATGGTGCAGTGAGCTTCCCCAGGCCCTGCAGCTGACAGCATCTTCCCTCACTATGCCAGCCACGACAAGGGAACAGAGATGCATCAACTGAACCTTCCTGCTGCTTGCTTAGCCTATAAAATATATATACAATAAGCATAGAGGAAAAACTGTTATGTATACATCACAGTAACTGTGCAATAAATTAAACTTCAAAGTGCTTCACTTTCCTATTTACAATACCATTAAATAGTAACTGACGTTTTCTTAGACTAAGTGGAAGTATTTAGTTAGCTGATAGGGTAAGAGTGCTTGGCAAGTATACCAGGAGGTGGGGAATGGGCTTAGCTGGCAGCTTCTCTCGGAGAGAGATATGGTAGGGAAGAGGCACTGGAGAAGTGTGAGGGCATCTTTATGGCATAAAATAAGGGCTTTGGCAGGGATGCTGGGGTTGAAAGGGAGATCAGACGTGGAGGCTTAGAACATATAGAGAAAGCATGTAAAAAGCAAGCAATGGGACTCCCTTTGAACAGCTATTTAATGGGCAGGTCAAGCAGCAGCTTCAGTCTTGCTGCTGCTGCCATCTCAAATGCAAAGTAAACACGGGAAAGCTTAGCAAAGCTGTCAAAAGATGGGAATTGTGGACCACCTGGAAGCTGGCTTGCTGCAGGGAGCAGTTGCATACCTTTTCTCTTCCTTCAGAGTGCAGGCCTCAATGAAAGGAAATTTTAATTTTAGTGTCTCTTATTTTTTTAGCATAATTGAAGCTGCTTCTGTTTTAGGGATCACCACTCTGAGCAGCGCAGCTCTGGTGGTGCCATCTCTCAGCTTCCCCATGCTTCCCCAAGGGTTGATCTCACTCAAAAGCCCAGAGCAGGTGCTTGCCTGAGGAACAGAGAAGCTCAAGAGAGCAGGAGCCACCAAGACCAGCTGTGTTTTCAGGAATTAAACACAATTACTGGATAGAGTGACCAGCTTGAAGGAACCAAATCTCACCTATTTTGTCAACACTTGAGGATCTTCCCAGGAGTCATCACCCACTGCACTGATGGGAAATGCCCTGCATTGCAAAGCCCTAGGAGCTCATGCAAAGTCTTTTGCCTTGCCTAAGCTCCAGTGAGGCAGTATAGGGACTGAGACAGAACTGAGCCTAAGGGAAATGGTGCTGGGGGCTGCTGGGGAAATGGGGAAAGCAAGACAGGAGAGGGACAGACAGGACCATGAAGAAGTAGAGACAAGTTAGAGCTTTCTCTTGAGCTTGTGGCTGGCCCCACCACCCCCACTCCGCTCTCGCTTCTCCTTGCGGACACAGAAGTACTTGGTGACCCTTTTGCGGCACTGCTCACACCGCACAGCACAGCACCAGTGGAACTTGCAGTTGCAGCTGGATACCATCTCAGCTCGCCTCTCCTCTACCGCCAGCCCACAGTCCCCGCACAGCCGCCGGCAGCTCCGCTTCTCCCACTTGCTGAGAGCCTTGCCCCTCTTCAGGCACTCCCTGCCCTCTGTGCCCAGCAGCCCCAGTGTCTTGTTCTCCAGGCAGTAGTCAGGAGAGTCTTCTAGATGGACCAGCTCCTTCTTGGAGATGGAGCTGAAGGTCTCAGCGATGGCACCCCGGCTGGCAGCACTGTTCCCTGCTCCCTGCAGCAAATCCACCTTTAGGGCTTTGTGGTACCTCTCCTTGAGGTAAGTGCCAACCTCCCGAAACTCGGGCAGCTGCAGCCAGCATGTCTGGGTGGTGCAGCTGCCCGACACGCCATGGCATTTGCAAGTCCGCTTCATGGTCCCTTTCACAGCCTACATGATGAAAGGAGAGAGAGGGAATTCAGGAAAAACTCCAGAGGGGTCATTTCTGCACTGTAATGCATGGAGAAATGTGGCTCCAGGCCTTTGGAGGAGTTTGCCATGGACCCTCCCCACATAGTAGCCCTGCCCAGGGGTGGTTTAAAGCTCAGGGATCTGCTTCTCCAAGACACTCTCTTATTTGAAGTGGGAGAAAGAAGACAATTGAAGCCCTTAACGGTGTAATCATGGAAGGTTTGCTAACTTAGACCAAACACTGCTCATCAGGTCGCCTCCCCTTCTCCTCTGCAGGGCAGTTGTTCCTTCTGGACATGTGCTTTTAGCTACAGGAAGTCATGAATCTTCACAGTAAATGGCCAGAGTAAATCTGATAGTCATTGGTAGGTCTGGAGGGAGGAAGGGGCTCACCTTTCTACCCGCCTCATTGTTATGCAGGTTCATAGCAGCTCTGGCATCTTGTCCAGTCTCCAGGGCATCCACAAACTGCTTGGAAATGGCTTCCCCAAAGCCTACATTATCGCTGCATCCTCCCCACAGCCAGCCTTGCCCCCCTAGGAAAGGAGATAAGATGTGCACTGTCAGGGAACCAGCCCCTCACCTGCCTGGCTTTGTGGCTCCGAGGGCAGGAAAGGGTCTCAGAAATGGTGGGAGGCAATGGAGGCTGTGGGGCAAATACAGCCTTTTGCCTCGTGATACTCGCACATTCCCTCCCGTTGGGCTCATGCAATTTCTACTAAGGCCTGGATAATAAGTGGTTCATGTCGTCAGCAAAGGGATATGTCCCATGCAACAAACCCAGGGATTTCCAGGCTTTCTAGAAAAGGATTCAGGAGGTGTGGGTTATCATCAGTTAGCAGTTATAGAGATGAGATTTTGGATCTTTAATCACGTGCCCTCAAACTGTGCTTTGAACCAGTTCAGTCTGACAGGCAGAGATAGCATCTTGCTAATGTGGATTAGTGAACTGCTGCATGCATCCTGGCCAGAGGGAAGATTCCTTTCTGCTGGTAAACAACCCAAGCCTGGCACACATGTATTGAGGAAACCTTCTTTTTGGTACACCCAAAATCTTGGGCTGATGTTGGGCATTTCAGAATGGTCTGATTTTGCATTTATCATCAAGGAGAAAAAAGAACAGGACTGGGAAACTGCACAGTGAGATATTGAGGTACTTTTTCTAACCACATGGGAATTCAATAATTTAGCTCAGCTAACTGGAAACATGTCATGCAATTTGTTTCTTTTCCTCCTAGAGAAAAATGCCAAATTCTTAATGAAGATTTGAAATCTAGAGTGTTCTGTCCCTAGCATGCTTTGGTGGTATATCTTGTAGTTTAATGGCCTTGTGCCTCTTTTCTCCCTGAAAGACCTGGGCCTTCCCCAATCTTCCCTAGAGCATCACAGTCCTCTGTACCAGGGAAAGGCAGGGGTGTCTCATGGGAGGCAGCTAATTGCAGTAGATGATGAAGTCCAAATCAAGAACTGGAACTGAAGGGAGAATGGAAACCTTTCACCAACTTGGTTTCAGCACAATGGCATTTAGAATTTAATTACATCATTTTGGGCAAGCCCAAAAGTTTCCTTTGCCTTTCATGGTTTTAAGTTCAAAATGGGATTTTTTATTTTTTTCCATGAAAACTATCTACATTTTGGGAAAAAGAAGTGTAGCACAATTAACTCATTTTTCCAAAGAAAATAAAATTTGGTGTGTCTTTGACCAGAAGGCTTGCTCTGTTAGAGATGGGCTCTCCCACACCTTGGACACAGAAGAAGCAGTGGCTGTTTTAAATTAGCCAATAAAGCAAATTACTAAATACTAGCCACTCCAGAGGAGTTTGTCATAAACTGATACGTGCAGACAGCCCAGTGTGGCTGGGTAGGAAAACACTTTTAAAAGATTTTGATAGTTTGAAATTTTACTTCTTTCCATTCAAAACCAATGACCAAAATGTCAATGTTTTCAGTGAAAGCTGAGTGGAGAGATGGAGAGGGGCAGCTAGGGGTTCCCCACCTAGGGTTCCCTAGTGGCTGCAGGCCTGGATATCACTGTGATAGGGATGGGGTGAAGTCTGTGTGTTGCCACAGTAGTTCTCCTGGTTGTGCTCTCATGTGCCTGCCACACTGACAAATGTTAGAGTGGTCTATGAATGCCACCCTGCATTCCCTCCTGGTAGTTCTCCTCTGGGGCCACTCTGGTCCTGCACATTGAAAGGCCTGAGGTCCCTGATCAGCACTGCTCTGACCAGACCTGCCATCTGATGCATGGCATCAAATCCTCTCCTCCGCCCATGTGATATAGTCATTCCCTCCAGCAGCTTAAACAGAGTTGATTTGAACAACAGAAACTACAACCACCTTCTACTTTTCTGCTCATTTAGAAAGCAATGGAAACTGTTAAAGAGCTCAGCCTCAACTGATGTAAATTGCAGGTGATCCCATTAACTTTCACAGAGCTACTTTGGTTTGAGCCAGGCAAAGCTCTGCTCTGGGCATTATTTCCAGTGCTGTGATCAAGAGGAGAAGTTGTTTCTGCAGGCGTCAGTAGAGGAGCAGAGATGTCTCCTGCCACCTGGGATGTGAGAGAGGGACAGCAGCTTGTCTCTCCTTACCCAGCTGTCCATTGCGGGAGTCATCACAGCCACAGTTGTCAAAATCCCCCAGGCTGCAGTTCCGGGTCAGTGTGTACATGACACCTGCAGAGCTGATGGCGTGGACGAAAGCAGTCTCCCGATTTGCTGTCAAGTGGGAATACAAGGAGAGCAGACGTGCTAAAGATTTCACGGCAAGACCAATATCAGAAACGAGTCCTGCCATGCAGGTGACTGGGTAGGAAGAGATTTGCAATGGGCAGGGCTTTGTGGGATGGCGAGAAGTCCCTACCTGTGAGATTGGCTTAGTCTTGGCTTGAACTACATGAAGACAGGCAGCCGAATGTCCTCTACAACTCACTAATACACCCCAGAGGGGAAGGGATCCTCCCCAAGGACCAAAGAGCTCATTCCCCACAGGTCCCTTGAGCCTTACCTTCTGCTGGACACTGTCTGGGGCTCAGGGAGTAACCACAGCTACCCACCAGGGTCAGTGTGATGATCATCAACTGACCAGCAAAGAGCAGATAACCTTGACAGGAACAGTTCCAGGATGCTCTTCCAGGATGTCACTTCATGTTGTGATTGCCTTCTCAGGGCTCTGCTTTGAAACCTATGTCCCCTTCTGCCGAGGGCCCCGCTCCCTCATCTGCTGCCAATCCAACCAAAGGCCTGAGGCTCTCCTCCATACTCAGGTCCTGCCTGTATGGGACAGGTATGAGCTCAGCCCAGCAGCGTATGCAGGTATAGAGGACTAGATCCACACTAAAGTGATTCCTGGCACCTGCAGATGGGTAAGGAATGGCACACAGTGACAGTGACTGCAGCCCCACACAACCTTCCCAGCATAGGTCATGGATACTGGATTTTGCCCCAAAGTGACTCTGACATCTCAGTCTCCTGGAAGCTGCAGGAAGACTTTTCTCTTGTCTTTTGGCCAAAGCACAGACACCAGTGAACTCTTTCCTACTCTCTTTCGCCATCTCCCTCTGCTTGCCACCCCACTACCCTCTGCTGGTTCTCTGTCTCCCCAGGACAGCCTGGCAAGAGGCACCACTTGGCTATGTCATGTTTTGCAGCTCATGCCATGAGTTGTGATGGTGCATCCTTGCAGAGAGCTGGCTGTACAAGAATTGGAGGGACACACTTGTCCTGCACCGGCTAGGGCTCAGCAGGTCTGGATGCAGGGCAAGTGTTGCAAGGCTGCCTTGTCTTGAAGCTAGATCCTAGCATGTGTCTGCGAGCTGATGGGTGAAGGGGCTTCCTGGAAAGATTCCCTCCTGGGCATTCCTGGGAGAAGAATATTCCAGGACGGGGAAGGAAAGGAGGCACTTAGGAAGAGAGGAGGTGCCCACGGTCTCTAACCTGTAGCGAGGGGTTCCCAGTAGTGGTATCCAATGCTTTCCTTACCACTGCGCAGCCCGCCATGGCTGGAGAGCTGCAGTGCCCTCTCAGGGCAGTTCCAGCGGTCCCAGGCAAACTGGAACTTACACTCCTCAATGCCACTCTGTGCCCCGGCTGCCACACTGCTGGAGTAGATGAGATAGGCCTAGGAGAAGAGCAGCAGGTCAGGAGGGTGATGGCAGATGCCTGGCTTGAGCTCCTAAAGCATTAACTTTAAAAACTGTCAGGATGCACTGGCCAGCTTGCAGAGACAGCCCCATGGGTGACAGGCTGGCAATGTCCCTGGGCTGCTTCCAGGAGAGCCACTCAGCAGCTCTAGTTTCCATCGCAGGCAGTGCAAAGCTGGTGTACCCCAGCTCCTTCCCCCACAGTGGTGGGGCTGATGCAGGTGTAGCTTTCCTGCCCTGGATATTGTAAATCCTACTGCCTTGGGCTCTAGAGGGACAGAGAAGCACAGTGCAAAGTATCATAAGGCTGCTGTTCAACTGAAAAGAACTTGCATGCCATCTTACAGAGACAAGCTGTACAGAGCTGAAGAGGTCTCTCAGGCTTGGCTCCTTGGGGAAGTGAAACTTGCCAGCAGCAGCAGCTGCAAATGCTTTTGCTGCTGCGCTGGTTCAGAGCCTAAACCTCCAGAAGGGTGGGAGGCCAAGCAAAGCTGTTGGCGGTTAGCCATGTAAGGAGATGTGCCAGCCAGCCCTTGTAATGGGGAACCCCTTATCTCTTCAGTATGAGAGGAGGTGGAGCCTTCTCCTTGGAAACCAGGGAGCTCCAGGCCAGCAGGTGCCTGCCTCAGCCTGCTCCCTCCTTCACTGCAGGCCTGAGGGGACAGCCAGTGCTTTTAGGCAAGGGTGCCTCACCATAGCATTGAGAGCTGTAGAAAGATCTAAATGGGTTTGGAAGTGTTCCTGGGGAATAGCCAGGAAGAAAAATCAGCTGAATTTTACAATTCATAGAATCATAGAATTCATCCTGGTTAGGGAAAAAATAGCTTCTGAAAGAGGGGTACAAGGAGAAAGGGAATCAAAAATACTGAGCGAGCTCCTGGCACTTCCAGTTGTGCTCCTCAGGGAAGTATGTTTTGCAGGGCCTACAGAAAGCACCTCTCCAGCTTGATGAATGTGGGGTTTGATGCTAACCTAATCATCAGAAAGCAAGAGATGACTGATGAGATCCTCAGCTGGTGCCATAGACAAATCTCCAAAATCTGGCCACAACCTCCTTAAAAAGACCTCAGGCCAACTATACTTGGGGCTGATATAATTTGGGGAGTTGTAGTTTGTAGTAGTTCATTCCTGGCCTTCCTTGCCTTGCTGCTAGAAACTTGGGGGTGAGGGGAACTCTGGGCAAGGCTGACTGGGGAGTAGTAGGAAGGAGGAGCCTCTCACTCCCTTCCCGAGTTTAATGGAATCAGGGACAGAGATCAAAGGGATTTATCTTACCTTGGGGCCCGTCATCAGGAAATTATTCACTGACCTGGAAGACAGAGACAGTGTCAGCAGGGAGGGGGTGACGGTGGAGGGGTCTGGGGAATGCTAGGCATCCCAGGGATCTCCTCTCAGCCCCCCCACCCCCGCAGCCTGCTTGTCTCCTGGCTGCAGGCACCTTTAGTCTCTCCCCTTGTCTCTCTTTGGCGCTCCGTGCACACCAGAACAGTGCCTTCTCTATTTCTCCATCCCACTCCTCCAACCAGGCTGTACCAGGCTGCACCCCCTCCCTCCATTTGCTTTCTTCCACACAGCTGCCTTTCATCCAATCCCCCATATTTTTAGGGTTTTTCTCTTCCCTCAGCATTGCTTTTGCCTTACCAAGCTGCTGCTCAGTTTATCGCATGGTAGTGTTGCCCCAGGAGCACCCCGATTCCTCCTGCAGCCCCAGGAGATGGGCTGTGTGCCAGCACTGCTCTCCCTGTGGGACCATGCTGAGGGAAAAAAGGTCACACTAATGCTCCTTCACAGTGTGTGTCCTGGCAGCATCCCCTCAGGTCATGGTCTCTTGTTTCCCTGCAGTGCCAACTATGGCTGTCCATGCTCTCCTCTTGGACGCCTAAAGGTGATGGCTGAGCACAAACATGCTTGTCCTCCCTATACTGCGTGGCCCTGCATCAGGAGGATTCAGGGCATGAGTGAGGTGATCCTAGCCAAAATTAAATCTTCCGGTGTTTTCCAACTGAAATATGAACAATTGAAACAGTTTCCAAAGGTGCCTATTTGTAAGTATTCCTGTGAAAGATTTAGTTCTGCCACCATTCATGGAAAACTGTTCTACTGAAAATGCCAAGATCTGTTTTAACACACTTAAATTGCGGCTCATGAAACCCCCAGCTCTGCAAGGCTCTTTGTTCTGTAGCTCTGTTACTCCTACTTTCTGCATGGAAGAGGACATTGAAGCTAGAGATTGATATGAATGGTTGAGACCTTGCGGGGTAAAAGATAAAGCATCCACCGAGAAAAACTAGGCTCTTCAGCTCCTCTTGAGATCATGTTCTACTTCAAATGTTGATCATCTCCCAGTGGAGCATGGGCTACCTGGCATGCAGTGATGCTTACTGCTTTTCTAGCTCCTCTCCATTCCCTGAAAATCCCAGTAGTTGAGTGGACCTTGCCTGAGAAAAAAGCACGGGTTAGGGTATGGGGTTTCCTCCCTCTGTGTTTTCAAGTGAAGTTGCCTGGAGCCACAGGCATGCCTGGTAAAGGAGAGAAAGACACCATCCAATTGTGCTATAGATCCAGCATAGAGAGTACAAAGGCATCCCAGGGTAGACTCAAGCGCAGGCCAAAGCAGACACTGCCAAGCAAAACTGGAGGACAAAGCATAGTGGTACTGCAGACAGGATATAACTTGGTCAAAACCTCAGCACACCTGGTCTTTGATATTACTCATAGTTTAGAAACAGTTGAGAAAACTATTTTGCATGGTTTCACTCGGGCAAGTCTGAATTTTGGGGGTGTGTGGAAATGTGTCCATATTGATGAATCTCATGCTGGGAAAGATTCCCCTGGGTCAAAATGGGAGGGAGAAGGCGGTGCCATGGTACTGCAAGAGCAGGAGATCCTTTCCCTTTGTTCAAGGCCCAGGATTCAGACCCAGCTGCGCTCCAGCCCCCTTGGGTACTTTAGCACGAAGTCGATGGCTGTTCTGCAGAGGAATTTTCCTTTGGGAGCTGCTTCTGCATTGTACAGCTAATTAAATATTTCCTGGGACTCAGAGAGACGGCATCTGTAGCCGAGTGATTAGAGCTTCGGGTGACCTGAATCACACAGGGCCATGAACCTTGAGCTTTTCAGGCTGTGTAAGCTCTGTGGGTCCCCATCCTAATGCAACTGGGTAGCAGCACGAACAAGTCATTTTTCCATCTGGTTTCCCTCCTGTCCTTTGCTTTGCCTTTAAACGCTTTGCTATGGGGACCACACTCAGGATGGTGTCAGTGTGAATCTGAGACCCTGGCAGCAGCTGTGAGAAAACTGGTAAAATACACCTGTGTAGGTAAAATCTAGAGAATTGTATGTCCTCTTATCTTGCTTTTGTGACAAAAACAAGAGAGAGATCCCAACTGCATTGCTTCCTACCTCAGCAGGAAAAGCCAAATTCACAGTGTGCAAGAAGGATTTGCTTCAAACCCTTGCTGGCCTAATCTTGGATTAAAAACATCAAGATGTTTGAGCGTGGCTTTAGGAGGACAGTAATCCACAAGTTCAGGGTTTACAGCAAACCAGTCTGTTAGCAGGTGTCAATTGACATAACTGCATCTGTTCCTCCCAGGATAAACCTCAAGGTTCACAAAAAGGCCAAGTTCAGGATATCCCAATTCACCATCTGCAGCTGAGCAAATGGTACAGTAGCAATTTCCCAGCGGGATATTCTAAACATTTTTATTAAGTCAGAGAGACAGAAAGCATTTTCCCTGAGCTCCTTGATCAACAGGCAGGCACGCTGCTGGGCTGGTTTGTAGGACTTGGACAAGTAAAGGATTCATTTAGACTGGTACACTTGACCCCTGCATTTAACTCTTGTAGCTGCGAGTGGATTCAGGGGAAAGGGAGATGGGAGTGTTGTATGGCTGGAGGCTTGCTGAAATTTTTCTTATTTATGCTGAGAGGGAAGGAAAGATAATAATGGAGACAAAATTTGTGCGTTTTGTCTTTGCTTGCATGAGCTAGCTAAGAAAAATGCATCTCTTTTCTGGATATAGTCTCCAGCAATGACAGAGAGTAATTATGCCACTTGTTTCATGGACGTAGTATAGCATTGACAATGCCACTAGAGTCATCTCTGTGCTGCAAATAATTATCAATATGAAAATGAATATCTCTTCATTTTTGTCTCTGTAGTGTGATATTTGTTTATTTATTTAAAAATTTATTTAAAAATTTATTTATACTAATTTTCCATACCACTGTAAAGGAAAGCAGAATGTAATCCTAAACTAACTAGCTAACTGCATCTACAATGGGTGTAAACCAGCCCATTTCTGAGGACTTTCGTGCCGCCACACTGATTTAAAACTTTTTGAAATTGCACATATGAAAGGAAATGCTTGAAATTACTTCTTTTCTCTGAGAATACCTACAGGGTTTCTAGCTATTATCTAAAACCCTTTCCCTCCACCTACAAACTCCAGGACAGAGTTACAGAGACTGAACCCGAGCAGAGACAGACCTTAGTAGGTAGAGAAAGGAGTTCCACCAAGTTCTTCAGCCCCCTCCCCAGCCCACGCAGGGCCTTGGGCAAGGGATGCTGCTTCCTTCACTGCAACTCTTATACATCCAGGTAAAAAGCAAATTTAGGATGAGTGATTTTCATTGCATCCACTGTTAACAAATCAACTAATGAATGCTTATAGCAGGAGTTCGCTGTCATAGTTTTATTGAACCCAAAAGCAAATAACCCTGCCAAAGCAGCTGTTCCATTATATTTTATGCATATCAAATGCTAATAAGATTACAATAATTTCTGCTTGGTTACAACTTTAACTAATAAAAGCACCCCGCTCCTCAGTTTAATATGACCTAAGAGCCTTATCAAATCTCCTATTAAAGTATTTGTTTAATACCTTATCACCCACACATGCTACCGTGCTGCTGGTTCAGCCCTTCAGAAAATGATAAAGCTATATTTAGGTCTTTATTGTCATTATTGTAAATACGGTGAATTAATACAATTTCACTTCGAATCTGAGTTTTCTTCTCAAGTACAAACTCCCCCAAGTTATTAGAAAACCAGTAACACTGGAAAATACAGGCAACCCCAGAGCTGAAGTGTGAAAAAAAAACCATTTAGAAATATTAGATCCAGATTGTTACCTTATTCCCACAAGATAGATGACTGGAAGGCCACTCATTAATTTGGACGTCTTCATTTCTCTCTATTTTGTTATATTTTTATTTGTTTTTCAGTTCCTAAATGCAACCCTTAGATTTTGCTCATCTAGAAACACACTAACAATTCAGCCAACCTGACATAGCAGAATCTAATCCACACTCAGAGAAGTGCCCATAAAATTGTACAAAATATTGTTTATCTATATTTCCATCTGCTCCCATTTCTTGTGATTAAATCACAGGCAAAAAGAATCTTGTGGTTTTAGCTGTTGGACCAGATAAAGAAGACCAGCAAAAATTGAAAGCAGGATTATTGCATGATTCCCACAAAGTCTGCTTTTTTCTCCACAAGAATTAAGGGATGGGGTCTCTAATATGATCATTTTGACTAAAGTTTGCAATTTTCCTTTCTCTCAGGAAATCGTGACCTATGAGCAACTTGCAGAGTAAAGCAGGGCTATCTTGATCTATAAGATTTTCTCTTAGATAAAATCTTCTGAAAGGCAGACAGGGAATTTAGGCATCTAGCTTCTATTTAAAGTGTCTGGGATTTCTGTATTTAGCTCTGCTTTCTGCTTTGTGTTTTGAAATTTTTCCCCTTCGAACCATTTCTTTAAGATACTGATTTTTTTCTCTTTTTATGTATTCTAAACCCGTTCATATTGAGGAAAGCAGGAAACATATGCAGGAAGAGCAGCAAGATAGAATCAGCATGAGTTCTTGCCTAGCTTCTCTGCGTAGTGTACATATTCCCCTTATTCCTAAAGGGAAATTTATCTTGAATTTGCTACTGTGTAATATTTAGACATATATAAAATATTGCACCTTTTAAAATAATTGAAAGAACATAAATTTCACTACCAGACTGATAGGAATGGATTCCCATTTACTCTTGAGTTTGTTTTTCTGTAATTTTGGTTTCTCCGTCCACAGTTATAACCGTAGAAATCCACTGTGAGGGAGGCAGGGCATTTTAGTAATTGAACAGGAAAAAACTTTCCTTGCTATTAGAGATAAGTCTGTAACTAATTGAGCAGATTCCCAGGGCAGCACAGAAACAGAGAATAAAGTTTGGGTACTCCGTAAAAATCACACAGGACAAAATATCTACAGAGCCAGGTCATTTGAGTCTGTCTCCAGTTAAGCATGGAATAGAATAACTCCACAAGGAATGATACAGGATTTGATGCAAGTGTAATCTCTTTCTGTTTACCCTTATAAAACATTTCTGGAAATAAACAAAACCACATAACAGGAGATGGCCCACAGGAGATGAATGCAGGCTTGTGTATGGGGGAACAAGTCTGATGGAACCCAGCTGGTTGGGAACCAAGTCCCAGTAATCTACGTACTGAAAGCTTCTCCCCAGAAAATCCTAATACATTAATTTCAGATATGTTTAATCCTGACCCTTTGCCTGCCAAGGAACCTGGATCTCAGGCTGCTCATCCAGAGTGATTCTCCTGCAGATCTAAGTCACCCCTGCTGGCTCTGAGCTCTTAATCAGGGACTGTCCTCTTTGGGGAGCATGGGAGAAGCCCAACTTCCTTGGATTAAGACAAGAGACAAGCAGACTCCGAGCCTTTGGAAAAACAGAAATCCCCAGCTCTCCCATGGGTTATCTTCCCAGTTGGAAGTGAGGGGCAAGATCCTCCACATCTGCTCTTCTACTCTATTTTACCCCAGCTCAGGATTTGGCCCATATAGTTGTTGTCAGGAGGCGCAGGGAATAAAGAGGCCTTTCTTAGATCTAGCCTCTGTGTCTCAATTAGTGTATTGGGACTTAGTTAAATATCTGGTCCCATTAAAGACCAGAACTAACTAAGTGGAAAAGAGGGGACATTTAGGAAGGTGAAGAGGAATTACCTTAAGGTGTCCAGGAAAAGCACCTGCCTGTGGCACAGACTGAGGTGTTCTCAATACTCACCAGGCACAGCAGAATTGGAAGAAGGTAGTGAAGAAGAAGATGCCCAGATAAGGGTCCATGTGAAACGTAAAATCCAAACAAAGAGGGAAAAAGGAGATCCCCAAAAGCCCCCCAAAACTTGAGTACCACCACCACCAGAGAAAAAAAAGAAAAAAAAAAAGAAACACGACAAAATTAAGGAAGAGATGGAGTTATTTTTCACCCAGTGCTCCTAGTGTGGTGAAGAGGCATATGCCCCCTGAATCTCAACTTCAGCAAATGGTAACCAATCCTAAAGTAAGAGCTAAAGGGGGTTGGTGAAATGGAGCCGCAGAACTTCCTAAGAAGAGATTATCTACTTAATTAAAGATTTTTTTTTCCTAAGTCCTTCAGCCAATCAGGACTCAAGTGCCAGAGAGAGATTGAACTGATGAAAAGAACACCCCAGGTTCCTTGAAGACAAATGCACCACGAAAGGGATAAGAGGGAGGGAAAAGGAAAAAAAAAAAAGAGAGAGAGAGAGAAAGAAAAAGAGAGAGAGAAAGGGATAAAGGAAGAGACAGCAAATCCCTTAAAGTAATCACTAGATTCAGTCTTCAGTCTTCATTAGCACTACCCTGCCTCTTCATCCCCTGCAAAGGCAACTGGAAGGGCTGCTAATGGCATGCCCTCACCTTCTCCTGGCTTGGAGACATTGCTGGAGCTGGGGTGCACTGGAAGCTCTGGGATGGGAGCTTGGGTTTGGGTGGCCCACACCTGCTTTTTGGAGGTGATGCAGCATGCTTCAGGGAGAAGACTATGAAACAGATATGCGAACATCGTCTCTGCCTCAGTATCCCCCAGAAAGCTGAGGGGAGTTGGGCCCAGTTCCTGCTTTCATCTTCTTCTCCCTTATCTTGGTGACCAAATTTCCTCCCAGCCTCTGTTTGCAACACACCACCCTCACCCTGGAAGAAAGGCCTCCAACTAAATCTTCCCTTTCCCCCTTATTTTTTTTCTTTTGGGTTTTCAAACAAAGTCCGTGAGAGGCTGTCTTTGGTTTGGGAGGGTCAGCGGTCTCTCAGTGAGGGGTTATCCCAGGCCAAGAGGTACTGGAGCTACTTAGGAGCATCCCACCTGGCCACGTGGGACACCCTAGTTACTTCCACACTGCCAACTACAGGTACTTTGGCCAATCCCAGGTCAACATGGCCAGCCTCGCTACCCTGTTCTAGGGTTGTAGGAACATCTTCACTGCACTGCATAACTGATTTTCATGCTGTGGAAGTGATAAGCTAAAATGTGGGCTAAACCCAAACTCATTTCACCTGGAGTGCCACTGCTGGGCAGAAGAGCTGGACCAAGGCAGAATTTGAATGGAAGCAAGACACCCCTCCCTGCCGCCCCCGCAGCTGAACCATCAGGCAGGGCTGGCTGGAGGTTGAGCTTTGCTCTAAGACCACCTTATACTGATGAAAGTCCCTCCTGGGTTGTGTAGTTTCAGTGAGGGAAACCTACACAGCTCTGGGATGGACTTTGGCCATACCAAGACCAGCTCTACCCAAGCCAGGGAGCTCCAGCTGGGCAGGAGTAGGATACAGCATGCAGGGCACTGCTGGCAAAACACTAGCTTTGCCCTGACTGCCACACCAGCCAGCTGGACCCCTCACCCTGGGGGGTGTCTGGGTGGTTTGCAAGCACCTAGGTGAGGATAAAAGGTAGCTGCCAGCAACTCACCCAAGGCCCACCTGTGCCTCCCAGCTGCATCCTATTACAGCAAGGGCCGATGGTATTTTTACTAATTAAAGCCCCAGCTCCTGGAGATGGGAGCATTTTGAAAAACAGGGTGTTATTTACACAGAGAGAAAGCCTGGAAATTTATTTAATAGAAGATAAAACCCCAGGATTTGAAAGGTAAGGAAAATCAGCCCTTTATTTAGTATTTTATTATTATTTATTACATTGGAATAGAATTTTAATGCTGTGATTTTTTTCACAGTGTAACGGGTTTTGTCACCCAGTTCAAGTACTGGGTATGGCTGTGCTCTCTCTCTGTGCTAGAAAACACTGCCTCAGACCTGGTGTGGGGAGTAGCTGCTGAGGCTGATGCTGCCTGTGGGGGCTCAGCTCCCCCGGGGCAGTACTGCCCAGGCAGTACCGGTGGGGGGGATGCTACCACCTGGGCATTTGTTTCCAATGGTAGTTGTTTCTTGTAAGTGTCCAAATGTCTGCTTCTGGACTCTCAAACGAGAGTTTCATCATTCCCTGGGTCCGGCAGTTACAGCATTTTGAAATCATGCAATGCTTCAGGCATACTTTGACTAGCTGGAAAAGAAAGTAACCATTGCGTCCTCTGGGGTGAACTATTTTTGTTTGCTCTAAAATGCCCTGGTTGAGGCAGCTGGGAGGGTATATGTGGAGGTGTTACTAAAGGGGTGGAGGAGATGGAAAAAACTATTTGTGTGAAAGTACTTGGATCAATTGCAGGGCAATGAGAGTTTCCACTAATTTCAGAGCCAATAAGTCAGGGGAGGAAAAAAATCCGCAGTGAAAATACAAACAGATCATTTTTCAGCAAACAGCAAAACGAACTAAGATCTTTTGGTGAGGAAGATACAGAAGGTTAGGGCTGTGTGAAAGGAAAGATTCAATGCAGTGTGCACTCCACAGCTATATCAGCTGAATGTGCCAGAGATAGAGACACCCAGGTAGCAGCACCAGCGAAGCTGCACCGCCCACCAGTGTCCATCTCCCCACACACCTGAAGAAAGACAAACTGTTCCCGTCCCTAGCGCAGCCACCCCGGGGGCAAACGGTTCACAACCGCCTGTCTTGCTGAATCCCCAAAGGAGATATTTCCCTTTATTCCCATCACTTCATCATTCCTGGCCAGGCTTAGCAGGTGCTAAATTAAGTGGATTGAAAAAATGTGGAAAAAAATAATTGTAGATGGATCAAATTGAAGAGGAATAATTATTTTTTCATTAGCTATTACAAGAGGCAGCTAGGCCTTCCTCCAAGCTCACAGAAGCACTGGCAGCACCAGCGTGATTCAGAGCCAGCAGCCTCCCTGATCAACTTCTAATTTCAATTAAACACAATAGTCACTCTCCTGGAAACAAGCATGTTTTTCAAGCCAAAGAGGCTGAAGGCAAATCCTGAGACAAAACTATACCAAACATGTTTCAAAGCACTTCATTACAGCTTTCAAAAGCTGTTTAATTGACTCTATGAGATACCCCCTAAAGAAGTAAGATGTAAAATAGTTTTATAATGTTCCTCAAATTTTGTAATTGTTACCAGAAGCTTTGTACATTTTCTAAAATGGACTGAGAGAGCATTAAAATACATTTTATGGCCAGAGGGACTGGTTATATTATTTTATACTATCCCATCTGACCTGTTGGCTAATACAGATCTCTACTGACCTTTGCATCAGGTGCTGCAATGTGTTTGACTATTTGCTCATCGCCCAGGATGGCAGACGGGGTTTGAGGACAACAGGAGATAGAGAATCTACCACTATCTGTGGTAATTGTTCCAGTTTGTTAAAAAACAAACCAAAACAAAATATTAATATAAAATATCTAGGTTTAATTTCCAGAGCACAGAGAAGATCTGAACTGTTATCAGTTCAAGAGCTTGTACAAGTAATCACAGAAAGACTGAAAATTAAAGCCTCTAATGCTCTTCCTGCCTTCCACCCTGATACCAATGCAGCAGATGGATATAAAAAAATGAAGTTAAGAACAAGGGGTAAAATTTCCAGGTCTGGCTCACAGTTATCTCAAAAGATTTTTGGTGCCAATGCAAAGTGCCCAAAAGACAGAATATTTTTTTTTTTTTTTAGTGTCCATTAAAAAGTTCAAGAAGGATTAGAGGTCTCCTATTTTAAAAGAAATGCAAAAGACATGAGATCAAAATATAAAGAAATTAACCTTCTCTATGGAATGCACAGTATTCAACCCTGAAAGAGTTGAAAAAGTCCCAGGAGTCCAGCCTCCCAGAGCAGTGAACAGACTTTGACTGACTTTACTGCAGCTTTGCCTTTCACACCAGTCAGACATGTCTTCATGCCTCTCAAAACACCCCCAGTGCCCTAGGAAAGCCTAAGTGTTGCTTGCAGTCCTGTACTGATCATGCCTTGTGCTGTTCTGCTCCTACAGCCAAATATTTTCAGGCACAAAGCAAGACAAAGGCTGGGGAAATTTAATTGCTTTTATTAGAATGGTTGATATGCAATGGAAGAAGTGAAAAAGCAGGAAAGGTGTTGGTGAGCCCAGAGGCCTGTCTGAGTTTGGATTTTTGGTTTTTTGGGGTTTTTTTTTTTTAGCTCTATCGAGCCAGGATTGTGCTATTAAAGACTGTGTTTACAGAACAGGACATACAAATGGCTGTGTGACATCTTTGCTGTAAGCTTGACTTTATAACCTTTATGTTCCCTAATGCTGTTCTCTGCAGGAGTGGCGCACAGTTGCAGCCTCCCATAAGGTCTTGTTGTGCTTCACCAGTACTGAATGTATCCTCGTATTTGCAGTTCTTCTTCTGGTTCATGCTGGGACAGCTCTGGGAATCCTCGTCTACTGCAGTGAACTGTGTGACTGGATGCATCCATCATACATCTCATAGGAAGTGAATTCTACCAAACTGTGCGGAAAGGCAGGAGGGTCAGATGTTCAGGCTGTTCTTCAGTTGCTGAAGAAAAGCTTCAGGTGTGTGCAAGAAACCAAGAAAATAATTTTATGTTAAAAGGGGCAGAAATGCTGCAGTGGTTATAGAGGGTCTGTTCAGAGTTCACAGCATGGACATTTACAAAGCAGCAGGTTTCAAGGGAAAGTCAAAGATCTCTTGGGAAATGTCCTTTTTGCTGTGGTACTTCAAAGTTGGCTGTGCCCCAGAGCAAGTGAGCTTGGAGCACTTCAAAAGCTCCTGTTCTTCTTTAGCCTGGGCTACAATGATTCCTTTACCACATATTCTCAGTTACAGTACTAGAGGATATTCCCTCTGAATGGTCTTGGCTTGCCATGGCAGTGACTTGCACAGGCTCACGCTGTGTTGCCCAAAAATGTTATTTCTTTTGAGAGTCCAGAAAGCGAGTAAGGGTCTGGGGCATCTTTTTCAGCACCCACAACCAGCTGGCTGGGGGCTGCATGAGGAAAAGGGACATAAGTGCCAAGAGATGAGGTATCTGGGTCTGAAAATCAAAGGCAAATGAAGAGGTGATGTGCCCTTAAAGGACAAGCAGAATCAGCTTGGAGAAAAAGGACTGCAAGGGTGGGAGGGAAGTTATGTAAAGCACTCCAGGGAAGGTGTAATTATGATGAGCAGGACTAAGCGAGTTGAAGTACATTCCTGACTGGCTGGCAGGAGATGCAATGACCCTCGAGGTGAGAGGGACCATACTGAATTCCCAGGTCTAGCAACATACCCTGGCCACTTGCCAGCCACACCTTGCTCCTGTCCCTGTGCACCTGGAAGGAAAGCCAGACTCCCATACAGAGTAGCAGCTACAGTGATCCCCAGCGCGGCTTTTTGGAGCCCAGGCCACATGCCTCTGACCATCCTAGACACAGCCACTATCTCTCAGAGAGCCTTGCTTAGGCCACCACAGACAAGCTCAGACTCATGGGGAGTAAATGTCACAGGCACTGCTGCAGGTGACTCTGCAAAAGTAGCCTCTTTTCTGCACCCAGGAGGGCTCTGCCTCTCAAGGGAGAAACATGCTTGACCCCAGCCCATGAAGATTTGAGGGGAGGGGGGGAGGTAGTGATAGCCTTCTGTACTAGGTTAGTAACTGGAGGGGGAAAGGGCTATGGGTCTGAGAGGAGTGTGGAGCTCAGTGGACCAAAGGATGAGGAGGGTAAAGCAGGAAGATGGCTCAGCAATGCGGTGTAAATAATTGCTAGCTTGGGTTTTTGACAGACCTCAGGAACCCAAGAAAAAGCTATATGCTTGCTGCTTAAATGGGTCTGCTGTTGCACCAGAGAGATACCCCTTTCAGGCTCTGTGTGCTGCCTTCAACGTTATTATCAGGAATATTTGTAAACAAAACCACATTTCGAACTGAAACAGGCCCTTTTACTAAGAAAACTGCCCAGTGACACGCTTTGATCTTTTTTAGCTGAAACCGCCCTTGAGCTCTGCAGAAGCTGTAAATAACTCCAGCCAACTTCCATCTGAATAGCCTTCACCCAAGTGATTTTGCTCGGCTGTAGTGCAGAGAGACTGCCTGGTTTGGAGTCCCTTTTGTAACGCAGACAGGAGGTTTAGCTGAGGGGTTTACGCAATCCTGTGATCTTTTTCATCTCTAATTTGCTATGCGGTCTAATGACCGTGCAGCGGCATACGTAGCTCTGGCTTGCCTTGTAGCTTGTCCCTCAGCTGAGCCAGCAGATGGTGCTCCCGGCTCAGCGCTGCTACTGAAAAGCATCCTTGGATCACGGCGGAGCAGAGAAGTGCTCCTGTGCTGCGCATTGCCATATCCAGTGCAGACCACAGGCTCTGCAGGGCATCCGGGATTAAAAATTCTCCTTCTCGCTTCTCTTAGCGCCTTGAGGCCTCAGCACGGGTTAAGTCCATAGGTGATCGTGAATGGTTCAATGTTCACAGCAGTGGGTGTGTGGATGGCAGCAGTGTGCCATGGTGCAGCTGCCACTAGTGCTACAACACACGTCCCCACAGGCCAGCAGATGAGGAGTCTTCTACCAACACCTGGCCTCAGCTTGGGAAGGATCAGGTGCTCATCAACCCTTAACAGGGTGATGGATGTAATGCCATCAGCAGTATGCACAGAAGATTTGGATCCACACTCTTTCATTAGTGTGCTCCCTAACAGGTCCTAGGGCAAATCCCAAGGTCAGCGACCTGTAAATCTGGTTCAGCTCTTTGCCTTAAAACAGCAGTAAGAACTATGCTGGCGTAAGTCCAGTGAAGTCCTTCCTCTTTGCCTACAGAACACTTAACATGACTAACCCTCAGCATTTACCCAGGATGAGTAAGGCCTACAAAATCATGAGACTGGCTTGAAAATAATGTGCGGTAGGAGCTATTTGTGTCCAGGCCTTTAAGGTACTCTTGAGGCTTGTTTCTTCTGGAATTGGCAGGGCTGGGAACGTGCTGTTCTCTTGCATGAAAGGCAAACTGAGACTCTTGGGTTGCAGGCAACAGGGCTTTCTGATAAACACAGAATGTCAAAAGGTTTGCCATAAATCACAGGAGGTAGCAAGGCTGAGAAGGCACGCAGGACCTCCCTGCGTTGCCCAAAAGTTGCTAAGAGTGGGTCCTGGCTGTTTGCCTGAGAGATCTCACACGTTCAGTGTTCATACATTAAAATACTGGATCTTTTTTGCTGTGTCCTGGACCAAGAACTTCTCTTGGGCTTCAGTGGGTTTCTTGTTACCTTGGGAGTTGCTGCATGTCAGTAGTGAGCATAAAAATCAGCCCACAGAATGCTGTGGCCCCTCAGTGAGCTCTAAGGAAAGTGGAGTTATCTCCCAATAAAATCTAGGGCTCTGGATCTGGCTCCAGCTCTACCATTCCTCTGTGTCATCTGTACTGACCGGGGCCATCTCTTCTGCCAAAACAGTCAGCCCCAATAAATGGTACTGAGGAGGAGCTTGGAGGCTGATTCAGGCAGTAAAGGTGAAGAAACAGTTGGAAGATGGTTAGGATAAACTGGCACCACAAAATCTATTGCCAATCCTGTGCAAATGCCACTGCTGACAGAACCACAATCCAGCTTCCTGGCAAAACCTTAAGCATGAAGCACTCTTCTTGATGGTTGTTGGAAAAATGTTGTGGACACACTGTTGTTGGACAATCCTAGCTTCTTTTATAAATGTCCCAAGAAACAAGCTTCTGCATAAATAACAAAGCAGCACTTTTGTTGTCCTGTTGGGGACAAGCCCCTTGGCTTTCATACTATCCTCCTGGACGTTCTCTAGATGAATCTCTAGATTCTTTTCTTGTCTGAAGACAGACTAAAAGCATGGTCAGGATCCCGAGGGTCACAGAGTTCTGACAGAGACACAGATAGTGAAGGAAAGAGAAACGGCTAGAAATAATAACCCTTTTCTGAGTGCCAATGCTGAAGTACAGCTAGGAAAGAGGGTGTCGTGCTGCTCAGATGCTGCTGAGGGGAGTAAATGCATGACAGCAAACTTTGTCTGGTTATGTTCCTTTTTTATCAACTGATACCAGTCAAGCTTGCTTTGTACCAATGTTTTACAGAGTCCTCCTTACCTGAACTCCCATCACTGCAGCATCACAGGACACAGTCTACTGCAACCACTCAGCAGGCTGATGAAGTGTAAGCCATTGGCGAGTAACTGAGGCATGGCACAGACTGAGGCAGTTACATAGACTTAGGCAGCAAGATGATGTATTGTATGATTCATCTGAGGAGAAAAAAGACCAGAGCATAGCCTGCTGCTTGGGAGAAGAAGGAGCTGAGGGCTTCCCTATAACATGTCAATTCTGAAAAAGGGGGGTACCCTCTGAAGAAGATGCATGAACATTCTGGCTTCTGGCTAAAAGTTGCTGGGGACTGAGACCCCAGTACACTGGGATGGCACTGCCTTAGGAACAGAAGAAGATCCTGCATAATATCAGCTCTTCACAGGCATCAGACTTTATATGGGGAGCTGCATCTGGTCTCAGAATGAAAATCAACAGCAATGTTTGCACTGGTTTTACATTAACACGTGCAAAGTACAAATGAGCTCTATGTTTAGAGGGACTCATTGCAACACCAAAGAGAAGAAGGCAAAAAATCCCAACCACCTCCACATTTGAAGGAACTAAAGTTTATATTAATCCATCACTGGGTGGTATTTTCTGGAATGATGTACTTTAGGGAATTTTGTCCTTACCTGTTGTCACTGAAAAATGTGCTAACTCCCAGACTTTTTGCTGTCAGATTTCATCGTGCTACCTGTTTGGAGGCAGAGTCCAACCCTTCCTCAGTTTTCAGAAACATGGCAACATGATTCAGACCCCATGAGGGTGCGCAAAGAGAAGTATGGAAGCACTGAATGTATGCCACGGTAGGTGGCACTGAAGGTACCAACTTTGGACATATTTCCCTGCAGTTCCCTCTCCAACTTGGGGATGGCAACATTGCCTCAGCTCTTACTTCAGCTAATAATGCACACCGTGCACTCCGTGAAGGGTTTTTTTTCTCTTAGCAGCACAGGGTGTGCTGATAGGTGATTGCACATGACAGGAGTCATTCTTACAGCTGGGGTCCGCCTGCTGTTGCAATGTCCGAAGCCTTGCACACAGCTGCAGGAAGAGCCATTATACGCCCATGGTTTGTAACCAGAGAAAGAACAAAACATCCTCAGGACCTGCATGGCTCATTTCTGGGAGGCTTTTTATTACGAGTATTTACAGATTGTATAAGTCATTGTTAGGTGGTGATGCTATGAGGAAATAGCAGATTCCACTCAGGACATAGGGGCTTATAATTGCAGCTAATCCTTTTGCCATGGATAAATTATTAATATTTCACACTCCTCAGTCTCCCTCTTTATTCAAGTGTCTACCTAGACTGTAGGCTTTAGGACACAGTCGGTATCACCGAGAGTAGGTTTGTAGAGCACCCAGTGCAATGAAGACCTTGATCTTGATGGAAGCTTTCATTTATTATCTTAATAGAAGCCTCAGATTCCTTATATAAATTAATCTATCTGAAAAATCCTTTGGCCATATTGAGTTCAGAACACGTGTGATAAAAAGTGACAGAGGAATGTGGGTGTGTTTAAAAACACTTTGGGGGTTTGGACTGGCTGAAGGTATAGCATCTAGGTTGTCAGTGGAGGTGACTGCTCCAAATGGCAACACTGCACCTCAGACACAATGCGTATCTTCACTGCCTGCTGGAAGCGCCCTTCTTTGTGGGGAAAAAGGAATCAATTTCTGGTCCTGCATCCCGAAGTGTGATTTTGTAGCAATTGTGGTGATTCTCTGCAGACAGCTCCTTAGAGAGCAGGGTTAATAGCACTCTGGCTCCAGCCAACAAACTTTCATTACAAAGAGAACAACTCGAGGAGACTGGACCATCCAATCCCCTTTCCATTTTTAACCACCCACTAGAAACACTGTGGGAGGCAAGAGATATTGGTTCATAAGAGGAACTCCCTTTTGACTAAAAGAAGCCTGACAAAGGACATTTTAAACAGACTTTTTTGTCCTTTTTCCATAAATAATGTGAGGACCACTAATACTGCTTCACCTGTTGCTAAGGGAATGAACTTCCTATCTTGCATGGCAGAAGAGTGTACCCCACTGTGCACCTCATCCCCAGTGGTATATTTTCCAGCTTTGCTGTCCTGCAAGGAGCAGATCTCTGCAGTCTGTACCAGAGAGCCTATTTTGTTGGCTTACTGTCTCTCTTGGTCAAGATATCAGTTGGTCATCCAGAAGACTTGGTGTAGTTTTTCACTGTGCTTCCATGGGCCAGTCTTGTGCCTTCCGTGTTTCCTCTGCCCCAGCTTAGCAAGCCCACATCAACACTGTGCAGGATCTTTCTGGCCATGCTAGGCATCCTGAAGCAACAGCGAACCTCTGTTCCTCATGTGCCAGCCAGTTTCTAATCCAAGCCTTGCTATTTTTATCTGCTTAGGATTTCTTCACTCCCTTAATAAAAAAATAATGTGGCAGTCTATCAAATGTCTAGCCAAAGGCTGAGCAGTTTGCAGTCATTTCTGGCCATATCAGCCCAGAAAACAACTGGCTATTTAAATGGCATATATTTGCTAAGTTGACTCCAATAGCAAAGTTTCCTGTCAGAGGAAGGATATGGATATCAGGACTCTGTCAGCAATTCCACCAATCTAGAGGTGTCTCCTCTTTCTCTCCCAAAGCAATTGCATTGTTGATTTAATAGAGAATTCAGGAGCATCCTACCATCTTCCTCATGCACCAAAGGAGCAAATGTCCTGCATGTCACAAGGAAGGTTGTAGGACCTCCAATAAAATCACTCAGTCGTTGGAGATTTCTGCCCTCAGTGTCCCAACAAACAGGAACAGTGCCCACTGCCATGTCCTCTCATGACCCCAGCCCCAGTGTCTCCTACATGTGATAACTCTCATGGAGACCTGAGTGTCTCTTCTGATTTGGGCCTCCAGCACTGTTGGGGCTTCGTCTGAGATGAGTCAAAACACACACATTCAAAATGTGCTAAGCCCTATAAAAGCCAGGAGAAGGAGGCTACGTTGTTTGTAGCATCAGCTAAATGGTAATTTGGAACTGTTCTCCCCCCCTTTGCTGGATTAGCATGAGAGGACAAAACCCAGAATTCCCCAGGAACTAGTGGTTACTAGAAACTTTTCAAGAGCAGAACTCAGAAACATCTAATTAAAAAAAACCTCAGTCATGAAACCCTCTGTAATCCCGATTTCCAGAAAAAATACAGGCCTTGCCCCTGAAAACTGGGTGATTTGCTGTATCTTGGGCAAGATTTCCAAAATCACCTTCCACATCTGTAAACGTTGGGTTGGATGTCTTGTATTCAAGGCTAAGATAGTGGATCATTCTCTTATGCTCACTCAAATCTGCCAATAAATTTCTTTCAGGAATAGTTAGGGGCTCAACCTGTGGATTTTAGAGAGTTTGTACTGAAATTAGCATGAGCCTGTAACTTACATGCCAAGGGAAGATGAATTGACTCCTTAAAGGGAGTCAGGCTGAGCCTCAGCTATGCCTGTTTCCCCTTCCATGTAGAGGGATTGGTGGGGCATAGAGGGCAGCCAGTCAGCCCGGCTTCAAAGAAAGTTAACTGGAGGATGAAAGTATGTAGGATGTTGCTGATATTATGTGCTAGGGAAATGATAGCCTGAAGCAGCAAAACTGTAGTGCCAGAAATTCTGTTTGTTGTTTCAGGCAGTTGTTTAAGGCTGATAAAGCAGCTGCTAGAGAAAAGGGGAAGCAGATGTGTTTGGAAACTACCTATTAAAACTGGTACTCTGCAGGGGAGAGAGAGTAAAGCAATGTATGGTCCACTCTCAGGAAAGAAAGCATACTTTGTTGAGTTATCTTTTACAAGGCTCCTTTGTTTCCACTCTTCTTGGATTAGGTATCCTCTGGGTAGTGTGAAAGCGAAGGTTTTTAGGCACTGATAGTAGGAACCTCAAGCAATCACGAGGCAGACCTTGTAAGTGTTTCTGAAAGTCTAGTGTCCCATGTTCTCAGGGGAAACACAGCCTTTACGTCCCTGGCCTTACATGCAATCAAGGTTTGTGAAAGTCTCTCTGATGATCACGATGCGGCAGTCTGTTCTCCTATGTGGCATTTCTTGGCTTGTTACTGGGATATCATTAGGGTCTAGAAACCTATGAACTCAGGAAGCGTCATCTAAGGAGCTGGAGGCTGAGGCTACTCTTCAATGAGGTCTGTCTGTGAGCTGCTGTCTTGGTTGGGTAATTTCAGCCTTAGTGGGTGTTTCTGTGCTGGCAGTGCCTGATCAGGTCGTTTCACTTAAGTAACCCCTCATGCCTCCCATGTCAGAACACAGGGTGTGCATCAATCAGCTGGTTTCCTCGTTGCCTAGTATGGGTCTTATCACCCATGAAGTTTACTATTCTCGGGTTTCTGTGGTCAACCAAAGATTCAGCAACTCTGGTACTTGCAGACAAACAATGAATCTGGCACTTTTGTCAGTGTGACCATGTCCCTGTGGTGGTTGGCAGGATGTCCTGTCTGAGGGGAAATTACAGATGTTTGACCTTCAAACATTGTCCATAGGCAATCTTATTAGATCTGAACAGCTATTATATCTCCTCTGCTATCTGAACAGCAGATATCATAGCTGAAAAGTTTCCAGTGGCTATATTCTCTGCAGTTTCATCACTAAGTAAATAAATCAGTTGCAAACCTTCATATTACTTAACAATGTCAATTTTTTAAAAGCATTTTGATCTAAAACTGATTTTTTTTTTTAATCCATGTGCAAAAATATCTTAAATCAAATAGTCCATCAATAGACAGTTCAAAACCAACTGATTTGCCAGGCCTCTGGCCATCTAGGACAGGTCCAATAATTCCTTTAATAGATGCAGCAGTATCTAGTAAGCTGCAGCAGGAATGTGTTGCATAAGGCTCAGTGAAGTGTGCATCATTCCTTCTTATGAAGAAGGGAAAGAGGGCATGGTCAAGGCTGCTCAGTCAGTCAGTGGCAGCATAGAATCATAGAATAACCAGGTTGGAAGAGACCCACCGGATCATCAAGTCCAACCATTCCTATCAAACACTAAACCATTCCCCTTAGCACCTCGTCCACCCGTGCCTTAAACACCTCCAGGGAAGGTGACTCAACCACCTCCCTGGGCAGCCTGTTCCAGTTCCCAGTGACCCTTTCTGTGAAGAATTTTTTCCTAATGTCCAGCCTAAACCTCCCCTGGCGGAGCTTGAGGCCATTCCCTCTTGTCCTGTCCCCTGTCACTTGGGAGAAGCGGCCAGCACCCTCCTCTCTCTACAACCTCCTTTCAGGTAGTTGTAGAGAGCAATGAGGTCTCCCCTCAGCCTCCTCTTCTCCAGGCTAAACAACCCCAGCTCTCTCAGCCGCTCCTCCAAACTTCTTGCACCCTAATCTACTTCATGTTTCAGATGGAAAAAAACCCCACCCAAACACATTTTTAGTCTCATGAGAATGAGGGAGGGAAAGGAGACAGAATTTATGTATAGCTGATACGTTCACCTTTTTGTAAATAGGCCCAGACCAGAGGCACTCTGAGGGGAGGGAGTGGATGTCACTGGCATTTAACTTGAATAGGTGTATTGCTTAATTACTTCACACAAATTCCCTCCCTCACTCCATCTGCATTGTAATAAATTTAACTCCTGAAGTGATGAGATTGAATCTTATGGTTCTTGGTGGCTTCTCTCTAGCAAGTCTGGTGGCGAAGCCTTGGAGAACCGTCTTTTGATACCCTGTGGCTTTCTAAATGCCACCCTGCCAGACAGAGGTGGTGTCTGCTTGGATTGATGGCAGCAGTGGTTTGGAAGCTTTAGAGGGCATTGGTGCTATGTCATCAGCTACCCTGCTTGCTGATACACAGGGAGAGGTAAAGGCCTATTGCTTTCTGAAGTAGGTTGGCTTCTACTTGAAAAGTGGGGATTTGGCAATGTTTTGGCACCAGTAGAGAGGATTGGAAAGGAATCCCTTTAGCTTTAGAGCTTCTGACATCCCACAGGCTTTCCTTGAAGTCTGAGACAGAGGTGAAAGTGTCAAAGCTAAGCAAAGTTTTCTGAACTATCTCAGCAGGGTTGACATCACCTGTGTTTCACACAGATGAAAGAGATAAGATGGAATAAAAGGAAAGAAAAGCTGGGGAACTTTCAGTGAGTAAAAATTCATTACTAATATCATTAAAGCAGAGATAAGCCTGCTCACTTTTCCCCAGTTCTTTGATCACACCCAACTTGGCTTCTTCTGCTCGGGCATTAAATAAATCCAATGGCTGCAGGCAATGCTTGGGCTCAGAAAGTCCCACAGGTGGGGGATCTTCTTTTTCTATTGGAGTGAGGTACCAGACACCAAATCGATGTGCTTCATTGTCTGCCTGAGCAAGCAGGTGACAGCAGGATGTCAGCTGCTGATTGCAAATGTTTGCTGACCACAGCTCATCAGGGGTGCCTGAACACAGAACACTCTCAAAGCCAGGACCTCAGCAGTGATGCAATGGCAAGGAGGGAGGAAAAACACTGGAAAAACTCTGCTACAAGTCTTAATAAACCATAATGTAGCTAATATCAATGTGCTGGAACTGAAAGAGTTAGTGGAGACAACAGGAAACATGCTCACCAAGCAGAAAGCTTTGCTTGAATGGCATTTCAGCTAGGCATGCGTAAGCACTGTCCTCATGCACTCACAGAGGTCAGGTGTGCATGTGAAATATCAGTGATCAAGGCTGGAACACCA
This sequence comes from Phaenicophaeus curvirostris, assembly GCF_032191515.1. Taxonomy (NCBI): domain Eukaryota; kingdom Metazoa; phylum Chordata; class Aves; order Cuculiformes; family Cuculidae; genus Phaenicophaeus; species Phaenicophaeus curvirostris. The sequence goes on along the minus strand of NC_091400.1, from coordinate 18,540,536 downwards.
CCAGAAAATCTGGAAGGAGGTTTGACCTGTCAAAGCCTTTGTTTGTTTAGTTTATGTGAGCAAATGGGTTTGAATGAATCACCCAGTCTTAAGAGACTACATTTGATTCTCAGCTTTGCTGTGAATGCTTTGGCCTGCCTCATGCAAGGCAACTCTATGCCTACATCTATATATGGGGGGTTTGCCTCTTGGGTTATAAACTCTCACTACGGTGTGTGATCTGGTTCAAGTCTGTCAGCACCTACATGGAAGGACTGCTTCACGGACGATGAGGCTGATGGTAGTTATTAAAAATAAAGGTCCAGTTATAGTATGACTGTTCTTCTTGTAGGTCTCTAAGCATCTGTTGCTAGCTGTGGTTAGTCAGGGGTTATTTTTGGTCTGGCTCAATAAAACTAGTTTTGCTGCAATAGTTATTCAAGCAGCCTCATATTCTTTTCATAGATGGAGAAATCTGTCAGTTCCTTAAATGGAGATACAGACTTGACAGCCCTGGAGAGATGGGGTTGCAGATTACCTGGAGGTAGTCGGAGGGGTAGACTTACAACATAAAATGTTGTGGGTCTCATTTTTTTGGTGGTGTGACTTGTAACACATGTTGTTTTCCTGCATTGGTAGTGCTGAGTTTGCATAGTTTCTCTGGACATCAGTGACAGCCATGAGGCATCACCTATGGAGATGCTTTAGGAAAACAGCAGAGTCAAGCAACAATCCATTTCTGTAGAGTGACTAAGTTGCAGAGTTGTGTCTGCCAGTTTCTGGTCCCCAGCTATGCACTGAAGCTTGCAGAGAAGATAATGTATGGGTGATGGAGCAAACAGCAGTTAGCTGGCTCTTTTATGGGACCTTCTCCCTTTGAACAGATCTTGCCCTTACAAATGTGAATGTTGTTCCTGTCAAGTCCCTCTGCGGGGCTGAATTTGACTGAATTGCCAGTAGCACATTTGAGGAGGAAGAACATATTCCCCAAAGCCACCAATTCTCTCTGTCAGGCAATGGCAAGGATTTTAGTAGAATTTCAACAAACCATTTCCTGGCTGGTGGCTTGTTTGGTCAATGAAGCTATCCTGTGCTAACACTGTCTGTTCTAGCCGGGTCTGTAGGTTCCACCACAAAGAGGTATGAGTGCCACACTGTCTTTAGCATGTTTCTCCCAAACAGGTGGTGTAAATTCTTTTTTTTGTTGATAGGGAATAATTTTAGGGGAAAACACAGATTACAAATGCTATTTCTTAAAATATCTGTTATTCATTAGCTGCTGTTGTTAATAGAATCAAAGTGTTACTAGTAATAGCAGGTAACTATTCACATAATACACTCATTCGTGTTCACTTATTAGCTGGAACAACCATTGGAAGGCCAACTCCTACGTGCATACTCAAAAGTAGAAGGTCATCCTGACACATCACTAGCTTCTAGATAGGTCTCTAGAAATTATCTTGTGAGGGCACTTTGTATCACCAGCTGTATATATAACTCTATTCTTCATCTGCATATAGCAGCCACTGCCCTCCTGGGTGTGATCTAAGTTATACAACTTTTTGTAGATGCTAATGTGTGATGGCAGCCTTGTAAAGCATTAGACTATGGTCGTTCAAGTTTATCAGCTCTTGCAAATTCATCAGGATTACTTGTCTCCAAAGCTTATAAGTCCTTGAAAAACTTCCACATAATATTTTCTTAGAATATATCTTTATTGTCTTTGGCCTGTGGTGTTTTCTGGTAACAGTTTCTCCATCTGAATCTATAGAAACATATAGAACTTAAACGTGCAGACTTGTACTAAGGGGCCTTTTATGTTACCATGAGGTGTGTGAAGATACATGTCCTTGACAGAGTACCTGATATTGTGGCATAAGCTCAGCTCAAATTCATAGGGAATAAGCTGGATGGACTAGTACTTGGTCATGTTGACATCATCATCTTTTATATGGATGGAGTTGATATTTATCTATTCCATCTGATCTAAGAGCCTACATGTGACACAAAGAAAGGCTCTCTGCCATAGCTTTCTTTTGTGTTTTGCAGACTCTTTGGAGTCCTCTCCTCCTTTGCTGTTCCCTGGATCTCACCATCCATGGAAATGTAATTCCCTTCCCATTTAAAAGCATCTGCTTGGGCTTGTTACCAAGTATATGACCAGGTTTCTTACCCAGCTTATTACAGAGCTGTCATTTGAGAAATCAGGCATGTGCAGCCCTTATTGATGTACAGTGTTCTGCGTGGACTTTGCTGGGTGTCTGCTGTGCCAAGTACCTTCTCTCTTTTATATTTGTTTATGTCACTGGGATAGGCACCCTACCAGCCATGGCAACCGTGTCATTTGTTCCCTCTTCTGTCCTTAACTGGAATTAGGTCCCACTCCCATTTCTCTGCGGGCCCAGTCAAACAGCTTTTCAGCAGTCTGGTTATTTCTCAGCCTCTGCTGCCAGTTTCTCAGAGATGGTATTCTAGTAATCACTGTCTTGCAGTAAGAATGTCTTTGTATCAATGTCTCCATCTGCCCCAACAGAAAGAGCTGCCTAGTCCTGTCCTCTCAGCCATGGAAAAACTATTTCCAAATACAGGAGGAAGGAGGCACTTTTTCAAGTTATAAATCTGAGCTGTTACTGCGAGGCACCTTATCTATGCCAGCTAATCTAGAGTGTCTCAGTATTTTTCAGTGAGGATGGAAGCGGAGGGATTATCTCTAAGGGAGTGGATTATCTTTAAGCTAAATCACTTTCTAAGTGAGTAGTGCTCTCTTTTACTGCTGCACTGGGACCCCTCATGACCAGAAAGGGATTCTTTTCTCCCCAGTAGCCTTTTGCAGAAAGGAAGGGAATGAGTTTAACAGGCTAATGTGCTCTGAATCAAGGTTTGCATGAAAGTTGCAATGCCTGATCCCAGCCATACTTTATATATTTTTACTGTTTGATATGCTTTGAACAATCTTATGCATTTAAGCACAGCAGTGAAGAGCAAGCACATTTGTAAGTGTGTGTATGGTACTACTGTTTGTGCTAGAGATGATGCCATGAGGCCATGAAAGCTATCTACCCTACTGCTTGAAAGCAAAGAAACTCAGAGGCCATTAGCACTGACACTATACACTGTGGTCAGGCAAACATTTGTGTTAGAACATCTGTATGTGCCAGCCATATAGAAGGGAGGTGCAACTAAAGGGCAAAGAGATTGTCCTTAGCATACACTGAGCCTAGGGTTTGCCTGTGTCCCAGCTCAGTGACTGTGCTGCTTGGTGACAGAGCAGAGCTGGAAACAGAAGGATTTCTCTGGCCAATGGAAATCAGTTACAGCACAGCATGATACTTGGGCTGAACAAAAGTAACTCAGCGTGGCAGGGAAAATTCAGCTGAGCTGGTTACTAACAAAGATGTATCAGGCAATTAGTGATCCCTGCAGTATGTCCTGTACCTGCTCAGGTAGTAGAAGGAGCTGACAGAAAACATGCTGCTGCTAAGGAATGAAATCTGTCCAGTTTCCATGGCAGAAGCACTTATTATCAGTCTGTGCTGTTCTGTTAGCTCAAGACATCCAGATGAGGATGCAGCATAGAATGAACCAGATATTTGGGGAGCTGTACTTCAACCCATCAATCATTCAAAAGCATTAGATATTTAAATATGCAGTTTTAATCTCTTGAGAGAAAAACCTGTGCATGCACCTCCTGGGAGAGGGTGCTTTAGTTTCAGTGCTTCAATGTCTCTCATTGCACAGGAGTTTGGTTCTGGCAAGGGTTTCTGCAGCAGAAAAGGATGGGATACTATTCTGCCCTGGTTTTCCTCAAAGGCTGAGGGATTGCCCAGGGACCTTTGGCCTTGTGAACCTCACAGAAGCAGGAATGGCTGAACTTTAAGCTCTAGAATAAATAAGACAGAAGGTTTCTACCATGACCATTTAGGTTATAACATCCCTAACCACACTCTGGCTTCCCTGTGCTAGTTGTGGAATGTTAAGTTTCCCCTCCATAAATCACAGCAGGAAATCTGTGAAGGAGAAAAGCAGCATCTGCACCAGTTCCTGGAGGGCTAGACCTGCCCAGTGTCATATAAGAAGCCAATAGCTGAGTAGGAACCAAACACATGCATTAGTAGTGACCTGGACTCCAGGCTGGCCCAGCCCAAGGGGCTGGATAAAACTGCATCATCCTTCTGACCAGATAAATTCCACTGAGGGGACCTCTTGCCAGTAGAAAATGTGGTCATCATAACAGAAATCATAATAGAAACACTGCCTGAAAAAAAGAAAATGTTCTAGCCATTATGAAATGTTCTGGTTTTGTTGTTTTCAAAATGAAATGCTGCTAGCTTTTGCTTGGGAAAGACTTTTCAGCTGTATTTGTGTGCAAAGATGTTGACTATGTATATTATCATGGAAGGAATCAAATGGACATTAGGAAAAAATTTTTCACAGAAAGGGTCATTGGGCACTGGAACAGGCTACCCAGGGAGGTGGTTGAGTCACCTTCCCTGGAGGTGTTTAAGGCACAGGTGGACAAGGTGCTAAGGGGCATGGTTTAGTGTTTAATAGGAATGGTTGGGCTCGATGATCTGGTGGGTCTTTTCCAACCTGGTTATTCTATGATTCTATGAAAAAAGAAAAAAGGAAAACATTGTTGAGGCTGAAAGAGAAAACTGCCTCAGGAACAATCAACCAGACAAGGCAGCTGGGAGATCACAGCTTTTTGTTTGTCTTCTGATAAATCTGAAATTACTGGGAAATTTTCCCTTCAGATTTTTACCATTCTGAATCCAAATGAAAGCTAGCAGTGTTATAGGTAATGTCCGTGAAACAAAAAGTTCAATTTTTGATGCTTCTCTAATGCAACCCCTTATGCTATGCCTGGACATGACTCAGCTTAATCTGAATTGGAGAGACTGGAGACAAAGAAAAATCTCATAAACACAGAAAATAAATCCCACTCAGATATTAAAACATTGTTAGTAGTGGTTCTAAAGAGACTTGATATTGCCTGAAAACTCCCATGTGTCTGCAGCATCTTCCACAACATCAATTCCAGCATGTTATGTGGTCATTAGTCCAAAGAACATACTCATTCATTTATGAGTTTGAGATGGGCTTGTTAGTCAGGAGTGGCAAATTGAGTTACGAGCTTCATTCTCGAAGATTCAATCTTCACTGTGTGCCATTAGACAGCTTGATAATTTGATGGCTGGACTTCTCAGAAGCTTGGAGTATTAAAAAAGAAGTCTGAGAAAAGTGAACTGGAAGATCTGGAAGAAATAACATGGAGGAATAGGCCTCCAAAGCCGGGTGGGATCCTGAAACTGTGATTCCAGCCCTCTCTGTTCCCCTGGTGCAACAGGGCCCATCATAGAATCATAGAATAACCAGATTAGAAGAGACCCACCGGATCATCCAGTCCAACCATTCCTATCAAACACTAAACCATTCCCCTTAGCACCTCGTCCACCCATGCCTTAAACACCTCCTGGGAAGGTGACTCAACCACCTCCCTGGGCAGCCTGTTCCAGTGCCCAATGACTCTTTCTGTGAAGAATTTTTTCCTAATGTCCAGCCTAAATCTCCCCTGGCCATCCCTGGGATCTCCCCTGGGATCTTGAGGTCATTGCCCCTTGTCCTGTCCCCTGTCACTTGGGAGAAGTGGCCAGCACCCTCCTCTCTACAACCTCCTTTCAGGTAGTTATAGAGAGCAATGAGGTCTCCCCTCAGCCTCCTCTTCTCCAGGCTAAACAACCCCAGCTCTCTCAGCTGCTCCTCGTAAGACTTGTTCTCCAGCCCCTTTACCAGCTTCATTGCTCTTCTCTGGACTCGCTCCAGAGCCTCAACATCCTTCTCGTGGTGAGGGGCCCAGAACCGAACACAGGATTTGAGGAGCGGTCTCACCAGTGCGGAGTACAGAGGGAGAATAACCTCCCTGGACCTGCTGGTCACACCGTTTCTGATACAAGCCAAGATGCCATTGGCCTTCTTGGCCACCTGGGCACACTGCTGGCTCATATTCAGTTGGCTGTCAACCAACACCCCCAGGTCCCTCTCCTCCAGGCAGCTTTCTAGACAGACTTCTCCTAGTCTGTAGCACTGCATAGGGTTGTTGTGCCCCAAGTGCAGGACCCGGCATTTGGCCTTGTTAAACCTCATGCCATTGGTCTCAGCCCAGCGGTCCAGCCTGTTCAGATCCCTTTGCAGAGCCTCCCTACCCTCCAGCAGATCCACACTTCCTCCCAGCTTAGTGTCGTCCGCAAACTTGCTAAGGGTGCACTCGATGCCTTCATCCAGGTCATTGATGAAGACATTGAACAGGGCTGGACCCAGCACTGAGCCCTGGGGAACCCCACTTGTCACTGGCCTCCAGCTGGATTTCACACCATTTCCCACCACTCTCTGGGCCCGGCCATCCAACCAGTTTTCCACCCAGGAGAGTGTGCGCCTGTCCAGGCCAGAGGCTGACAGTTTCTCAAGCAGAGTGCTGTGAGAAACTGTGTCAAAGGCTTTACTGAAGAATATAGAGCAGAATAAGTACTGGTAACTATTTCTCATCCCACTGTACCTGTCTGACAATGGTGTGAAGCCTTCCAGAGAAAGACTTCGTACCAATGGTCCATCCTGCCCCATGTTCTGTTTTCCATTAGTGGCAACTGGAGAGGCTGTTTAGGGAGAGCCTGCAAGCCTGGGGGCTGCTTGAGGTCTACTCCACTCAGATCTGTGTCCACAAACCTTTTATGTTTGTGTGTTAGAGGGCACATCTCTGCTTTTACCATCTGGTTAAAGACCTTGTTTGCTGTGAGTCTCTCTAAACCCTCTGTGAACCTGTTGATGCTGTCTGTCACTATGACATCCTATGGCAATAATTCTGCCTCCTGTGTAAAAGAAAAAAGGTACTACTATCTGTGAGGCACATTTAAAATTTTCCAGTTTCAAGCTTCCAATAATTCTTGGGGCATTTTGAACCTCTTTAGCTTTGAACAAGGAAACGAAGTCACACACCAAAACCTCCAAGATGCCATGGAAAACATGTTTCTCACTCTGAGCACTTGGAGCCTGCACTTTGTGGGTCGCTGCTGCAGAGCTGAGGACTCCTCTCATCAAAATACAGGTGTGGAACTCACTGCACCAAACTCATCATATAAAAGACAGGCATCCAATAACTAATTCAAGTATCCATATATAGAAGTTACAGATGTACCTCCAGCAGATGATTCACCCTTTTCTAAAACAGGTATCTCAGATTGCTGCTGTGAGTCACTGTGGGAACCGCCTCCCTGTCTCTCTTGACTCCAGAGGATGCTTATTTAATCAGAGTGGATTTCATACTCAAGTTTAAAATTGCTGAAGTTAGTTCAAACCTGGCCCCACCATCTTTGCCCTGTGAAAAAAATATATCTGAATTCCAAGTCATGTAAAAAAATTTTGGCTGAAGGGGGATAGTGGGCAGGTGAGTGCAGGGTAGACTGATGCTCTGTCACCTGCTTGAGGTGGGAAAAGACCCTGATCTCAGTCATAGCTGTGACACAGCCCTGTCTTTCAGGGCTTTTAAATTAATTACCTCGGTTTTCTAATGATGCACTTCCCACTGGTCACCCAAGAACAATGTATCTAAGCATAGTTTCTTTGGGATTCAGGGCCAGGCCAAATCTATTTTAGGCGATAAAAATGGCAATTAAATGCATGACATTTGGATCCCTAGTGTTTAATTAGCTAAAAAAAAAAGCAAAGAAGACCAGTATTATGATTGTGTAAGTCTCTTATTTCTGAATGTTAAACATCACATGGCAGGTGTTACTAGAACAGGGTGACTAGCGTAGAAACCATTAATTTTATATATCTGTGTAAATGTAACAATGTGAAACCTCTCTGTAGATGAAGGGACAAGTATTTGCTATCATTTCATCAAAATGACAATTGTGCTTAGTCAGCTTATAAAGTGAATGAAGGTCACGGGAATTTTGAAAAGAGATAGGCGTTTCTTCTATTTGAGTGCTAAAGGCCAGGGTTTTGTAAAAAGCTATTTTAGGAGAACTGAAAAAAAGTAAAGTAAGCAGATGTGTTTATTACGAAGCCAAATTGGTATCTAGCAGATGTCATCACTACTGTCTCCATTATGAAATGCTATTTGTTCTGCAAAGTTCTGTATCTTTCCATGGAGTTTAATAAGAAATAAAATGCATAGTTTTACAGGTTGCTTTTTTAGTTCAGAATTCCAAGTAAGCAAGGATTTGATTATTTTCATGTAATGACAGCTTTCAATATACAGATGCAAAATTACCAGATTGTAACATGATTAACATTTTTGTGTATAAAAACAGTTTTTCAGCCTCTCTCCCAAATCCAAGTATCTGGCTTTATGATTGATAGTTGTGTGTGTTTGTATGTATACATATTTGAGTGTGATTATGTGTGTTCACATTGAAACAAAGAAACTTACACTTAATACTTTAACTATTAAGGCAGGTACACTTTATACAGTGCTGGAGAAGACCCAGGATTTGTCCTCAGAGGGCTTCTCCCCAAAAGTGATTTCAGAAAACTTTATATACACAGAGGTGTTTTCATATCCATATTTTTTTTTCACAAAGTGACAAGCACACCTTATTCCCGGAACCTCATTGCATATCCAGGGGGGTGAAATCAATCCCACCCAGAGTTGTTAAGATGTGGCCATATCCAAGAGTTAAGGTGTAGCCATATCTCAAGGACTCTGGGTGACAAGAAGATACGGGTCGTTACGGTTAGATCTTAGTTGTTAATCTTCTTTTAACACATTGCAGTTGACATCCCATCTCACCCTTTACAAATCACCATTTCAATGTGATTACTAAATCAGAATTTTTTGTCTCCTGGATTTTTTACGCTGTCTTTTAAAGCTAAAACCAGAGGTCATTTTTGAATGAAAAGATAAGGTGCTTATTATTTCCCATGACCCCAGCACTTGATGCTTCATGAGAAAGCGCTAACATGGGCAGCAGCAGGAGGTGACTGTGCTGAAGGAGAGGGGTGATGCTAACAAGGGGCTGCAGGAGAGTAGGCAGAGGGCTACTCCATTGGGAGGGACAGTTGCCTGCTGCCTGCAGGCATCCAACTGCATCATCTGCACTTTCAGTGCAGGATGGGGGATGATGTGATGGAGACCAGCCCTGTGGAGAAGGACTTGGGGGTGCTGATTGATGAGAAGTTCGACATGAGCTGACATGAGCCGGCAACGTGCGCTTGCAGCCCAGAGAAGGTCAATAGTATCCTGGGCTGCATCAAAAGGAGCGTGGCCAGCAGGTAGAGTGAGCTGATTCTGCCCCTCTGTTCCTCTCTTGTGAGACATCATCTGGAGTCCTGTGTCCAGTTCTGGAATCCTCAACATGAGAAGGATATGGAGCTGTTGGAATGGGTCCAGATGAGGGCTACAAAGGTGATCAGAGGGCTGGAGCACCTCCCATGCAAGGACACGCTGAGAGAGTTGGGGTTGCTCAGCCTGGAGAAAGCTCCAAGGAGACCTTATAGCGACCTTCCAGTACTTGAAGGGGCTACAAGAAAGCTGGGGAGAGACTGTTGAACAAAGGTTTGTAGTGATAGGAGTAGGGGAAATTGCCTTAAACTGGAGAGGGGCAGATTTAGACTAGGCATAAGGAGGAATTTCTTCTCAATATAGGCGGTGAGGCACTGGCACAGGCTGCCCAGGGAAGCTGTGGATACCCCATCCCTAAAGGTGTTCAAGACCAGGTTGGACAGGGCCTTGTGCAGCCTGGTCTGGCGGGAGGTGGGTGCTTGGACCGGGACGATCTTTACGGTCTCTTCCAGCCCACAGCACCCTCCGCCGCTCCCCCTCCCCGGGGCGGCGGCTCCGCTCGGAGCGCGGCGGGCGGGGCTGCTCGGCGCCGATTGGCCCTGCCCGGGTCAGGAGCTGTAGGCTGTTGCGAGCAGGCGGCCGTGGCATGACCGGCAGTAACCCCGGGGACGCTCAGCCTGCCTCCTGGGTTGTTGTGTGGTTGGTTTTTTTTTCTTCCCCCTCTTTTATTTTTGTGCAACGTCAGCGGGTTGCGGCGGGGCCCCCGCTCTCCCCGCAGCGTTTGTGCCGCGGGCTCCGTGCGAGGCCGTCTCCTCCACGTGCTCTCCTGGGACTCGGTTCGCTTCCCACACCCCGTGCGTGGCTCCCCGCTGCTCCCCAGGAGGTGCCCGGTCCCTCTCGGGTGGGCAGTGGCGGCTACTGGCTCATGATGGGAGCCCGCGGGTCAGCGCAGAGCTGGCATCCAGTGGGACCACTGCCCTCCACCGTCCCGCCCGCAGAGTCCTGGGCTGGGAATGCTGAACTCATAGAATCATAGAAAGGTTTGGGTTGGAAAGGACCTTAAAGATCATCCAGTTCCAACCCCGCTGCTGTGGGCAGGGACACCTCCCACCAGACCAGGCTGCCCAAGGCACCATCCAACCTGGCCTTGAACACCTCCAGGGATGGGGCAGCCACAACTTCTCTGGGCGGCCTGTTCCAGCATCTCATCACTCTCATCCTGCAGAATTTCTTCTCAATGGCTGGTCTAAATCTTCCCTTTTCCAATTTAAGCTCATTTCCTCTTGTCCTATCTCTCCCAGTCCCTCCCCAGCTTTCCTATAGCCCCTTCAGGTACATAGAGCGGAACAGAAGGGAACAATCACTTCCCCCCAGCATGCCTGCCACGCTTTGGATGATACTGAGGGGAGCCCAGTCCCTGTGAGGCCCCTTGTCTGCCTCCCCAACAGCCGGGTGCAGGACGCCTGCAAACACAGGCAGAGGAGCCATCTCACAAGCACTTTCCCCACTTCTCCACCTCCTCACTCCTTGTGCTGCTGTCACTACATCCAGGCTCTGTGTAGGTGGTTGTACCTGCAGCCTGGTTGTACCTACCCCCACAAACCCACACCTGCATCTCCTGCGTGTTGTGTCCAGGGTGACAAGATGCAGCAAAACTCTCCACCTGGCTGCTGCCAGCCTGCAGTGCCAGCCCATAGCCCTCCCTGAGTTCCCTTGGCTGGGTCTGAACAAGAAGGCACTTGTTTGCTTGTCCTTTCCTGCCTAGCAGAGCTGGTTGGCGTGTTAACTCTTCCCTCTCCTTCCCTAGCATGAGAGATCTTTGAAGAAGTGAAGTTGGGGTACATAGAAATTGCAACCCTAATTCACGGATTATGTAGGACAATAGGAGCAATAATTGTGTATGAAACAATTCCAGGCAATAAGCTCAAAATGCTGAGCTGGCGCTGCTGGAGGGCTTGATAGTACACAAAGACATATTTTGGGCAGGGGATTTAATAACAGCCTTTAACAAAGAGGGAGAGGCCAAGATCTGTGTTCCCCTCTCATAAAATCCAGACAGAGGGATCATTAACTTTATTTTTAGCCTTGGCTGAATAATCAGGAGGTTTGAAGAGTTGCTTTCTTTGTTTCACTTGTTTTAGGAGGGGCTGTTCTGGCATAGCTGGGATCAAAAGCACACTGGATTATCAGAAATGGCACCTCACTATCGCTTCCAGGGACATACTTCTGTGACCAGAACATTTCTACAGCTAAGGGCAGCCACACATCACATTGCCTGGGGTGGTCACACACCTCTAGGTGGGAAAATAGGGCTTCTGGAAGAATGCGGACTTTCCTCTCAAATAACCCTCTTCACCCTTTCTCCCTCCTGCACAATCCCTTGCACCATGTTTTGCAGTGCTTTGGCTCTGGCCTTCCCACCCAAAGGGCTTTCCAGCAGCAGAAGCTGCAACTGGCAACCAAAGCATGGGCCGATTTTGCTAAGGAATTAAGCATGCTGGCTGCAAGGAGCTGGCTATGACTGTGAGGGGGTCTGGCTCAGTGATCCCTGAGTGCTGAAGGTGGTAAAGTTGCTGCAAACAAGGCCTGCATGGAACAAGCTGGTACCAAGCAGAGGTGGCTGGGTGGGACAGCGGAGCTATCATCAGTCACAGTGAGATTTGGTCTGGGAATTTCCCCCTTCTGTCACTTCCCTCCAGCTGCAAAAAGGGAGGGGACAGCAGGGACACTAGCTATAGGAGGAGGAAAATTCCCGCTTGCTGAGGTTAATGAACCCGCCTGACGTGGTTGCGGCTGCTGGTATTACGTGTTATGCTGCATGTGTATCCATCAGCCGCAAGGCTCTGGCAAGAGGCCCTGGCTGGAATTAACCTGCAGTAACCCCGTAGCACAGGGTCAGCCTTGGCAGGGTGTGCTGGCGGGGTTGCGCTGGAGTATGAAAGCCATTATAATCCGCTCATTCATGGTGCTTAAATAGCCAGAGATTTTTTTTCCTGGTTCTCCTGGAAGGGAGGAGAGTTTGGAAACTGTAATGCATAGCATTCCCCCACCTGATGGGGGGTCCCGTGGTTTACTGAGCCCAGCCCGACATGTCATCAGTCCAACACGTTTAAAGTAACATTTTTATTATGAACAAATAAAATTTCAGATCAGCACAACCAGATGTCTGTTTCTGTATTAGTAGAAATTATTTCAAAAAGTGTTTTTTTTTCTTTTCCAGTACACAAAACTGAGATACTACTATGCAGAAATCCCTAAGCTGTGAAAAATCATATCCTACTCACATTTCAACAGTGACAGAGCTTAGACAACGTGCAGATTCAACTTTCCAATCCTTTCCTGAACACCCAACACTTGGACATCTGCTCTTCACAACACCAGCAGGGCTGGGAACGATTATGGAAAACAAATCAGTCTGTGCTTCTGCCAGCAGTGGTGTCTGTGTGGTAAGTACACCTCCCATATCTGCGCTGGGCAGTAAGCCTCACCACACCCTGGCAGGTAGGGTGCAACCCCCTTACGGTAGGGAAACTGAGGCACGGAGAGTTTTTAAGTGACTTTGTCTCACATCACACAGTAAGCGAGTGGCTAAGCTGGGAACAAGCCCCAAGAGAACAGCTGCTCCAATAGCCACAAGGTCCCACTGCTGTTTTCTCTGCTTCCACCTCTCACAGACTCATTTAAGCTAAACATACAGACAATGCATCCAGGATACAAACATGCCACCAAAAAAATATATATATTTATAGGTGTTTATGTATATATATATATCTCAAACAAAGTTCTACTTGAAGTGTCGTATCGGTTTCTTAATCTAACAGAAGTTCTAACTCAAATACATTCAAAATCAACTGCACCCACAGTTCAATGTAGGCAATTAAATAATTAAGCAACCCTTTGAATGTTCGTAATTCAGAAAAAAAAAGAAAAAAAAATACAGCAAATAGCTGTCAATACTCTTATGTATATTAAAGAAAGATTTAAGGCACCCAGAGATATTTGCCAATCTACCTTTAAAGTAACTGGGCAAACAGCAGGACTGTTTGGTTACTGCTCCTCAGCTTCCACCCTAATTCCAGATTCTGGACCCAAATCAGCACTTAGAATTTGAAAGGAACCCTTTATGTGAAACCCCGCTTCTCTGCGGAGGCGATGTTAACTATTGCAGCATGTCACTGCACACTTCTCTGCTGCAGGGTAAGTCACACACATTAAGGGCAACAGGAGCAAGGAAATCACTCTCCTTACCTCCTCCCCTCCCTGCACCCCTTTCAAATACTGGCTGGAGCAACTTCATCCTGTCTGGAGGCTTCTGTGAGTTCGGAGTGGTTTAGACTAGAGCAAAGTCAGCCTGCAATTACAGAGTTAACAGTATTTCTCTTTTTTGTGAGGGCATCTGTTTGGTTGGGTTTTTTTTTAAATGGTAGGATACAATTCTAACTACAGCCCCTTTACCCCAGCCAGTCCCCAGGCAAGCAGGAGCCTTGGAGCACTAAGGATGCCATCTCCTGACACCATAAGCTGAAGGGCTCACTTCTCTATTCCTCCTGGTTGTACTTTTTGGCTGGAGACCACATGGCTCCTGATGGTTCAAAGCCTTGAAACGTCCCACTGCTGAGGCTGTGGTGGTGGCAGGGAGGGAAAACGAGCAAAGGATTTAATTTCTGAGTAACATGCATGCTGTTATTAAGGACAGCATCACAAAACTGTCCTGGCTCCTGGCAAGTTTTGCAGCAGCAGAAGAAAGCAAAGCTGCAGAAGCTTGTCTGGCTGCTATTTGACAGAGCTGAGGTGAGGAAGTTGGCATCTGCTCCATCTCCGCCCTCCCTGGCCTGCCTGAATAAGGAAGCCACTGCAAACCCCACACCAACATCACCTTGTACCAGCCACTTCTTGTGCTTTCCTCCAGCTCCATTTGATGCATTTAAGCAACAAAAATGGTACTATTGCTACAACTAATAATAATAATAATAAAAAATTAATAATAATGAGGAGAGATAAGGGGGGAAAAAAGCACATTTGACCCAGTGACAGGGTCAGAGCCATGGTGCCCAGAACCTAACCCACCACTTGAACTCAAGCTGTGGCCTCTGTAATTTGTTGGAAACAATATCCACAAGGACTTTTTTGACCAGCACACCCTCCAGCTGCGTGCCCACATCAGTTCAGGAATATAACTGACCTTTCCCCAGGATCAGCTGCCCTCGCTGCCTGGCTTGTGGGTGAAGAAGCGAGGTGGAGAGGTGGCTTGACAAGGGAGCTGGGAGGCAAGCTTAGGGACAAGGAGGCGATGCTTTTGCCTCCTCATATAACTCCCTCAGTAGTGCCTCCCAGTCCCTCAGAGGAGCAGGGAATTGCAAACCATCCTATCCTGGTGAACCCTGGGTAGGAAAGCCCAGAGGTGGCCCATGCTGGCAGCAGTGTCTTACCATAGAGATCTCAACACCTTCGAGCCCCCTGAGCTACCTGGCCCCATATCGGTGTTTCTCAGGCACTTGTAATCTACTGAATGGAGCCCACATGGAGGGAGAGACCTGCTCCTGTGGACACCCTCACCCTACCCTATGCCATCAGGTGCTCCCTTGCCCTGTCTCTATGTTTAGCACAGGATGCAGACATCAGATCATCAACCAGCCACCCAGCAGGAACCCTGTTCCTGCAGCATGTAAAGAAGCTTAACTCAGTGGTGGAGCTTTGGTTTACAACCTTCTTCCCCTCTCCATTTTGGCAAAGTCCTGTTAGCCAGCAGAAGTTTTGTCAGCAGTGGCAAATAAAACCATCACAGGCTGGTGCTATCCCATAGCAGCCAGTGGCACACCCCTTCGTCTATCCCCTCTTTGATGTGGGCTCTCCAAAGGGGCCATGGAGCCCAGAGCCAGGCTCTGCCTTCAGTCCCTTGTGGCACAGGGCACAGCAGGCAGTGGAGGAGGTAATAAGGCCACTGAGGCTCCCTCTCCAGTGTCTACTGCTGCCACTAGACCTCCCCAGCCTCTTGTGGACCTGGTTGGGGCTCTGAGAGAGTCTGGGGGCTCTCCTTTCCCCTGCCAGAGAGACTGTGTAGTGGGAAGAGGGGAAGAATACTTCAAGAGGCATCTTGGAAAAGAGACAACCCTCTTTCTAATGGCATGGGAAGGGGACGGGGATCCTTTTCCTAGGGAGAACAGTTCAGCCATACCATGTGTGTCAGCAGCCTTTGAGAATGGAGGAGGGACAGAGGAAGGAGTTTTGGCAGGAAGGTGTTGAGAGGGTCGCTGACTTTGGCTCAACTGTTCAGCTGGCAGGTCCAGGATTCCCTTAACTCTATGATACGTAGCTGGCTCCAACGGGCCTCCCCAGGCTGCTTCCTACCAACTCCTCTGCCAGTGAGAGACTGGAACAATCTAAAGCGGCAGATGGGGTAGAAAGAAAGAATGGAAAGAAAAGGACAGGAGGGAGATGGGTGGCCTTGCATTATAAAGGCAGAACGCTAGATCTTAAATATATCACATAAAATACAGCATGGGAGGGGATTTAAAACTCATTATCGTTACCTTATGCAAACTGGTAGCATTATTCAGTAGTTAGTAAACAGAACATTAAACCTTTGTCCAGCGTGTTTGGAGGGTGAGGAAGGTAGGAAGGAAGAAAAAAGGAAGAAGGAGAGGCGTGGATGTGTGTGTGAACCGGAGCAGAAACTCAGCCACTCTTGTGACTGCCATCTCCAGTCCGCATTTTCCGAGCTAAGATGACCTCCTTGGAGACTCTCTTGCGATCGCTGGCCAGCCCCAAGAGACACATAAGGTCAATGAAGGCTGTGGTTAAGTTGAAGCGCCAGCCAAACTCACTGGTGGAGTAGTCATAGGGGAAGGTGTGATGGTAGTTGTGGAAGCCTTCTCCTGCAAAACATGACCAGGGAGACGATGTTGCAGAGCTGTAAGTGATAGCCCCTTTCTTTTGGCTCAAAGCACCACATTCCTGGAAAAGTCTCTGGATTGAGCCCAAGTACTTCTCTCCTCCCAGCCCAATTTCACCTCTCTACAATCCACCCCATCACATCTGGTCATGGCCCAGCATGGCTGGGCAATTACAGTCATAGAGTACCTTCAGTGCTTTGGAGCAAAATAAGCTTGTGGCAAGGAACTGAAGAAGGCTCTTGGCTCACTGACTGCACCAAAACACCAGGAGGATCCTAACTGCTTTTCCTCTGCCACTATAAGAAACCTTCCAGTATTGGTTGAGCTACCAGCTAGACCTGCAGTGAGGCCCCGACAAACCAGGCCAATCAATACTCTTACAACTCTGGCAAAAAAATGCCAAAATCCAAAGCACATTTCCAGATGGGAATAACAAAAGCTTCTACTAATTTATATACCCCAGTCAGCCACCCTTTGGACACTATCAATGCTGGCTCCAGTGCTCACCCCTTCAATGACAGCAGCTGGGCTCCTGTTCCTGTCCCCCGAGTTTCTGCAGTTCAAATACCCCCCTACTAAAAATCCAAGAGCAGATCCTTCAGTGGTGGAAATCTGTGCGGCCCAAGTGACATAAAGTGATGCAAACCAGCTAAGGATTTGGGCTTGGAGAACATATGAACACAAATGCTGATCTTGGGATATACTTTCCTAGGTACACAAAATTTCAGGAAAACACAAGATGATCTGGGTTGTCTCATCCTCAAATACTCCCAAAATCACCATCTGCCCGAAGAACATATCCAAATGTGCATCTGGTGGTTTTCAAGTTGAAAAAGCAAAGACAGATAAGCATAAACTGCAGCACACGTTTTTCAGTTTGGTGAATGGGGCATAGAGACCTTTGAGCAGGGTAAATAAAATATTGCTATTGAGATAAGGAGGTGCTAAGTGTAGCAGAGTCTTTTCCAGTCTGGAGAGAGGCTGATGCGAGCTGATAACCCCACTGCCCTTACGTACTCACTGGTCTGCCTGGGAAACACCTCCAGACGCAAAGGCTGGAAGGGAAGGGGACATCTGGATTCATAGAAATTCCTAGAAGCAGCTGCAACCCCAAGGGCCAGTCCCTGCACTACAGTCTACCTGCAACAAAAAGCATGGATATTGAACGTACCTAGAGCCCCCAGGCTGACCAGGGGGTTCTCCCGTGGATTGATGTGCCGATCATACGGCCGGTTGCCAAACATGTGAGCAGCACTGTTCACTAGCCAAGTGGCATTGAGCCCTACAGCATAGCGCAGGATGGCTGGAATGAAGAAGCTGATGATGATGGATTCATCCCAGAAGTACCAGGGCACTAGAGTGGGCAGTGTGAAGCACAGCAACACCACTGACGGCTTGTAGTATCTGAAAAGGAAGGGACCAGGAGGAAAGTGCTCAGTGGCTGAGGCAGGACAGGAACGGATGGTTCAGTTCTCCCTTTGGAGGATTTATGCTCAGCTATACAGGGAAAATCAAGTGTAGAAATACCTCACCCTTGAGCCTTGTATCATTTGCCCTGGACATGCAAAAGGCATTCCTGGAGACTTATCTCCAGGGTCTCATTGCTGGTTAGGAGACTTGGGACTAAACTCCTGCCCTTCCTATCTCAATCTCATACATGCACAAAGCAATGTTCCCATCACCATGGTCTCTTCTTCAGCTCTAGCCCAGTGCTGCAAATCCTCCTTGCAGACTTGGCCCTGCCTACCAATACACCTCACCAACAAATGCAAGCAAGGGACACCTGTGCCATCAAACAGATGATTGCATGGGGTCTCTCACACTAGAGGGGTGAGAGTAGATGAAGCTTAGCCACTCTGACAATCCACAAAAAAAAATCCCAGGAACAAAAAAGGAGGGAAGTTATAAACTGCTCAGTTTGTCTGGAACTGAACTAGTGGCCTCCGGAATGAGAGTGGTTACTATGAATTCAGTCTTCAATCCCTTGCCTCCTCTAGGGATTAGTCTAGTACAGCCCCAGACAGCTGAAAGATACCCCATCCAAAAGGCACCAGTAGATCAAGACTGTTCTTCCTAGTGACTGCCTCTCTTATGCCCCATTTTCAACTCTTCTTTCACCACAGTTTCCAGAAGACTGGAAACATCTCCATGCTGGTGGGCTCTGGGCTAACCAAAGCAGCAGCCGGGTTGTGGGCAGGCACATGGAGGTGCTTCGTGATGGGAAGCTCAATCTGCCACTGGCAAAATGCTACAGGGTAGGTAGTAAAGAAGGGGGCATGTGAGGGCTGAAGAAAGCACTAGCTCATAAATACTTCTTATAGAAGAGGTACAACTCATTTCTCACAGTTCATCCCACAACAAAGCCTTGAGTAGACCAAAGACACACACTTCTCACATGATGCCCTCAACCCCCTCATGCTCCATCAAAGGCACTTGGGTCCCCAGTGCATTTGCAGAGTTCCTGCTCTATCCCACACAGTTCTGTGCTGAGGCTGACCCCCACTACTCACCTCCGCTGGAACATCACTACTTTGTCAGCCTTCATGTCACTCAGGTCCAGCTTCTGGCCCTTCTCTATGACATCTGGGTGCTTGCGCACCAGCAGCCAGCCGATATGGGAGAAGAAGAAGCCCCGCTTGGCATTGTGAGGGTCTGCATCTGTCTCAGAGAACTTGTGATGGACGCGGTGGTCCCGGACCCACTCGTAGATGTCATTCTGCAAGGCAACAGGAGTGGAGACTTAGGACCAGGGCTGGAGATGTTCCCTTCAAATTAACAAAAGGTCCTAAAGCAATTAGACAGCTAAATCTCATTAAACTGATCTCATATTAATAATTTTTCTTTCTTTAAAGTTTGAGGGGTTTGACTTTTAAAACACAGACTGGTTCTTCTTTGCTCAAACACTTCAATTTTCTTTGAAATCCGCTTCTTTGGTGGGCTGCCAATGCTCTTTTTATGTAATTGGAGGCTTTCGTTCACACATTCTCTAGAGCATCACAGCCTCTGATTGGTCAGTCTGTTCCCCACCCCTGCAATAGCCAGCCCTTATTGGCCAGATGGTGCCTCCTCCCTCACACACTCAGCTCTTGTTGACCACTTGTCCCTGTCCAGCTGGAATTGATCGACTCACCCATTCCCTTTGTCCTGACATTTTCCATGGGTCAACCTGCCTTGCTTTTCCTGGGATTGCTAAATCAGACAGACCTGTTTAACTTGGGGCTGAGGGTTTTTTCAACTTTTTTCCTTGGTAATCAGTCTTATAACAAAGGTCCCTCTTTAGAGACAGAACAAACACACCATTTCAATGACAACTACCAAAAATACCTCCCTCCAGCCCTATAACCATTCAATTTAAACTGCAAAATCAATAGTTTAGAAAATGTCAAAGCTTTCATAATTTGTATTAAGAAATGCTTGTTCTGGCCAATTTTAAGAATAGCTGTAAATAAGCCTGTGCTCATTCCTTTATGCCAAGATTTCAATGCGCTTGAAGCCATGTATTACACCATCCAAGAAAAGATGAAACAGAGATCCAAGCATGCTCATATCGCCTGTATTACACAAGATTCTCCTTCCTCAAAACACTTTGAAGGTAGGGAAGCAGTATAACCATTCCAGTTTCTGGCCCAGAAAGACAAAGTGACTTGTCCACACAGGGACCCTGTAGCAGAGAGGGACTTGGGGAATTGTGTCTCATGTGCTGAAGCCACTCCTGCTTTAACTGACATAAAATTATTTACTTGCAGGCCATGCAATAAAGCAATGATAGACATCATCTAGGACTCATCCCTCACTTGTTTCCAAACACTGATAATGCTGCCTTCCTTCCAGTCAAATCCTTAACACCTCCAAGTATCACCAGCCCTCACTGATATTAGCCAGAGCTTGGCCACAGAGCATTCCTCCAGAAGAGGGTGGCTCAGCAGCCTTCCCTGTCTAGTAAGCAGAGAAATACAACCAGTACTCGTGCTGGGAATGCTTCACCTGTGACCCAAAGCCTCTTTCACATTCCAGACCTTACACAGCATCATGTAACATAAGGAAGCCCAACTTAAAAGGTGACAGGCGGTTTGGGTCTGCACACCTCAGGAGGCTTTCCCTGTCTCCTGGAAATCCTTCTTCTGGAGAGAAAGGTTATAAATTTGGAAAGAGACCATGCACCACAGCTGGAGTGTGATACCACCTCATCCACAACACCCTGTGCACAAAACCAAATCAGAGGTCTCAAAGCTGAAAGCTCAGCCCATCCTCACCCAAACTTCTGCACATTATCTTTCCTACAGATCATATTTTGGGACCACCTCTAACTGAAACCTTGTCTGAAAATCAGGGCTTTCTGAGACCAGCAAGCAAAGCCTAGGAGAACGCTTCCTTCCTCAGGAGTTTCCAGCCACAGGCCCTAACCAGGAGAGCTTCTGCTGTGCTGCAGCTCCTGGTCTTGCAGGCAGAGATGCTGAATAGAGGCAGAATTCACAAATTCTCTCAAATTGCAACCCACAGGTCTTGGAGCTGCCAACAGGCATTTTCTGGAGGACCTAAGATAAGATTATCTGTAGTCTTCTCTGGTCTTAAAATATATTGGTCTTGTCTTACAGGTGCTGCCACTAACAGGAATGAAAGAAATTGAAAATAAATCTTCTCTTGATCTCATTGAAAGTAACTATTAAAAAAAATCCATAGGGAATGGTACTGAATTTTCAGTAAAACTTTGGACTACTTCCTATTGAAATTGAAACATCTGTCTGTCTCTCATCTTTGTCTATTCCTATCCCCTACAGCAACAGCTTAGCAAATTCTTTCCCCTACAGCCCTGTAACCCTGTGAAGGATGGTCTTTGTATGGGACTGGCCTATACACAGCAACCCATCCCATTCCCGTGTGAGTGCTGGACCAGTAGCTGTAATCAGCAGCTTGGTCCTTCCTCTTTCTCATGAAAGACTCTGGTTTAGTACTAAGAGAGAATAGGAAAGTGAATGGTGTGTTAGAAAGTTTTTTAAGGCTGAAAAAAACGATCCCCATTCTGTTCTGATTACATGTCAATAAAGTATTGTCCTCTACAACTACACATGGGAGGAAAGGAAAAAGTCTCTAAAATACCTGGTCCACTTGGGCTTTATCTTTCCCCGATTCCTCAGCTGGACAATTACATAGGAACACAGCACTGATACTCTTCTGTTCACCTTCTTCTAGCGGTAAATGCTGTGCCCTGTCACCCTCCCAAGTATTTCCTACACATGAGCAAGCCTGTATTAAATAAGTCCCTTCAAGTACAGCTGGAGGACAGAGTGCCATCAGAGCTGCCTCACAGCAGCAAACCCAAGAGACCAGCAGGATTTTATTATGCCATGCCAGTCTGGGTTTTCACTCTGGCTCCTTCTAAAAGGCCAACTCTGCTACTTTCTACAGTCCCTAAGGACTTCCCAGTTTATTTGCTTTGTGGACTGTGAAGTGCCCTCATAAGTGGTTAGGCAATATTCTGAGGTGCTGAACCCTCATCTCCTTGAAACGTCATTGACCTGGGATGACTCTCTGGAAGCCAGACTTATAACAGGGTTATTCATGAATATCACTCTTCAGAAGCAGGGAAGCATCACCCTAACTCCATAATCTCAACAAGTTCTTGGTCTTTCTGCAGCAACAAATTCCACAGCCTGGCTTCTTGGGCTGTGCAGATGTCTCTCCTTTATCAGCCATGCAGCAAGAGAAGGGTGAGGCAACCAGAACATCAGGAGAGCACTTAGCAGTTCCACACCTTTTTCACAGGACCCGAAGCAAGCAAGAAGGAGACCACACCTTGAGGGAAGGGTACATTCCTGCTTTGGAGAACTTTCCTGCTGTTGGCCAACAGCCCTCTCCCCACCCAGTTCACCTCAGAGGCACCCCTTGATGGGACAAAGTGAAGACAATGAGGCAGACTCCAGCAGAGCAATGTTAGATGGCAAGGGTAGGTTGTTTCCTAGCAAGAGGTAGTAGGAGACTATCTCTATCAGCTTGCGCCCCGTTCCTGAGACAGGGATTCAGGGGAACAATTAATTCTGAGCAACACTGGCACATTGAAGAAGTGATTACCTGGAAGGCCATAGAGTTTCCAATAGTCAAGAAGATTCGTAGGGGCAGCGTGGCTTTGTAAGACCGATGGCTCCAGAGGCGGTGAGATCCAGCTGTTATGCCCAGAGCACTCAACATGAAACACAGAACAGCTGGAGAGGAAAAGAAAGTGTTTGAGAAGTTAGAGGAAGTCAGCCTTTAGCAAAGTTCCAGCATCTGGTCCTAGAACTAAAATGGAGAAAAGACCCCAAGAGGGTCATAGTAGCATTACATTAGGAAGCTGGCAATAAGAAAAAGGGTTCTGAGAATTAGTTCTTTCACTAGGCAGGAAGGGTCAAGAAGTTTGGGGGAATGACAGAGGGTATTCAACAGTTGGTTTGCTCTGCAATCTTAGACACAGAGAGGGAAGGGTGCACATCTGTGCATAGGTCACCTGATCCACCTTCAGCCCCCTTCCTGAGGGAAGGAACACATTCACAGAACCCAGAAGAAGCTCTCTCCTTGGTATAAAATAGTAGATTTCAACCAATTGGATCAATCATGAAAACAGCTCCTTATTTTTACATGTTAAACCCATGGACAGGAATTGCTGGTATGCTTGACAACATCACTCAGTCCAGCCAAACGGCTCCAATCAAGCTTGTCTTGGACCCACAAGATAGATAACTCTGCCAGAAACTTGTCTGTAATCAGAGATGTGAGACATGTACAAGGTACTGTCACCCTGTTCTTTCATTCAAAATAATACAGGCTTTATTTCCTACCATTTCCTACTCCCTCTTCCTTCTGTCACCTCCTTTTTGTTTTTCTACATTCCAAACCTAATCTCTTATCTGCTAAAAGCCAGTCTTGGCTGCTTTAACATCCTCTCCTGGCCCCTTAAACTTGCATGAACCCTCCTCACTCCCATCCCGCTGTATAACAGTGACCCTCCCTGTCTGCTCATTTGACCATGACTTCCCATCTTCATCTTCTCCCTCGGCTTCCTCGCCTGTCACCAAATGCAGTGCAGGCCTCAGACTGGCACATCTTCGCCTTGTGTCTCCCAGAACCTCTGTGGTCTCTTGGAGGAGTCAAACAGTCACTGGTCATAGCTGATTTACAGGGCATGAAGAGGGATGAAAATGCATGCAAACGCAGCAGGATCCAGCCTTTGCAAGAGACAATAGAGCTGAGCAAAGCACAAAGCTGGCCAAGCCTGGAAGGGGAAAAGGGAGGGATACTGGAGAGGCTGTTCAGTTCAGGTCTCCCTTTGGCCTCACTGACACCCTGAAGGTGTCAACCAGCCCCATGATGCTCATTTGAAATTTATGAAGCAGCTCATGATCAGTTCCCCATTGGTTTTAGATTTTAAGACTAATTTTAATTCATACACTATCCTCACAGAACGATACAGAAGAGCAAACCTTGAAAAAACACCTAACGTATTACTGTAATTCGCAGGACCTCTGTGGCCTGAGACACTGTGTTAACAATGAAATCCACTCGTGGATGTTTTAGACACTTCCTACCAGCAGCAGAAGTGACTCACCACCATTCTCCCTTCAATAGAAGTAGTTATACCCTGTAATCTGCATGTCATAAAACCCCTAGGCCACTTCATACCTACAGTGCACACTTCAGTAGCTGAGGTAGATTTCCAAGGGTGACAAGCAGTACATGGTAGAGCTGAAAGCTCCTGGATGGGAAGTCTGTGGAAAACATGTTGGATCAGGGATGTCAGGGCAACTTGCTGGGGGAACAGCCCAGCTCTCCACTGTGGGGCTGGCAGGCATGAGTTAATGGTGCACTGGGGACAGAAAAGAACCATGCAACCTTTCATGATCTTCAGTGTCGGCTAGAAGCTAAATGCCAGGTTAGGTGAGTACAGGCCCTGAGTTCAGGCTTCCCTCTCTAGTGAATCCTCACATGCTGACTGGGAGTTTTTTTGGTAAAAAGAGGCCTTCAAGAAGACTCTGGCTGAGGACTGTGGTATTTAAGCTTTACAAAAAAAGGAAGCTCATCTGTATCTCTTCTACACAAGCAATTCTCAGAATGTGCCTGTGGATATCCCCCTCAGGAAAAGATGACACAAGCAATGAAAACTTATCAGCAAGAACAAGGAATCACGAAAGAGACATGGTGGGGACATTGACAGATCCAGAAAACAGACAACCCAGTATTCATTTTTGGTAGCCTTGACTGAAAGCTTTTGTCAAAAATTTTGAAGCGTACCCACTGCTTTTGGGTGTCCTTGCATAGAACAGTCACGGCCCTCATCCAAAGCCCATGAACCTCAGCAGCTCATGTTAACTTCTCTTGGAGATACATCTCAGGTGACTACAATGGAAACCACTCTTTAACTATAATCCTGTGCCGCCTTGCCTCTTGCCCATATACAGCAGTTGTAGTTTATCTAAGGAACAGACAATATCTGTGGGGGAAGGGCTGATTCTCAGTCTATGCATGTATGGCACCCAGACTCACAGAAACCCAAACCCTACTTGGAGGCTACTAGCTCCATCAGACATACATAAGAGTTGTAATGACAGTGACAGGATATGCACAATAAGATTGAAATCCTGGTGGAAAACTGTAAAATCCAGAGTCCCTAATGATTCAGAGGGTTCATCCCCACAAAGAGGTACAATGATGATCATTGCATAGCCAAGGAATGAGCATCTCACAGGCAAGGAAGAAGTTAAGGTCCTCCAAGATCATCCACTCAGAATGAAATTGGAAAGAGAACAGAGAAGGCAAAATAAAGTAGCATAGATTTTCAAAGCTGCCTTGTGAAGCGGCCCCAAACTGAAGGATGTAGGAACTCCTATCAGCTGAGGTTTCACATCATCTTCCACACCATGATTGGGAGTACCCAAGATCCAAAAGACTGTCAGCTCACAGGTGATGTTCCCAACAACCTATTCATCTGGAATACAAAAATTTACAACCACTGGCAGTAATATGCACTCGGTGCTCCCAAGATGAAACCCAAAACTTTCCATATTCCGTCATGTCTATATGAGTCACTAGCCTTTACCTCTTCAGGGCCCAGATTCAGACCTCAAATTATTATGTCAAGCCAGGAATGTGCTAAAGGCATTGTCACCTGCAGGTAACAGCAAGGATGTTTACACGACAAGATGCCCCTGCTCCCTGCTCCAGCAGGTGTCCTTGGGCTTCTGCTCAGTGGAAAGGAAAACTGCAGCTTTATACTGTTTCCTCCTCACCTCCCAGCCCCTGCTAGCCAGGTATGTCTCTCTGGAGAAGGATAGCAAGGAAACGTGTGCACACTCCATAAGGGGAACAGTGTTTGCAAGGAACAATAGGAGCTACTGTTGCTAAAATTTAACTTTTGTAGTCGGCAAAATCAGAACTTACCCTCCGTGCTTGGAGGAAAAGCATGCCATCTGCTAGTTAAGCCTGGAGAGGACACTAAGTGGGGAGGTGTTGAAAGCAGCAGTCTTGATTGGAAAGTAACAAAAGACTTCTGTAAACATTCTGCTGGACACGTCCCTGGGGGTAGTACTGGCTGAGATTTCCAGTCTGACATAGTTGCCTAAATTATCCAGCAAGATTCTCCTTGGTCCAAAGCGGCAGCAACAAAAATAGGTATCAGCCCATGTTGCTGCCCCTACTGGCACTACAGGGAGCTGGAGTACACACAAGACCACGTCACTGGTTTAAGGACATTGCTGGCCAGGCCAACATGGGTTAACACAAATATTGTTGGTCTTCTGCACCTGAAGGCCAGTAAGACAACCTGCAAATCATGTTTCCAGGGCGGATCAGAGCAGCAAGAGAAGAAACTGTCAATCATCTTTGCATCCTGCCCTTCCAGCCTCAATCTCTATATCATTTGGCAAATGACATGAAATCTGCCTGTGATCTCAGAAAAGACTGTGCAAGACTTTGTCAAGTACAGTGGAAAAGACTAAATAAAAGGGGAGCTGGTTAGAAAGCCACAGTGCTGGAAGGGCTCGGAGAGCTCATGTTATGGTGAGCTCTCATCTGACCAACAACCCATCTCATTCTGGGAAGCTCTGTACCAGAAAGAGACTAGGGGATACAATGCACACAGCAACGCAGAACAGCAAACAATGATGAGTGCAGGGCTGGAGAGCTCAAGAGACAAAGAAGAATTAACACACAGAGAAATGAAAACAAAAGAGGACATAGTCACCAATATAACTGGTTTCAGAGCGACAGGAATATCAAGGAGATGGTGGCCTGGACGAAGAGGGTATTAGCAGGGGATTGCTCCTTATTACGAAATACAGAAGGTAGATCAGCTACCAGGCACCACAGCTGACTGTAGCATCACAGCAGAGAACATCTAGGGCCATGTTAATTTTATATTCCATGTACACAGCCTAGAGAAGGAATGATCTGAAAAACAAAGAAATAAGCAAAAACGCCCACACTCCAGAACTACCACTGAGAGAGCTGCTCTGCCATAAGCCTATGGTGTATTGCTGAGAGCAACATGAGTTCCTGCTGCTCTGTCCTGGTGTATAAAATGGGAACCATAGTCTTCTTGTTAGCAGAGGCTGCTGTGAAAATAACAGCAAGTCACCAACACGATAGCCACAGATGCCTTGTATGTGCTAAAGAAAGGTATGAGCTTAGAAACAGACAATGCAAGAAGGAGCAAGAGCCTTGCTGAGAAGCCAGACCTGTGGAGGATCACAGTACCCCAGCTCGGATAGCACTGGAGAAGAAAGAACTATAAGGGGAAGCTCTGCCTTGCCTGCAGGGTGCAGGGAAAGGTGGTCCTTTCCCAGAACAAATGCCAGGGATGCAAGACAGGGAGCTCTGTGGAACTACTCCAGCTTTGGTAAGGCAGGATAGATCTTCAGCCAGTTCAAAACAGTGCAGTTCCCCTAAACTGTGTTCTTCTCCCATTCCCAGAGCATGCCACTCCAGAAGACACCAAGGAATCTTGCAGTGCCTCACAGTGGCAGGAGAGCAACTGGCACATCAGATCAGAGTTGACTGAGGGAGGGGAGCAGGAGAGACTGGCATCAGGTAAAAACCAAAGCAAATTCCCATGAAATGTCAAGGATTCCATACAGACACCCTGAACAGGTACGTGGTAGCAAAAGCACTGCCTCATAGACAGACATTTTGGGGTAAGATGGGGCTTAGCAGAACGCAAAGCAGCATTAACCTTTTGGATCAAGATGCTTGAGCCCACTTAAGTATCACAGAGGAACTCAAGGGAGAAGGGTTCAACGAATTTAGAAACTACAGTTCAACTCAGCAGCTTGAAATGAAACCACTAAGCCCAAGTCACCATCTCCCTCCTCCGTGCCCCAATGTGCTGAGGATATTTGGCTTGGAGGACCCAAGCTGTCAACTCAGTTAAAGAGCAAAGCCAGCAGCTCCTGCCCAGCTTCCAGCAGAGAGCTCAGGGATGTGACACGCAGAGCAGGACTGAAAGCCCTGAAACTCTCCTCCGAGGCCATGCTGAGGCTGCATGTTCTGCCCAGCCTTGCCACCCCAGCAAAAAACACAGCTTGCCAGGTTTTCACAAGAGAAAAGCCCAGTACAGTCATTCTTAACAGTCCCCCAACAGGCCATGCTGTCTGCACAGGGAACCAAACACATCATTGCCTCTGCTTTTGCAGATACCGTAGCCAGCTTCTGACCAAGCCCTGTGGCCTCCAGTGATGCTCATCCCCCAGGCCACTGAGCTGGTCCAGGAAGGAAAGAGTCAGTCTGGCCATCCACGGAGCCATGTCTTTCCCAGCCCAGCTCACATCAGGACAGAATTCAAGAACGTGACAGTACAGGTGAATCTCTCCAGGGCCTGTCCACAGCTGGGCTGGCCAGGACCCTGCTCCCAGGCAAGCACTTGCAGGAGCACTGCTGAAACCAAAAGCCATGCCAGCAAGTCTCAAATTAGACTGTCAGTTTTTGTTTTAGGATGCTCTGTTTCACCAGAAGGCAGGGGCTGGATTCAATCTCTTGACCTCCCTACTGGGAGCCATTTGGCTTCTTCATTCCTCCAGGGGTCCACATAAAGGCTTGTGGAAAGCGAGGCTTCCCTGCAGCTTGGGCCCTGGGCCCAGCTGCCTTTCAAGCAGTCAAAGCAGAAGTTTTGATTCCTATCCAGGGCAAGGTCTCTGAGAAAGGGGAGCTTCGCCTAGCTACCTTCTGCTGGGTTGTGATTTCCACTGGAATTTGGTGCCTGGAGAGATGCTTATTTATTTTTTGAAAGTTGTCAGGCTTAGTTCCAGGATGATGGGGGCTAATCTGTCCTTTTGTAAGACTGATAAAAGACCTGAGACTTAACTCTTGACTTTTATCTTCAACACAACTATATTTTGTCTCTTTTCCCTCACACACATGTGGAAGCTCTGCAGGATTTATCCTCCCTTGTTAAGGACAGGAATGGTTCTTGTCTTTGAACAGCAGCCTCAAGCCAAATAATGCCCCATACCTTGCCTTCCCAGCCAACCTTTAAAGTGCTCCTGCTAGCATCCTTCTTTCTAACTTTCTGGGACTGTCACAGTACTCCATGAAACATTTTCTGTCTTTCACCCCAGAACTGGCTGCATGTTCAGTTGTGGGTTACTTCCAAGCCTAACACTCATGAATCAAGTCTGCTCTTTAAGCAGCCAAGCAGTCCCCTGCTAAATCCTTCTCTCAAGCATGACCTTACAAAGGACACTAGCAAGCCCTCCCACAGCTTGCTACAAAATTGGCTGGGTAGCTTCTTCTAACAGAAGATCTCTACTTCTTTCTCCTCCCCAAGTGGACCTGGAGTTAAAAAAAACCCACCTCCCAACAGATTTGAGGTTTGCAAATGCTAATAAATAAATGGAGGAATGTACTTACCCCATGCCACGGTCTGGATCTTTGCAGAAGGTATCATCATCAACCCGAATATGGCGCCTATATGCAACAGGCTCATGAGGATGATATTCCTCCAGACGTATCGCACAGGGGGCCTGGGGCCCTCTTTCTCCCGGTAGGTCTCATCAAAGATATCATCTACCATGCCCCGGTCTCCTGCCAAGTCCTCATGATTGATGAAGTCCTTCTCCATGATGGCATCCCCATTCCTGGTCACCCGCGAGGTGACGGTGCCGACAGTAGTGGTGCTGGAAGTGGAGGAGAACTCCTTGGAGAGGCAGCAATGGACATTTTCAAGAAAGGAAAAAGGAAAAACAAAACAAGAAGTTGGTGGTTACCAATGCAGGGAATAGAAACATGAACAGCTAGGCTGGCAGTACCAAGACTCACAGCCTGCAGTTGTCCTGCCAGACTCCATTCTTTCAGCTGAGCCCTTGGCACCAAGACGAGCCTGCTCTGGCCCCATGGAGTCATGGCCTGAGAGGGAGGGGGCCTAATCTTTCTGGGGAAAGGAGGTGAATGGTAGACAGGGTACAGAAAGTAAACAAAAAGACTTGAAAGCCAGACTTGTTTCCTCCAGTGAGATTTTGGTGAGATTTTGTGTGAGATCTTTGGTGAGATTTTTGGTGAGGCTGTAAGGATTTAAATTTTCCTTAAGTTTCATTAGTAGGTGCTTTTAGGAGGGCTTGTGCAGAAGCAGACAGTAGAGGAAATCCTGAGAACAAACAAAGAAATGGGAGAGAAATATGGTCTGAAACACATTTTTATGATGAATACTTGGGCTGTTCCTGATACCCTACCTCTTTGTGTCACCCCACCAGAGATCATTGGGGGAATACCAGGAATATCCACAGGAGGATTCCTCCAGGGAATTCCTTCTTATTTCCCCCTGCTTCACCTTCCAGGCTGGGTCATGAGAAGACCGACATGCTTAGAGATCAGTGGACAGAAGCAGTCAAGCAGTGTGCCTCCAGTTAGACATCCATGGCTGCTGCTAAGCCTCTTATCCCTCTCCACCCACAGGCAAACTGAGGTATGGGAAACCAATCTTCTCAGCCAAGGCCACCAGCAGGCAAAGAGGAAGTTTTAAGCAGCAAGTTGGCTCAGCGTGGCTCCAGGCTCCCAGCTCCCTCCTGTAACTGTGTCACAACATTCCCTCTGCACACACTTGTTTGCCCTGGCTGAGTGACAGCCTCCCCGATCAGGCATGCATGACGAAAGGAGCAGGCAGGGCTGACCCTAATGAGACAGGTCACTGAACCCTGAATCACCAATTTCCATCTCCATCATGACAGCCGTGTGCTTGCTGGTGCTCGCAGTCCTTTGTCAGGCCAAAGCCCAACTGCCTGATGGGGCCTGACCCCAGGAGTGCCAAGCACATGGGATGCGAGCATTGGGAGGGCATGGTGCTTCCATCCCCTCACTTCCTGAGAACCCGCCTGAAGGACACTGCCCTCTGCCTCCCACACTGCTGCTTCCACAGGGGGGGGAGGTCAGACCTCAGGAAGACGAGAGCCAGGACTGCTGGAGGGACCATGGCCTAGGAGGAAAAGCTCCTTTCCCGATAGAAATCTCTCCTGAATTAAGAACAGATTCCCATCCAGATGCCCCCTCCCTGGAAGTGTCCAAGGCCACGTAGGATGCAGCCTTGAGCAGCCTGATCTAGTGGGAGGTGTCCCTGCCCATCGCAGCGGGGTTGGAACTGTATGATCTTTAAGGGCCCTTCCAACCCAAACTATTCTATGATTCAATGCCTGGGACTGGTAAAAGACCACCATCCTGCCATAGTCTAGCTCCCTGAAGGAGGCATAAAACCAGGCCAGGCTGCAGGCTGCCTACGTGGCCATCCCAACTCCTCCCTTTCCCAAGGGCAGAAACTAAAGGGTTATAGCCATACCTTCCTATGGGGAGGAGCTGGCAAAGCTGAAAGATTTGAGAAGTAAAACGATCTCTACAGAGGGAGCCCTCTGAGTTTTTCCTTCTGGAATCAAAGGTTTGAAGGAAAAAACCCGGGCACGAAATATCCTGCTGCTTTCTCTGAACCCAGACAGCTGCTGAGCTTGGGACCACCTTCTCTGCGTCCTGCTTATAGGCCGTGTCTGCCTGCTCTCCCAATTAATGTTTTGAGGACTGGATACTCTGAGCTGCTGGACAATTTATGGGCAATCCTCCTACAAAAAGAGCCATCAGAAATGGCTTCTAATCTAGAGATTAGGCAAGGAAAGTTTCCCCCCATTCCAAAGCGTCAGAGACTCTCATCTGGCATTTTGGCATGAATACACAATTTTCTTCCTTGGCTGGAAGACAATCTACCAAAAAGACCTAAGACTTGTCTTTGCAGGAAAAATTCCAACAGACATCTAGTGGTATAATTAGACAGGCAACCCTGCCCATACGGACATGCCACTTCCAGAGTAAGAATGTGGGGTTGGAGTTGCATTTTTCTCCTCTGTGATAGCTTAGGTCACTGTCGAAGTTACACAGGGGCAGAGGAGGAGGAGGGAGAGCAAAAAGGAGAGAAAAAAACAAACAAACCACCCCTCTCCTTCTAGAGTTATAGTAGCTACATAAGGGATTTTACCAGCATACCTATGCTGCTTGAATTACACTGATACAACCAAACTGGTCATTTCTCACATGCAAACTAATCTGAAATCAAAAGGGCTGTAAAGCAGCTGTGAAGCACAGCTCCACCATTACAGACTTGGCAAGGGGAGCATGGCGGGAAGGCAGCTATTTAGCTGAGGACACGAGGAGGAAAGAAAGAGGATTTTTACCCCCTTATGGCGATAGCAGCTCCTACTGAGAAAAATGGGATATGGATTGATCTGGGGTCTAAAGCTGAGAGGGGGAAGGAGGCCAGCTACATATTCTTCATGAGCTCTCCCTCATTTCTGAATGATTTCACTGCTCTCATCTGCATAACAGATGTGTTCCCCTATCTACACATCCCCCTCCATACCCTACCGGCCCTGAACTTGCCATAGGTGATCCTGGCACGCAGCCAGCTTATACAACCAACTGCAGCTCCAAGGCTCCAGTGCTGGGTTCAGCCTAAGAGCCCCAGGGCACTCAGTCCAGTCTAGCTGAATATGCCCAACGTGACCCAGGGACAGGATTCTTTCCAGATACACACTTTCCTCCAGAATATGCTCTGAAACACACAGCGAGACCACGAAACGTGGTCAGAGCACACTGCCCTTGGCATCCATTCTGAGTGGGGAGAGGAATAAATTCAGGTCATAGCTCTTGCACAAAAGGACTAGGGGAGACTCCGCACGCTGACAACAGGCAAGAGAGCGGGGCTGTGATTTACCTCCACTCCTCAGCATAGACAGAAGGGGGAAGGATGAAAAGGCAAGGGCAGGAACATCAGAATCAAGGTCCTGCCTCTCCTGGGGCAAAGGGGGGCTGCTAGAAGGGGCAAAATTAAAAATCCCAAAAGATCTCTAAAGATCCTACACCTCTAGCTATCCTCCTGGTGCCAGGTTGTTATTCAGATCTTCTTATGCCAAAAAGGGGCAGTCTCCCCATTGTACGTTAGCTTGGCTGAGGCGATGCAGACAGTCATTCATTTCATCTGAGCAGCTGGCCGCTTTCACCTTGCGTCTGTCCTAGAGACACTCCCTACTGCAACATTCGATCAAAAACGCTGCACGAGAAACCCCTTTCTTATTGAAGAAAAAAAAATAAAAGAAAAAGAAAAAAAAGCCGGAGCGTTACCAAACCCAGCACGTTACCAAACCCACCACGAGCTCGTGGCACAAAGGACCTTCCCGAGCAGCCCTCCGCGGGGCGCTTACACAGAGGTTTTTAAGATAACCCCGTACTTCATGCTCGGCCTCGGCTCCGGGCGGCCGGAGACCGTTGGGGGCACCCCCGCCGCGCTCCCCGCCGCCCCGCGGGGCTCGGGCGATGCCCCCGGGCTGCGCACCTGCCGGGGCCGCGCGGATGCGGGACGGGGGGAGGACAAAGCGCCCCGCTCACCTCCTCCTGCAGCAAGTGCGCAGGCATCGGGGCAGACCTGGCCCTGCTCCTCGGCGGCGGAACGCGGATCGGCGGCGGCGGCGGGAGGAGGAGGCTGGTTCTCGGTAGCCCCTTCTCCGGCGAGCGCAGTGCGCGGGGAGGCGGCGGCGGCGGCGGTTTTTAAGCGGGGCGCGGTGCCCCCTGCCCGCGGCGGGGATGCGCGGGGTCAGCGGGCGGCGGGGCCCGGCTCTCGGCGTGCCCGGGAGGGGAGCGGAGGCGGGGCGGGGGGCGGGAGGGAGGATGCTGAGGAAGAGGAGGATGACGGCGGACGGGCTCTCTCATGGTGCGCGGCTGCTTTTTTTTTTTTCCTTTCTCTCTTTTTTTTTTTTTTTTTTTCCTCGAGAGGCCATTGGCTGCGGGAAATTTGGTGCCACCGCGGGCTGCCCTCGCCATTGGCTGCCCGCAATCTGCTGTTCGCTCCCCGCGGCGCGCACCCTGCGCTCGGCTCCGCGCGCCCCCGCGCCGCCCCGGGGAGGCGAGAGGCGCCGGGGGGCCGCGACCCCCCCCGGCTGGAGAAAGGGGCCCCGGGTGGAACATCCGCGCCGTAGGGGAGCGTTACTTGTGGGACTTGTGGGTGTGTGAAGAATCGTAGAGTGGTTTGGGTTGGAAGGGACCGTAAAGCCCATCCAGTTCCGACCCCCTGCCAAGGCAGCGACATCTCCCACTGGATCAGGGTGCTCAAAGCCTCATCCAACCTGGCCTTGAAAACCTCCAGGGATGGGGCATTCACGTCTTCTCTGGGCAATATGTGTATGTATGTACATATATATATGTCTAGAGCGACATATATATATATGTGTGTGTCTAGTTTTAGAGGGATGAAGCTGGTGAAGGGGCTGGAGAAGAGGCCTTATGAGGAACGACTGAGAGAGCTGGGGTTGTTTAGCCTGGAGAAGAGGAGGCTGAGGGGAGACCTCATTGCTCTCTACAACTACCTGAAAGGAGGTTGTAGAGAGGAGGGTGATGGCCTCTTCTCCCAAGTAGCAGGGGACAGGACAAGAGGGAGTGGCCTCAAGCTCTGCCAGGGGAGGTTCAGGCTGGACATCAGGAAAATTTTTTCGCAGGTCATTGGGCACTGGGAGGCTGCCCAGGGAGGTGTTTGCGTCACCTTCCCTGGAGGTGTTTAAGGGACTGGTGTATGAAGTGCTGAGGGGCATGGTTTAGTGATTGATGGGAATGGTTGGACTCGATGATCCAGTGGGTCCTTTCCAACCTAGTGATTCTATGATTCTATGATATCTATATACCTGTGTATATACATCTACACGTATATATATATTACAGTTGGACTTGATGTCAAAGGTCTTTTCCAACCAAATGATGCTATGATTGTGTGATATATAAGTCGTACATCTCTGCAAAGAAGATGCGCCCAGATAAGCATGTGTGTATGGGTGTCTATCTTGATAGGAAAAACACTCTGCAAAATGTTGGCTGTAGCATTTAAAAATTAATCACGTCCATTTTCCACCAGAAAACAGTCCCTTTTCGTGGAGGGTGGTAGGAAGAAGAAGCAACTCAGTTTGCTATCAACTGTTTTCTATAACAGCCTTCTCATCGGTCAGTAATGCCAGCAACAGGAAAATCCAAGCTCTATCTGAGGGAGACCTTTGCCGTTAAAAGTGAAAAAATAAGAGGGCCCTTACAAATAAAACCTTGTGATGGCAAAGGCTGCAGAGCCTGCAGAGCCTAGAAGCAGCTCTCCTAACCCCACTATGTGGTCACCATGCCAAGCACTCTCAGCTCCTTAGCAGCAAGGCTTGGAGTGCCCTAGTGCCATCATCCCAACCAGGACCCATTGCAGCTCCTCCCCCAACTCACCATGTGTCCATGTTAAATCTCTGCCCTCCTGCTGACACATGAGGGGAAAAAGAATGTCAAAAAACATTTTGAAGTGAGCCTATATCCCTGCACACATATCCTGTCCAGGCAGCTATCCTGAAGCAATGGAGCTGACCACACAAGGTGCAGACAGAGAACCAAGATCTTGCGGAGTCCATCCGTTGGCTGATCCCACTCAGACATGATTCAGCGGCAGCTATCAAAAGTGAGCTGCATTGTTATCACTGGGAGGGAAAAGTGACAATGAAAAATAACAGTAGTCCAGTTGTTCTCTGGATTCAGAGTTGTCCAGCAAAGGCAGAAAATATGTCTCACCTGTTTCATTTCACTGTGATGGATGAAGAGGTCTGAGAGGAGCCCATGTTGTCATTTTACATTAGGTACTTTAGTCTTGCCTACTTTCTGAGACGTGGTATTAAAACAGAGAGATCATGTCAGAAGATATTCCTAAATGGTGAAAGCTGACATGAGTCAGAGAGGGACTTTTAACTGTCCCTGTTAAGACTCTTTGTTAAATGCTTGGCTAACAACACTGAGGGTTACTGAACACTGGGAGAAATTATGTTTTAATTAAAGATTCTACCTACTTTCTATGTGAGTGTTGGAAGAACCATAAACAGTGCTAAAAACTGCCCTAAGGAAATCTGACTCCTGTTATTTCAAAAAGAAAAGCAGAAAGGAAATAAATGAAAAAGAATGTGGTACTTGTTGATTTTAAAAAAATAATCTGCAGCTTGTGCCACATGGGGAAAATAATCTCAATAGAATGAACCAGGGGGACAACTAGCAATGCTACAAGTCAGTGACAGGGAGGCTTCTGGGGATTCAAATTTTCCAGTTCTGCAGATGCTCAGACCCAGAAGAGCCCTTTCCCATGGTTTCTTTCCTCAGACATGGAGTGCAGCTAAGAGGGAACAAACAGGGCAGCTAGACTTAATCATCTTTTAAAATTAAAACAATGTCTGGCTGCTCCCACATGACAGGAATAAGTTTTCTGAATGTTTTCTTGCTAAGTTACCCTGGGAGGTGACCATCACATTTTTTTATTGCACAGAGGCAGAGATGGATCTTGACCGTCATCGGGGCTGTGCTCACCCAGCAGGCTTTATGTCTTTGCATGAAGGACAGCCCTGAGGAAGGCCCTTTACAGCATGGCCAGCTTTTCCAGCTGGCATTTTGATCACTTTTGAAACAGGTTAATGCTCCCGAATGTGGCTCTGAGGTTCAGGCATTGACATCTTGGTGAGGTGCACAGGGTAGTTTGCTTTCCCAAAGTTTAGATGGCAGCAGCTCCATCCTTGCCTGTCAAAAGGCTTTTTGGCCCTTTGTAGGCTGGAGACTTGGCTGTGCTGTGCCTCAGCTCTGCTGCTCAAGGCTTGAAACAAAAGGGGAGATCTCTGGACAGCCTGGGTGGGAAAATGAAAAATGTCTAGTGTAGACACAGCAATACAGCTTAAACTGGGATTTTTGTACTCTAGTTTTTATCTCCCTAGGCTTTTCCCTCCTTCTAGAAAGAGCTGCCTTGCTGAGCCTTCAGCAGTAGAACACTACTTGTGGAGTTCACCAAAGCAGCAAAGATTTGACTTCAGTCATCAACACCAGGAAAACGATTCAACTCTTCTGCATCTGGTGACTGCTGCCTGAGGTTGTGGTTTTTCATAAATGAGCTGATACAATGCCTAGGCTGTGGCACAAGGCAGTGATGAGAATGGCTCTGACATGGGCAGCACAAGCCGAGAACTTCAGCACTGGGTTTCTTTAGAAATGCATGGTCTAATGTAAGACCATTACCACCTTCCCGAGGAGTCCTCCCCACAGATTCATGACTCAGCCAAAGCACTGTGCTAGTGAAAAGCTCATGCAGAATATTATTTGTCAAAGAGTCTCGCAGGTTTTTGTCAAGCTTGAGGAGGAGAGAGGCACAAACCAATAGCGGGGTTTATCACCACACACTCTCTGTGAGCAGAGCCCATATGAGAATGAACAGTTGCATCCCTCTCCTGGGATGCACTAACCTGCCTGATTTTGCTACCACAGTCCCAGGATGCAGAAAAAGGGCATAAAGGCTAAGCTAAGGATGTTTCACAAAACGTTTTCCTTCCTACTTTCCCCTCAAAAAAACCCCAACAAACCAATAACCAACCACCCCAGAAAAAATTATTGCTTTTCCATTTATCACTACATTTTGCAAGGAGATTTCATCTGGTGTCAACATCTTGGAGATTTTAGTGAGCATCCTCAGTTACCCCCTCAAAAAATGTTGTAAAAGCCATACACATACAAGCTTGCTGCAAGGGCTTTGCAAGGTTTGTTTCGTTATGTTTGTTTATCTTCTTTAACAGCATTCCCTGCCTCCTACTTTTTCTTCTCTTTCACAACTGGAAGTTGAAAAAAAGAAGAGACTCAAATAAAGAGGGAATAAGCTGAAAGCTGGGGGAAAAGTTGATCCCTAACCATTCCCCTCTGCTAAAAATAAAGGTTTATAAAAATTCTCCTAGGATTATTTTCTGCATCTCTTGCATTGTTTTCCTGAAGAAGTATGAAGCAATCCCAGCTTTAGAGCTTTTTCTACATTCGTAGATTCGTGCCATGGGCCTTTCATCAAAAGAGAAGTACAAGGATGGTTTTCTGTCATTTCAACAATCCTCCTTTCTTTCCTCTCCTTCGTTTCTGCTTTTCAAAGGCATTGAGCCCTCTCTGCAGAGCAGGTGAACACCAGCATGGTTCACCACTGCTGCCAGAGGTTTCAGGGTTTAATGCCCCCCCGCCCTGGTCTCGATAGGTTGACATCTGGGCACAGTTATGTATTGCAGAGGAAAGAAGTGGGGGCCCACGGCTACAGAATGACTTGGGACAAGGTCTGGCTCAGAGTACAGGAGTTCAGAGTTAATGCCTGCTTGAAAGTTGATGGCAGCCACAAGTCTTTCAGAATTGTCAGACACTGGAGTTCAGATGCCAGGGGATCAGATGCCACCTTGTAGGGTCACCACCCTTGTTAAATGTTGCTTTCTCCCCCATGTTTTCTTATGGAATTTGGTGACCCTACAGTATATTTACCTGTGCTCTTCAGTTAACAGCTGCTGTTGAGATCTCTGAGAAGAGCACCAGTGGCCAAACCCTCAGCTGCCTTCCCACAGCTACCTGGGGGAGGGCCAAAGAAGGTACTTGAAAGAAAAAGCTGGTGGTCACTTTCAAACCCCACTGCTGCTGAGTGGGAAATGTGGGGTTAGAGGGAGGCGATAAGGTATCAGAAATCACTGGTGTCTCATTGCCAGGGTCAGAAGGGAAAGCAGATGTAACCAGGATGGCTAAATTCCCTGCCATTGGTGCAGTAATCTTATCAGCACCGAGAATTAGGCTGATAACAGGCTGTTGACTGGGATAAGGTGCTTATCTCTGCACTTTGCCCCACCCGTTACTGCCTGACTTCATGCCAGACCCCCTGCCCATCCTCCTCCCCTTCTGTTACCCAAAACAGGCTTTGCTCCCAGTCCTTGGGCTGCCAGCAGCAAGAACCCAGCCGGTATTGTCTAAACAGGGCCATACAATGGGCAGCATTGTTGACACTAGATTTTTGCCCTCATTAAAGATGACCTCACAGCCCACCCCTTGGCCACTTCAGCCAGCCCCTCGGGACTGTGAGGCTGTCTTTTGAACTCGGGTAAATAAATTGAGAGGGGAGGGGGAGAAAGAGGTGGGGAGAAGAGGAACACAGCAGTCTTTGTGTTGCCACCTTCTCTTCAGCATTGGTGCTTTCTGGTGTCTTTCTACCCACATCAGACATGGCAGGCTAGGTGCCAGGCAGCCAGCATGCCGAGTGCCCTTCTCCACCCTCCCTAGCCTGTGTCCTCTGGGCAGTGATGTTGGTAAAAGCCCATTACATTTTTAGTATCTCAAAAAACATTCCAGGATCATTGAACAGGCAGGAGATTTACACAAGATGGGTCCCAGTTAATGATTATCTTTTGTAATTTTTGTGGTATGACACTACATCTACAAGAAGGGTCGCAGGGAGGACCCAGGGAACTACAGGCCTGTCAGTCTGACCTCAGTGCCAGGGAAAGTCATGGAGCAGGTGATCTTGAGTGCTATCATGAAGCACATGCAAGAGAACCGGGTGATCAGGCCCAGTCAACATGGGTTCACAAAAGGCAGGTCTTGCCAAACTAACCTGATCGCCTTCTATGACAAAGTGACTCAGCTACTGGATGAGGGAAAGGCTGTGGATGTGGTCTTCCTGGACTTCAGTAAAGCCTTTGACACAGTTTCTCACAGCATTCTGCTTCGGAAACTGTCAGCCTCTGGCCTGGACAGGCGCACACTCTCCTGAGTGAAAAACTGGTTGGCTGGCCGGGCCCAGAGTGTGGTGGGAAATGGTGTGAAATCCAGCTGGAGGCCAGTGACAAGTGGGGTTCCCCAGGGCTCAGTGCTGGGTCCAGCCCTGTTCAATGTCTTTATCAATGACCTGGATGAAGGCATCGAGTGCACCCTTAGCAAGTTTGCGGACGACACTAAGCTGGGAGGAAGTGTTGATCTGCTGGAGGGTAGGGAGGCTCTGCAAAGGGA
Source organism: Phaenicophaeus curvirostris (assembly GCF_032191515.1). Lineage (NCBI taxonomy): Eukaryota > Metazoa > Chordata > Aves > Cuculiformes > Cuculidae > Phaenicophaeus > Phaenicophaeus curvirostris. The sequence continues at coordinate 18,501,062 of NC_091400.1, read as the reverse complement.
TCTGAACAGGCTGGACCACTGGGCTGAATCCAATGGGATGAGGTTTAACAAGGCCAAATGCCGAGTCCTGCACTTGGGGCACAACAACCCTATGCAGTGCTACAGACTAGGAGAAGCCTGGCTAGAAAGCTGCCTGGAGGAGAGGGACCTGGGAGTGTTGGTTGACAGCCGACTGAATATGAGCCAGCAGTGTGAGGGAATGGCCTCAAGCTCCGCCAGGGGAGATTTAGGCTGGACATTAGGAAAAAATTTTTCATAGAAAGGGTCATTGGGCACTGGCAGAGGCTGCCCAGGGAGGTGGTTGATTCACCTTCCCTGGAGGTGTTTAAGGCACGGGTGGATGAGATGCTAAGGGGCATGGTTTAGTGTTTGATAGGAATGGTTTGACTCGATAATCCGGTGGGTCTCTTCCAACCTGGTTATTCTATGATTCTGTGATTCTATGATTCTAAAGTTTGTTCAGCTGTATGGTTAAATCATAGTGCAATTTATTAGCGTGAATTTTGAGTGGGGAGCTGGGAACTTGATTAAATTAAGAAGTTCCAAGCCAGTTTAAGAGATACTGCCAATAATTGGGAGGAGATTAGGAGAGAATTGGGAGGAATTGACTGATGGGTGATCTTGTTAGGTAATTTCTGAGGTGATGACCACCAGGCACTCTTAAAGACTCCCCAGAGCATGTGCAGAAGATGCTAGAAATGACTTGTCTTTTATTATAATTACATGTAAATATGTGATTACATGCATGATAAATAACGTATAGCTTTTTGTAACTTTGTGTATAAATTAAGGCAACAAATCCCTTGACATGTGCTTTGATTTGAGGAAGACCTCCAAGCACCCAGAATTTGTGCAAACCTGAATTAAGCAATGTCCCTTGGTGATGTAGTTATTTGCTTATTGCACACCAGTTAACAGATCCATAGTTTGGACAAGAGCGACACTCTCTGTGGTTCTGCAGCCTCTCTTCTTCGGGATGCAGTTTGCTCTGGTCATCCTTTCTTCTCCTCCAGGCCTTCTGTGCCTTCCTTCTAACACTTGCAGCCCACATCTCCTGCCCCTTCTTTTCAGGCTGTCAGCATCCTCTCAAGCATTCCTTGCCGCCAACAAGTGCCAAGAAGGGACCTGAGGAAATGCCACCTCCTAGTGGCAGATGTTCTGACCCAGCTTACGTGCTATGCTGTCTCGTGCTCCATGGTGTCAGCCAGGTTTAGATGCAGTTAACACACCTAAGATGCCAGCTGTACCTAACGATGGATCCCCATCTGTGTGGGTGGTGGTGTGGAATGATAAGCGTCAGACCTGAGTATGGATTGCCACACAGTCAGCATGGGGACAATTTGCAGCACCAGGAAAGGATGAGGGCACATCCAAGGTCAGTTTGCTGCTGTTCCTGCTGCGCAGAGCAGAGTCCCCATGCCCCTGTGTATCCCTTTTATGCATGTGCTCTGCATCATTGCTTTCGACCTTGCCTTGTTGCTGCAACTTCAGCTTGGGCATTTGGGGGCTGTCCAACACTTAAGGGAACAAAAATGTTTTCCCAAAGTTAAAAATAACCTTGGGTTCAGAGATCAGAGAGACGTGTCCCTTCTGAGCTGCCAGCTGAATGCCAGGTATTTCTTCTCCTGGAGAGTTTTCCGATAGACTCCTGTTTGGGGAAAGAGGCATACGCTGGCAGGGTTTCTGCTGGTGGGGCTGCTCTGAGAATGCATACATACTGCTGGTATGAGAATGCATACATGCTACTGGTATGAGAAGCAGGAAGGACAATGTGGAAACTTGCTGAACACTTTCCCCCATCTTTCCAACACTAGGCTTAGCAGTAGTACACAAAGGAAAACCTCAAAGATGGGATGTGCCTCCCTCTGTCTGCCACCCTCAATTTTGCCTACATCCATACCTCAGTCTCCTTTACAGCGTTTTCTTTCCTCTTGGGCAATGGGACTAGAGCAGAGAGCTGTCTTTGTATTTCTTTAGAAGCCAACCTTGCTTTTCCTCCATTTCCTCTTTGCTTGCCACAGTGAAGAGCTATACCTTGTAAACAGCACTTTTTTTCCTATAAAATGGAGGTGGTACTTCATCCAAGTCCATTCACAACTGAAAATCTTTCAGGATTCCCACCTGAGAAGAATGCCTTCCCACCACGACATGTGATGGGCTGTGGCAGTGTGCAAGGCTGGACAAGGAGAAGACAATCAGAGTCCTGAAAGATAAAGGTGCTACAAGATGTTACATTTCTGGACAGGAAAATTTTTAGATCTGCTTGCTAGGAATTAAGTCCTTACCTGCCTGCCTAGTTTTTCTGCCCTTCCAGGTCTTTAAAGAACCTGTCTACCCTGTCCCCTTTAATGAATGGAGCTGGAAATACACTCTTCCTTTTTACCTCTGCTTCCTCACTTAAAGAAAAGAGCTGTAGACCTCTGGGTTCAAGTTAGTTTTGGTGGGTAAAATGCCTGGTGTTTGTGTTTAGAGTGTTAATAAGGAGAGGGATGTGTTGCAAGTGTAAAAGAAATCCAGGGCAGGTAACACTGAAGCAACTCTTCAGCCCAATATCTATCTACTCTTCACTATTGATTACATTTTTAAAGTGTCCTCACTTGGTTTCTTAAGTCTTCTAATATAGAGCTCTCATTCAAAAAATAAATCTGCAAAGGCCTCTCACAAAGTCTGGTCTTCATGGCACTGGAGAGCTGCAGCAGATTACTGCCACCACAGGCATCACACATTCACACTGCAGACATTTGGTGTGTTCTGGGAGGTGTGCATTTTGTTTCATCATTCATGTGTTTGAGGGGGGCGTGTTTGCAGAGAATTCAGGTATGAACAAGAACCCACATGGGCACATAAATCACTTCAACCTTATCTAGTTGATAATGTGAGGTGATTTTATCTCCGAGTCTTTGAGAAAAGTAAGTAAGGTAAGTGCAAAGTAGCAGAATTGTGTTTGGTATAGAGTTACATGAAATTGTCACAACAGTTCTTGCCCTCCTAATTTTACCTAGATGAGAATAGTTGTGGAGGTTTTGGGAAACTGAGCTAAGAGGACCCACTCTCAGTCTAGGGGTTGCTCGAACAGTGCTAGGATCCATCTCTGCAGTCCAGCTACTCTGCTGATATATGGGGTGGAAGGCAGATCAAGCTTTCTACTTCTGCAGACAGTACTAGAGTAGGAAGAGTGGAAAATGTATTGGAGGTCACCCTGCTTAGATTTCCAATAAGATCTTGGCAAATAGGGTACATTCACTGAAATTAATAGTATGCAATTTACTGCACGAGTACAAAGTTCTAGCTTGAGGGGAAGCGTCAACTGTTAAAACCTACACTGGGGGAGTAACTTGGTAAGATAGCAAGTCTGCAGCTAAGGGTCTGGGGGCAACAGTGGAGCATGTGCTCACTGTGTCATGCTACTGTCAACAGAGCAAAGAGTAGATGGAGAAATAGTAGCATATGAAAGGCACATGGAGTAAATGTCTGGTTCTGCTTGGCACTGGGGGCACCCTAGCTCTGAGGTTTTGCTTTGTTTGTCCATTCTGCTTTTTAAATAGTCTGCTGTCTCTGTGCTGTGCCTTGAGAATAACAATTCTGCGACAGGAATTAGGTATAAAGGTTGGCAACCCTAAAACCTCATGAAAAGCCTCCCTGAACAGAAAAAATAACACACAGGGAGAATCCAGGCAAACTTACCCTGTCCTCCACCAGCAAAGTTTTGGTAGCACGTAGGACACTGGGCTGTGCAGATCTGGGGGACTGATGCCTGTCAGGATAGTACCTCTGAAACCACTAGCAAGGGGCTGCAACATCGTCCCCCTGAAGGTGTCCCCACCTGATCATGTATTCTGTAACATACTGAGAACACCCCACAGGGACCCCAGGATCCCACCTAACATGCCTGAATGCTGGGATAGGATGAGTCTGGAAAGTGCTAGAACATAGGTAACAGCTACCTGGTGTGCAAACATGCAATGTTGCCACTGACTGGGAGGGCCCCAACTCCTCCTTCACCTCCTCTTTCTCAATCAGTCAAGATAATCCTTCAAGAGCTGGCTCAACCAGGTGATTGGCTCATCCCTGAATGTCAAGCAGAAGTAGCATCTAATCCTCAAACTGCCATCCTCTGTTTTTCAAATGGCTGCCTGATCCTTTATTATCTTGTTTTCTTACCTATAAAATCGGAACTTCATGGTTTATTTGGAATGACATGGTCACGAACGAGTAGAGGAAAACAAGGACTGTGCAGTGTAGGACTGTGCAGGTTGGGTTGATATAATTGCACTGCAGACAAACTGTCTTCATCTAAACAAGTCTTCATCTAAACAACAGTCTTCATCTAAACAATAGTTTGTTTAGAGAAAACTGGTGGACAAAGGTAGAAAGGCGGTGCATCATTCACAGCTCCTGAGGAATCTGCTCTTCTGCTCCCTAGCCAGGACCTGGCCAGCACCACCCCCCTAAAAATTAGTGGAGTGAGCTCAGGGCATATTGGGGTACAAGTAGGGTAGCTCTTTCTGCCCAGCGTGTCCCTGCCTTCATTTCCAAATATATCAGGACTCGTTGTTCTGCATTTCCTCCCATGGGCTCACAGCTGGATCTTAGGAGGTGCCAGGCCCTCAGGTGCAGGGACCCAGCTCTTCCCCTGGTGCTGCTGGATCTATCATAGACATTTCTTTCACCCTTGGGAAGAGGGTCTCATCTCTCCAGCACGTGGTGCTAACATGACTCTCAGCCAGGGACTAAGGGAGAAAACGGCACCAAAATATCAGCACTTTATGCCTAAGGGAGAGGGATACTCCTGCAGCAAGTGTTGGAGATGCTCAGGGTTTTGGCTCTGGGGGCTCCTGATCTCACCGTGTCTTATCTCTCAAGTTTGGTCCAGGCATGACATAAACAGGCAAGGTGAGTTCCCCTGTTCAGGTACGAGTTACATGACAGTTAACCAGTGTTGAGGATGTAAGTTAGAACAGCTAATCCGATTTTATCCCCCCAGGCCCACTCCTGAACTCTTCATAGATTATCTACATGGGATATCTGCATTGTCTGTCAGAAGGCCCTGAGAGGTGGGAGGTTTCCCAAGGTCTCTTGCCCAGCCCTTCTCAACATGCAATGATTTAACTGCAAAGAGCCTGGCAACTTTCAACAGGTGGCCGCTGGTGGGGATTGCGGTATGTCCTCCATTGCATCTGTCTGTCCTTCAAGCTACAGCATGTAGATGATACGCAGGGAGCTGCAACCTGCCAGAAAAAGCTTTCCCAGGTGCAATAAATTGCATTCCCTTCATCTCAAACACCTGCACTGCTCCTCAGGCAGGATTGATAGCTGAGTGCTCTGCTGAACTCTCGGAGAAGCCTGGTTGCTTCTTACCTTGTTGACAGGTGTTTTTGTAGCTCAGTCTTGGCAGTGACAGGATGGGTCTTGTTTGGGCTGTGCTGCCTTTGCCCATATTATCTTTATTAACCAGGGTGACAGAGTAGGTGGTAATTGACTGAGTTTGGCAGAGGACAACATCAATCTAGTGTGGGAGGTGAGTGTTGGTGGGACTGAGATTCCCAGTGCTTGTGGCTCCTGTGGTCCCAGGCAGCAGGAACCAATTGAGGAGGGGGCCACGCAGGCAGGATGAGCTGCACAAAGGGGACAAGGCAGGGAGTGCCCATGCAGTCACCCTGTGCTCCCTGGCCCAGGAGGCCTTGTGGAGTTGCAGGTGAACCCAAGTCGGCGGTGCCAGAGGGTTGCTAAATCAGCTAACAAAGTTTGGGCTGTGGCAGCAGGAGTAGCAGAGGTCACTATGTGAAGTCATCCTGACATGGAGAAGGCACCAGCTGGTGAAATGCACCCAGCAGTGGGCACCACGCTCTCAGGGAGGGAGCAAATTTTAGAACAATTTTAGAACAGGCTGGAATTCTTTGGGGAATATGTGCAGTTATGCAAACAGTATGATGATGTATGTATGTAAAGCTTACCTATGCATAACTTGAGGCTGAGATGCTTCACTTTCGCGAGGTTTCCTCTGTAGCACCTATGTTGGTATGAGATTCTGCTTATAAGACAATTATGATATGAGGTAGAAGTGTGATGGAAGTGAGATGGTGGAAGTGTGGATCTGCTGGACTGTAGGCAGGCTCTCCAAAGGGATCTAAGCAGGCTGGACCGCTGGGCTGAGACCAATGGGATGAGGTTTAACAAGGCCAAAGGCCGGGTCCTGCACTTGGGGCACAACAACCCTGTGCAGTGCTACAGACTAGAAGTCTGTCTAGAAAGCTGTCCAGAGGAGAAGGACCTGGAGGTGTTGGTTGACAGCGACTGAACATGAGCCAGCAGTGTGCCCAGGTGGCCAAGAAGGCCAATGGCATCTTGGCTTGTATCAGAAACGGCATGACCAGCAGGTCCAGGGAGGTTATTCTTCTTCTGTACTCGGCACTGGTGAGACCGCTCCTCGAATCCTGTGTTCAGTTCTGGGCCCCTCACCACAAGAAGGATGTTGAGGCTCTGGAACGAGTCCAGAGAAGAGCAACGAAGCTGGTGAAGGGGCTGGAGAACAGGTCTTATGAGGAACGACTGAGAGAGCTGGGGTTGTTTAGCCTGGAGGAGGCTGAGGGGAGACTTTACTGCTCTCTACAGCTACCTGAAAGGAGGTTGTGGAGAGGAGGGTGCTGGCCTCTTCTCCCAAGTGACAGGGGACAGGACAAGAGGAAATGGCCTCAAGCTCCGCCAGGGGAGGTTCAGTCTGGACATTAGGAAAAAAATTTTCATAGAAAGGGTCATTGGGCACTGGCAGAGGCTGCCCAGGGAGGAGGTTGAGTCACCTTCCCTGGAGGTGTTTAAAGGACGGGTGGGCGAGGCGCTGAGGGGCATGGTTTAGTGATTGATGGGAATGGTTGGACTCCATGATCCGGTGGGTCTTTTCCAACCTGGTGATTCTGTGACCGCCAGGAAAGAGGCGCTCGCGGGGCGCGGGGCGGGGGCGCTGCGGACGGAGCGCTGCTGCCACCTGGTGGCCGCGGACGGGGGAGGTAAGGGGGTGGTAAGGGGGGTCTCCGGGGTGGGGGACGGGGAGTGTCCGGTCCACTGACTCCTGCGGGGTTGCCGAAGTCCAGCAAAAACTGTAAGTACAGGACTGCAGCACTAGGAGCATCCTGCAGGGATCTCGGCTGCCGGACTGTCTCAGTCAGGAGGGCAGGAGTCTGAGGGGGGCTGGACCCAGATTGTTGAGGGATTTGATCACTGTCTGCACGGGATGCATACAGAGCCAGAACGGGTCAATAATGCTCATAGAATGAGCTTTCAGAAATAGGGCAGTGCCGATTTGTAGGCAAGAGCCACATGCTATGAAATTCGTGGGACCTGCCCAGCAAACGTAGGAGGCGACAATACCGAGTTTAAGAGATTTACTAAACTCATAAGCCTGTAATTGATGAGTAGATAAAAGGCAGTGAAGCATAAATAACAGCTAGTGACACCACGCAATATTTCAACGAGCTTTACTGTGAATAAATTGAACCTTACCTATAGGTAAGGTATAGGCCTTACCTATACCTCAGGGACTAGATGTTTAAAAAAAGCGCTGGTGTATCCAACAGTGGGAACACCAACAGGAACGCAAGTTCAGGAGAAGAGGAACAATGTCACAACAGAGACCTTCTTTTACTAGTCTGCCAATATGTGAATCATGCTATTCACTCAAGAAGGTGGTTATAATGATGCTGTTTACTGTCACGCATGCTTCTGTTAACAAAGCTGATGAAAAGCCCCATCTCATCTCTCAGATCTGATGCTTCCTGTTATTTTTTCCTATGCATTAGCCTGTGCATTAGCACAACTTCTACCAGTTTAAGACTGTACTGTTTTATAAGCTTTTCCTTTTCAACTAGCTCATCCTGCTTCTATTGATTTTAAATTGCTCCTCATACTACCTTATCATAGAAGCATACTGACTGCTAGTAGGGGAGGCCTCTTTGGGACTGAACAGACAAGATTTTGAACCTCTGCCTGTTGGAACTGAGCTATAGAAAGGCAGGCTGCATCTGCCAGGAATCTGGTGGGATGGGAGTCTGGAGGTGTTCCTTGTTTGGGTCCCTTTGCCTGCCGTAGAAGATCTAGCCAGTTTCTTCATCTTAGAGCCTGCTTTTATTTTCTTTCCTATCCATGTAATCTGTAAGTCCTCTAAGGGAATGGACTATACACAGACAAAGGACTCCTGATTACTAGAAAGGCTTTTGTGGTACAATGACTTTTCTATTTGTGTTACATGCCATTTACTGGCTGGTTCTTCACTTTGTGTGCAGAGACATTGAGGGAAAGCAGCAAGCCGTTTGTCTGAATAGTCAGTGGCTAGCGTCAAGGGTTCAGAGGAACAGGCCTTCCAAACAGGTGTTTGAAACCCAGCCTATGCCCTTTCGGGAGCAAACCAAGGAAGAATGATCAGCACCCTTTCCTCTCACTGCGCTTACTCAACACAAGCTTGTAACCTGCTGTGTTCTCAGGGGCCCTATGCAGGGACTCATCTGCATCTGGCAGATAGCTACGTTGGGGAAGATATTAATATCTCTGATTTCTGAGTCCTGCTTTGTCTTAGCAGGGACACTAGCAGGTGTTTGCTTGTGACGTGCCATGGGACCTAGGCTGTGTGTGTGTCCCCTTTGCTGGCTGTGCTCAGTCTGGGTCTAAGGAGCAGCTGGTATCCAAACATCTTGCCATTAGCACCCACAGCAGCTTAGAGAATGGGAAGCTGCTCTTTGAGCACCTTGAAGAAAGCTGCTTGATACTCTAAGCGTGGGATGCCTCTTGGAGTGAACCGCTGGTTGGTTACCACCCCAGAACCAGTTGCATTGCACGGGAAGACGCCCCTTTTGCTATATATATTAATAATAATGAATTATTATAAATACATAATAATGAATTATTACAAATAAATAATAATAATTATTAATAATAATTAATAATAATACACTGGGCTGGGAAAATTTTCAAAATGCAGCACCAACAGCTTACTCAGCACCAAGGTACTCTGCCCAGAAGTCTATTTTTTCCTTCTGATATTTAACAGTTGGTTAGTGCTGCCACCACCACTTTCCCATCCTCTTTCCCTGATGCAATCCCTGGGGATAACCACCAGCTCTAGTTCAGCTCATGTTGTTTGGAAACCTGAACAAAATTCTTCTGTACGAGCTGCATGTGAACCTGCTGAAAATGAGTTATCACCAAGAGAATAAACATTGCAGCATAAATAAGAAAGTGGGAACTTGGGTGTAGAATTGTTTATCCATGGCTGCGTCTTTTTTTGTTTTAGTTGCAGTAAAGGCTGACTATAGTACATTGTGCAGTGCTATAACTTTGCTGTACGTGATTCCTCAAGAATGAGATATCTGGGAAACCTTAAACCTCTCCGATTATTAAGCCTCTGGAAGAAATCTGAAAGGACTGTTCAAAATCCGGGTAAAGGCTGATTATGTTACAGAGCTGAACATTTCAGTCCTCATCCTCCAACAAGGGGATAGAGGTAGGGGTGGCAAAGTGAGGACCTTCAGACCTGAGCTTCCAGTCCTGCTCAGCTCAAACAGTTAGTCTGTAACTGGTGTTCTAGCATCTTCTATAACTGGAAAAAGAAGTTCCTCTCAGGGGTGCTTCAGCATCAGCTGGTGAGCTCCTGGAGAGCCTGTCCTCTTGGGTCTGGCAAGCAGATTTATCTTCAGTGTTTCAACAAGTGTCTGCCTTTTAGTAACTTGAGAGTCTTTAGTAACTTGAGAGTCTTTAGAACTTTTTTTTTTTCCGAACTGTGAAATCTAAATGCTTGGTAGCTCTAATTTGGTGTTTGATACTGCTGGGGAATTTATGAGCTCTTTGGTGCTCTCTTCTCCTTATGCTAAGGATTTATGAGTGGAACATTGTCTAAAGGTGTTTGTGCTTGGCACAGCAACCAGTAAATGTGATTTCTTTCATGATTTGTAGTGTGTTTCATTTCACGTCTTCGCTATCATAGTTATTTCAGCATCTCTAACCATCTTGTCCTTTAGATTACCTTAACCAGTAGCATGGAAGTGAGCACTTTGTATGCAAGAATCATGTGTGTTCCTGCTGCTCTGCTCACCTCGTGTCTGGGTGTGGGACACTGGGAGTGCTGAAGGTTGGGGAGAGGAGAAGAGGGAGGTTGAACTCCATGTGTGAGATTGGGAATGCCTTAAGCCCCCCCCGCCAGGCAGAATATTCGGGTAAGGAGGAAGGTGAATTGATCCACATATGCAATCTTAACTCTGCATCAGTATTTTGGCCATGGCGAGGACAGTGAGCCTCTGTTAACAGCTAAGGTAGGGTGGACTGAAGAGAGCGCAAAAGTCTTCATGCAGATGTTTAGTGATATTAGAGACTGATTGCAGGAAGAGAGGCTTACTCTGTGTAGGCTTGTCTATGAGATTTTGTACAGAGAATAAGAGAGAAAACCTGAGAAAAAAATCAGGATTATACCAGGCAAAACTGGAAATAATAACAGCTAGGGGCTGCCAACTTCTTCCCCATCCCCAGACAGTATTCCCAGGCCGCACAGGTGCTGCGGCTGTACCCCTGGGGAGGATCAGGTGATGGTTTAACCTTGGGATGATAGGCTTCTGCTTTGGTGAAGTGATAAATTCACATAAAGCTTGAACCTGGTCCTTCCTCAGGTCAGAATATATAATTTGGAAAAGGTGCTTCTCCAAGGATACAAAGGGCCAGCAGGCACTGCAGGGCTGATGAAAGTTCTGCAAAAGCAGCAGGGTTCCAGCCCCTGGTTTCCAAAATGAACACTAGAAGTTTATTCCCACTTTTTTTACTCCTGCTTTCCACAATGAGGTAGCAGGGGGGATATTGTGTAACCACTGACTGGGATCAGGTTTTAGGACAAACCGAGCGCCTTCCTGAAGCGTCCGCAAGGCTGGGCACACAAATTGCTCCTGCTCCGAGCCCCCTGCTACTATTGTAAACTCGGGATTACCTGACCCTGGAGCAAAGCCTTCCCCATGCAGCCCAGCCCTCTCCCACTGCAGCTCCAGCTCCATCCCACTCCCCTCCAATTCGGGGCTGTCTCCCAAACACCCTCCTCTTCCCATGATGGTATCCGCATCTGTTCTCTCTCTTGGAAAGCCCCTGGACTTGTCGGTGTTCCTCAGACACATGGGATAATAGGACCGATTCTGGTTGCTAACATCGGCTAGTGCCACCCCTCGGGTAGGTGTCACCAGCTGAGCCGGGATAAAAGCGAGAGAGGATGTGTGCTGCCTCTGGTCTGTGTTCTCCAGGTTGCTGAGGCAGACAAGCTATTTGGCGTTGACAAGTTCTCTCTCTGCTAGCCACAACTCCAGCCTGAGCAGGCAGTCTTCACAATTCCGGTTAAAAAGTACTTCTGCTGTCAGTGACTGGCAATGAGCTCATCTCACCTAAACAAAGGAGCTGAGAGTCAGTTTCGAGCCTCGGAAGAGCATGAACTGGAGGCAGTGGGGAAGAAAGCTTGGGATAATCCTGTTTACAACGGCTCTCCCTCTACCTCTTTGAAGATTAAAGCCATCTACAACCCCAAGTCCATCGGGGAGAATCCCTATGAGAACTTTGAAAAAGCAGGGGATTCACTGCCATGCCAGGAAAACCAGAGCAAAGCTGTGGATGGGAAGACAAGTCCTTTCCTCAAGTGCTGCTTCTACATCTTCAGAGGCATCCGAGGTAAAGCGCTGGTATCTCACTAGAAAGGATTTACTAGCCCTTGGGAAGGACAGTAGTATGGGGTAGGGGGTAGGAGGTGTGGGGATGCAGGAGGTAGAAACTCCATAGTATCTGTGTAGCCTAGGAAACTGCCCAAAACAGACTAGCGTTACCCCAGAGATCATCTTTAGCTGACTTGGAGGGGGCATCCACATTCTGTGTGCCTTGCTGGAGCTCTAGGGTCCATCCTGTTGCATTTGCTACAAGGCAGCATGTACAGACAGACTTAGTGGTGTGCTCATGGTCATGCAATGAATCTGTTAGCAGAGCTTAGGTGACCTGGATCCATAGGAGCCATCACTCTGGTGATCAAACTATTCTGATGAGACTGTCTCTGTGTGCATTTTCTCAATGGAGCAGTACTGGCCTCTGTGTTACAGTAAATTAAGAACAGTCACAAATATTCACCAGAGAAGATCTAGCACTGAAATGCAGATGGTAATAGCAGTGTATCAAACAAGCTTTGCCTGAAGACAGCTGAAAGAAAGAGATGCTAGTTTCCAGTTTAAAAGACGGAGAGGAACGAACTATTACATAGAAGAAATCAGAAAGCTGGGAGCAAGTTAGGTCTCCTGTAAGGATACAGCCATGGGCATGGACATTAGTTGAACAGTTTCTTCTAGAAGGCATAAAGTCCTAATGCTGTAAAGCAGGGAAGAAAAAGCAATAAACTATTTATTGGGGAAACTACTATTTCCTTGCCAATGTGTCTGCCTTCCTGATTTAGTGAGGCTCCTGGTGTTGCTTTTCTTCTTCCTATTCTTGCAAGAACCTTTCACAGAGCTGTACCCTCTAACAGTATATGTGAGCAAGTAACAGTATAGTCTTGTCCTGAGTTGCACAGCCTCTTCATGAGGAATTTTCTTACTTGTCATTGCAGTTACAGTCTAACATTGTTTCACATGGAAGCCAGAGCTGAGGTTTTAGGGGTTTCTCCTGGCCAACGACCAGTGCTGGTTGGGCTCTGTGGGTAATTACAGATTGCTCAGAGACAATGTATAATTTACCTGTTTTGTTCTGATATTCTTCCTTTGAAGCATTGTTTGAGACTTAAAATGAAAAACAAATCCATACTTTAACATCAAAATACCCTTTGTGAGATACCAGTCTTGAAATTGGAGCATGGAAATGAAAATATGTGTCAGGTCACTACAGCATTCCCTTCTTCTGTGACTGCTGCAGCAATGTGTCCTGCCAGCAAGGTTAGTGAATAGGGTTGTAAAACAGACTAGAGCTGGGAAGATGACGTCTGAAGACCAGTACAGCCAGATGAAATGCCTGTATCAGCCTCACAGAGGTGAGGACTTCTTCCTTGAAGAATTTGAATCCTTCCTTTGCATCATTACTAAGTGCTAATTATTTTTCATTGCCTCTTCAAAGGCATTGCTGGTCTCCCCTGCCCTTTTCTGTTTAATTTTGTTAGTGCCTCACATGGAAAGTGGAAGCAGTAAAGATAAATTGCTTAGCCAAGGACAATTTGTGGGGATTTTTTTTTTGTTGTTTTGTTTCTTTTAAGAACATTATTTTGGATTATGTATCCGTATCTCTTGGGGGTATTGGCCATTGTTGGCTTATTAAGTTCTTTTTTTGTCCTCACCAGCAACTGAGCTGGACTACCAGTTAGTAGCTGCTGCTCCTAGTGCCACCAAATCAGGATTATTCCTCTCTAAACTGGGTCTTCTGGTTCCTGCCTGCCTTCTGCCACCTCAGCTGTTCACAGCCATCTTACAGACAGACTTTGTTGGGTGTCTGGGTAGTGTGGTAACTGGTGAGGGGCACCCAGCTTCCCACTGCCTTTGGAAGGCTGTACTCAAGCCTGTGAGCTGATCACTCACCTGGGTCACAAGTCTGGCTTAAAAGTAACCTCAGAAGACAATATAGATGTTGTTATTAATTCTTACCTGTAGATTGTTACTATCAGGAAGCCAAGAATCACAAACAAGTTGCATTGATTGCCTGTTTTCTAGATTCTGAGGTTTTAAATTTGCTCTGCCTTGTGAGTTCTGGAGAATCATGCAAGAGGCCATAAGAAAGCCTGGATGTCTTCTAGTCTCGAGTATCCTTCTACTCCAAACATCATGTCCAAAATAGCTGCATCCCCAGTGGAGTAGGTGATGCTACAGGAAACACAGATAGGGACATGCTTCATGTATGAGACACTGTATTTCCATGACATGTTTCCCAAAGAAACGACTGAAATGAAACCTCACCTGATATTGTTTTATAATTACTAGATGTGATCTGAAAGGGTGCTGGGCCTACCTTATGGTCTTCCAGGTGTAATTTTGAGAGCAAGTCTCTGAGCCAAGTTTTCAAGGATATTTGTGTGTCCTGAATTTAGTTGTTCTCAAGTACACTTCTATTCCCAAAGCAAAGAAAGTTGTTGCCTTTGTTCCCAACATGTGGATAGTAGGGGTACCCCTGCCTGTAAAACAAATGAACCTGTTAAGATTGTGGTGTAGCCATAGATAGAGATGAAGGGCATAATTTAAAAGTGACCTGAACAGATAGGTGGTTGTTGTCCACTGTTTTTCTCTGTTGTGGAGATTCCTGTGAACCGCATGCTACTCTCTCCTGCACATGAGTTAATCCAAATCTTCTCCAGGCTGTAATTTCTGTTGCTGATCTGGCATGTCTAAAACAGGCTACTGGTTTGTCTATCCTGGACTGAGGGTGGATGCTGCAATCGGCACTATGGTAGCTGGTAGTGCAAAAAGCTCTCTAATCTGTTGAGATGCCAAAGAGCTATCAAAAGGACAGCAGTAAATGTGCGCAGACCACTAAACCACTTTTGCTTGCTCCAAAGAAAAAAGCCCTTCGTCCTCTGCCAGAGATGACTTCAAATGTGTGGTCTTCGATCAGCTTCGATCCTGGCTTGCGTGAAGATGATTGTTGCATACCACAGGGGATGGCATCAAGGTGGAGCTCTCTGGAAGCTGCAGAAAGCAGCAAGACTATGGGTATTATTGACATGGCTTCCATCACTAGGCTTTCAAGTGGAAGTTCTCATGCCTTTCAACTTCAGGAGCCTTTCAGAAATCACAAAAGAAAGTCATTACAGCAAGAACAAGTACACTAATGGTGCCAGGCAGTTCATCAAACCCAAAATACAAGGGCTTCTTTTAAATGTAGTGTTTCTCTGTTTTTGATCAACCCTGGCAATGTTTAATGAGTTGCTTTTGCTGTGTGAAGATATTGGATCACAAGCTGGTGCAAATGGTGTATCTGTATTGATGTCAGAAGAGCTCCATTGACAGACATCCTGAATAGAATCTGGCTCTAAATCCTGTACTGAAAATATTTAGTTGGGTTATTTGAGTCTTATGACCTACAAGAAATCAGCAAGTTTTTAGGTAAGCAAGGTAAGCAACTAATGATTGTAAAGCTAACATCAGGAGCAGTTCTGCTATGTAAGTCCTATCAGAAAGTCAGCTGTTGGCACATGGATGGTGGAGACAATATTTTGTGTTTCTAAGAGTACTTGTGACAGACTGAATTTCTGCAAAGAGTAAGCTGAAAAAAAAAAGCAGGAAAAGGTCAGTCCATATAGAACACAAACAGAAAACTGGACAGTAATCTAGCAAAAAAAGAAAGCCAATATATTTCAGTCAGCCCCAAATATTTGTTCATGCTGGAATAACTCTTTTAGGGGTTATTTTACACTTTTTTTACAGTTCTTAAGTTTTGAAGAGAAAAGTGGAGGACAAAAATTCGACTCTCAAGTGTTCTTTTGGGAACAGGAATTCAGCTCCTCACATCCCTTTGAGAATTGACATCAAAACTCCCCAATTTCTTCTTTACACTCAACAGGTCTGTGGGGCACTACACTGACTGAGAACACAGCTGAAAACAGAGAGCTTTATGTGAAGACCACACTGCGAGAGCTGCTAGTCTATATTGTGTTCTTGGTGGACATCTGTCTATGTAAGTAGCTGTCACATCTCTTATATGTCTTTTCTGTGTGCAGCGTGAGGGGAATAATGTGAGCTTTTATTATTAGACTTCCTCACTCCTCTAAGTGTTAAATTTGTTGTACGTGCACTCACTGCAGCAAGCAGATGTCTCATTAACCTACAGAATAGCTGCTGCATACACAGGTAAAGTAACTAACTCTTGATCTAGACCTGATTGATATTAGTTAAATTGGAGCAGTGTTTTCTGATCTATGTTGTCAATTCTAGCCACCGACTCCACAGTCCTGAGAGAATCTGCACTGGGTCTCTTCTCTTACAGTGAGTGTTTAAACCCCAGAGAGCAGCTTTAGAAACTTCCTGAGTTCAAAGACACTGTGTTCAGAGAGATTTTTCCCCTTTGGGGCTGGAGGGGTGTCTGAGGTGATAAAGCAGATGGTAGCTCATACTGTTGTTCTTGGTTGGATTTAGTGCTGTCTCTGTACTGAATGGTTGCTTACAGGCTTTGTGTGGGTAGAACAATTGCTGTTTGTGTTTTGTTATCATTCATTATCACAAATGAGCACCTGGGGCATGGGACAGTGAAGAGGATTATATTTCATAAAACCTGTGGCAGGAGAGATAGACAGACAATACCGACCTAAGTTACTATCACACCAGGCCAGGGAGACAATGCTTCAGCCACACTTCCTAAAGAACAAAGATACAAACACGGATATATGTGTAGTCACACACTGACTCATCCAGAAGTGCTGATGAAGGGGGTTCTTGAATGTCAGCTGCTTTATTGTCATGGTGCCCTTTCAATAGTAGGACATGTTCTTAGTGATCATTGTGATGGACACTTTTCTGCAGGAGAAAGCACTGGAGAGTTGAAACAATATGTTTGGGGAAGTCAGAGCCTGCTCCTGTTTGGAGTCATCTCTGTACCTTTATGGATTCAGATCAGAACTTCAAAATACAGATCATGGACTTGGTATGGAGAAAGAAAATTTCTCTTAGGAAAAAAAATGCTAGCCATGGTATTCAGTTGCATCACCTAATGGTCTTCTCCAACTTCTAAACTTTCATAGTCTGTCAGTCTGACAGTTTGAATTCTGGAACATGCAACATACAGGTTTGTAAATCCCTAAGAAAGCAGAAATAATATACTCAGTGTTCCTGAGGCTTCTTCTCTTGTGCCTTGCTCAGCTTACTTGTGATACTATAAAAGATACACAGAAAGAGAATACGTATGTATGTTTATGTCAGGCTCCAATATTAAGCTACAAGGCAGAACCCCACTCTTGTCTCTTCTCTTAGTGACATATGGAATGACAAGTTCCAATGCCTATTACTACACCAAAGTGATGTCTGAGCTCTTCTTGCAGACCTCTGCAGACAGCCGTGTCTCCTTCCAGTCCATCAGCAGCATGGCTGACTTCTGGGTGGTGAGTACAAGTCTGGCCCAGCACGGTGAGCCCTGGAAATCACAGCTGGACTGGGATATTCAGTTTCCTCTCAATCTGCTACCTAGTGCTTTCAGGAAAGCATTTTCTGCCACAAGCTCTTGCCAGCTACAAGCAATAGTTACAATATCATCTGCATGCAAAATATCCACTGGTTTAAAATATAATTTGTCCTTCTGAGCGCTTTGTCAAGAATACTGCTTCAGCTAAGTGTTGTGCATGCCCAGAGGAGTCCATTCCCCAGTAACTTACAGGTAGGACATAACAAAAACAAATCTCTGAGATATGATGTTCATTGCAAAAATGGGTAGGGCCTAGAGAGGCCAAACAACTTTCTCCAGGTTTTCTTTGGTAGAAGTGGCATTCAATCCTGTAGTCCAATGTCTTCATGCTGATTTCTTTGTAATAACCCCATGTCCACTTTCATGGGCAATAGTGGGAGCAACATACTTAACCTGTCTCTATTCATGCCTGTGCTGCTCTGATCTATAGGTTCTTCATGAAGAAGCTGGATTAAAATTTGCACGGGCTTTGATTAAAGAGATTAAAGAAAGGAAAAGATTTCTAGGGTCTAACACAGTTCTGTCAAAGAACTGTTGAAGGAATAATACGAGCCATAATGTATGCGGCTGAGATATTGCAACCATTTCTCTCTGACAGTCAGCCAGAAATTGTCACTTAACTTTGTTTTTTCCTGCTGTATTAAAAAATGAAGTATGGCATCTCTGTTTTCCATCCAATGTTTCCAAGGCACTGGCACACCCTCTTTTTCACACCTCATGCCAGGACAATTCATTGAGGCATGTATTTACTGAAGTGGAAGAGACAGAGAGGCTTTCAGGGTCCTCATCTCTTCACCAACCCCAAAAAAATGCAGCAACCATACAACATACAACCATATGTGAGGAGCCAACAGTAATCCTGCTACCCAGAATCCCTCCTCCACCCTGCGGCTCCACCAGCCCTGGTTTTTCCCCTCCTTAGCATATATCTAACACAAGCTTCTGCTGCTTTCCATCTTCAGGAGTACAGAGGGGTGGGTCAGGTCTTACTCTCTCAGACCAAGAAAATTCCTCTGATATATGGGCTATGAAGAAGTTGTTCTCTCCCTGTCTTGCAGTATGCACAAGGCCCCCTCCTGGATAATCTTTACTGGACAAAGTGGTACAACAATGAGTCCCTAGCAGCTCACAGCACCCAGTCCTACATCTATTATGAGAACCTTCTGCTGGGTGTCCCACGCATGCGACAACTGAAGGTGAAGAACAATTCCTGTGTGGTCCATGATGACTTCAAGGAGGAAATCTCAGGCTGCTATGATGTATACTCAGATGACAAGGAGGAAAGGGTCTCCTTTGGACTCATCAATGGAACAGCGTAAGTACATCTTCTGTGAATGCAAGTGTGTTATAAGCAGAGGGTTGTGTGAAATACAGTAGAGGGAAATGCAGCAGATCCTGGGGGTAACCTCCATGCAAACAACACTGTGGCATAGCCAATGAACCTACAGAATTTTCCCTCTGTAGTATTACAGCGTGTGTTGTGTCACTGCTGGGAAGCATTAGATCAGAAATCTATCAATAAAGAAGAACTGATATAGGCTCAGATCTGGAATAGAAGTTAAATGCCAGCTCTTTAATTAAGAACTGCTTTGTCCCTTGGAGATACAGTCCTATTTCTGCTGGCTACCAGGTCATATCCATGCCTGGGATAGTGATGCCTTTGCTTATGGCTTGTCTGTTGCAGATGGAGGTACCATTCTGAGGAGGAGCTGGGTGGCTCATCTCATTGGGGAAGACTAACTAGTTACAGTGGGGGTGGATATTACATAGACCTCAAGCTGACCAGAGAAGAGAGTGCTGAAGCCCTGCAAATCTTGAAGGAGAAATTATGGTTGGATCGGGGGACACGAGTTGTCTTCATTGATTTCTCTGTGTATAATGCAAATATCAATCTGTTCTGTGTTCTGAGGTAAGCAGAGTTCCACTGAATATTCTTCTGCCTCCTACTTCTTCCTCAATGCCACAGTTTCTTAAAATGCAGATATTTTAATATGGACCACCAGGGAATTAGAACTGAGTGGTGTCAGTATAAGTTGCACAAATTAGTAAGAAGATTTGGTCTTCCTGACATAACCACTCACACTTCTCTTCACCTTTCACACTTTCCTATCATGGACAGTGAAACAGCAGAGATGTATGGCTACATAGACACATGCAAAACTCTTCCATTCATGGTTTGGTGGACAGTTCATGTTCAGGTTTGGTGTCTCTCATAGAATCATAGAATCTCTAGGTTGGAAAAGACTTTTGAGACCATCAAGTCCAACTGTACCTGTCTACTACTAAATAATATCCCTAAGCACTTCATCTACCTGTCTTTTAAATACCTCCAGGGATGGTGACTCAACCACCTGCCTGGGCAGCCTGTTCCAAAATTATCTAAGAGCGTTTCTCCTGCTGTTTGTAATTATCAGAGTTTTCTTGTCCCCTTCAAGGTTAGTGGTCGAGTTTCCAGCCACTGGTGGTGCTATTCCGTCCTGGCAAATACGGACAGTCAAGCTTATACGATATGTCAGTGCATGGGATTTCTTCATTGTTGCCTGTGAAACAGTCTTCTGTGTCTTCATCTTCTACTATGTGGTGGAGGAGATTTTGGAGCTGCGTATCCACAAGCTTCAGTACTTCACCAGCATCTGGAACGTCCTGGATGTGGTCATCATTCTGGTGAGGATCCTTGCACAGTTTTTTGTGGGGTTCATTAACAGAGAGGTGCAAGAGCCAAAACAAATGAAGAAATGGGGAAGCTAGTCTAGATAGGACAAGAGCTGGCACATGTTTTACTTCAATAGTAACATGAACTAGCAGAGTAAAAGAACACATGGTGTTCTATGAAGTGTTAGGAGAAAATTCTTTCTTTAGAGCTGCCTGAGAGGCTGTGAATTCAGGGTATAATTTGGTGCATTAAGACCTTATCTCGATCCCCCAACAGCAGACTGCAGTTGTGAAGTGTGATACCAAGGAATTCTGTGACACTTCTCTGTGGAAAGTGTAGGCATAGTGGTCACTGCAGCCTCTTCCTCTTCACAGCTATCCATCGTTGCTATTGGTTTCCACATCTTTCGCACCATTGAGGTAAACAGACTTTTGGGAGAGTTGCTGAAACACCCTGACACCTATGCGGACTTCGAGTTCCTGGCGTTCTGGCAGACACAGTACAACAATATGAATGCAGTCAACTTATTCTTTGCATGGATCAAGGTATTGTAGCGGGTCTAGGAGACACCAGGCCTCCAATCTCACATCTCAGATAACTTGGGAAATGACTCTTTCATCCCTCTGAGTGAACGAGGGTAACGGCTATAGAGCAGAGAATGATTTTCCACAAAGACATATGCTCTGTTTTGCACTAAATCCAGACATCCTTTCAGCTGGCATTCTGAGGCCAGCTATTTGGGCATAATGGATAGGGAGATGAGCTCATGTTGTGGTGTAAAAGTGGTTTTAGAAAATGCTGAGTACAATGTAACTTTGTCCATCCTGTAGTATTTTGTATTTTGAAGGATAACCTGGCAACTAATGTTTTCCTTTCATGATGGCCACCCAAAAAACTGGAAACAACTCGTCTGTTAGCATGGACTTTGCATTTCAATCAAAGCATCTTGGCATGGTGGAAAGCCACTCTGTACTTGAGGCTCCTCATTAGCCTCAAGTGATTTTTTCCCTTTAGCAGTCCCTCTTTATATTTTCCTTTGACACTGGGAAAAAAGGCATATGTTTATGCCCCCACAGGAATGTGGTGGCACACCTAGGACAAATATCCTGAACTCTAAGTCACTGTTCCCCTAGCCTGGCTATATTCTCAGTCCTTTGGTGCTAGTGAAGCTCTTGTCTTATTAAGCATGCACATAACTGAGAGGGACTGACCTAGCTGGTGTTTTGGCCTAATTTTGACCCTGTTCTTTCTTCTTGCAGATATTCAAGTACATTAGCTTTAACAAAACAATGACCCAGCTCTCCTCCACTCTGGCACGTTGTGCTAAGGACATCCTGGGCTTTGCCATTATGTTCTTCATTGTCTTCTTTGCCTATGCCCAGCTGGGTTATCTTCTTTTTGGGACACAAGTGGAAAACTTCAGTACCTTTGTTAAATGCATGTAAGTCAGAACCACATTTCCATCATTTCATCAAAAGAATTTTAACTACTTTCCAACCCTTCCCCAATTACAAACCTCCATGTCAATCAGACAACTATTGTATCTCATTGTAATAAAACCACAATGGTTGGTTGCTCACAGTCCTCTAGCTGTGACATCTACATGGACAAAAGAACACAGTGAGAAAATTGAGGGCTACAGACAGATTTCTAGTTGTCTGGTGTTTATCAGTAGGGATGTAAGTAGCTAATTCTATCAGACTTTGAGACTCCTTGCAATCCTACAATTCAATGGGAATCCCAGCCTTTTCATAGGCGTGTATAGTGAGAAGTTTGTTTGCTGAAGGCTGCGCAGCTTTCACTTCATGAGAATTTGTTAGGTACACCAAGGGTAATCAACATGCAGAATAATTTAATGTCTTTCTGCAGAAAAGCATCATAGCTCATCTGATAATCTAGTTTGTGTTCTGCAGGACCCTCTCTCAGCTTCTCACCTGCTGTGGCTCCATAAAGGTGATAGAACGGCGCTGTCTGACTGTCAATGAGACCCTGGCAAACTTATGTAGGCAGATGGCTTTAGGCCTAGCTAGGTTAAAATTCTCTGTAATTCTGGTGGTAAGAAAAAACAGCTCAAAACAAGTGTTCTTTTTGGTTTGGTGGGGTTTTTTTTGTTTTGTTTTGTTTTTTAATTATGGAAGATGTCCAGGTAGAAGCTCTGTCAATTTGAAATTTTCTGGCTTCCAAATACATTTGCTGATCACATTGTTTCAGTATCTGCACAAAAGCTGCATGAAAACTTTTCTGTATATGTCAGATAGTGCACTTTAATTCAAACAATAAATTGGAAGAAATACTGTTTGTTGCTACAGGATTTTCATGGGAAAAGCAGAAGTAATGCATTTGCCTTATCAAGATGATAGCTTTAAACATCAAAATGTAGAAGTCAGAAGCTTCATATTTATATTATTTATAAATATATCTGATTTTGATAAGCCAGCAGCTCTACTTCATTTCTGAAAATTGGCAATTTAAATAAAAATTCAGCATGAAGTTTTCAAAAATATAGCAAAAGCATATTTTTTGCTTTGAAAAGGTCTACTTAATCTTAGTGAAAGGGATAAAAATAATTTCTTACTGGAAGGAGACATTTCAACATCATTGAACTGGGACAATTTAAATCAAAAAAAGAGGAAGCAATGCTGTATTTTTCTTCCTTAGGCCTGGAAAAGATTCCCAGCTCCCTAAGTATACCAAATGCAAGGAATTTGAAATGGAGCTTTGCATTTCTCAGGCAGGATTTTCAGGCTCTGAGCTCTCAAGGTCCTTTTGCCTGCCCATGGCTTCACAGTCTGTGTCTTTTTATCCTCCCCCCAAGATCGGGGAATATTTTTCTACAAGGATCATTTCACTGATAAATTTCCAGTGAAGTCCCACAGGTAATGTACCAAGGTATCTGAGATGGGGGTTGACCAGTGGGTAGATGAGCACCCACAGAAGGGGATGTTGGGGAAGTGAGTTAGGATACCCAGTCTCAGACAGCCTTTCCATCCGTGGGTCTGCTCAGGCAATGCGTAATATTAAGGGAGATCCCTGCTACAGCAGCAGTTTTCAGCCTGTGTTCCACAGGCGTCTGGTACCCAGCTCCTGCTTATAAGGGGTCTACAAGAGATAAATATGCAGACTTCTGATCAATAGACTTAAACTTGCTTCATTATAGGGGCTATGAATTACAAAAGGTTGAAGAACACTGTTCAATATTAACGTCCTCTCCACAGTCTCATGAACTCTCTTGCCAGAGAAGGCTTCAGTGAGTCAAAAGCCTCATACAGGAAAATTCAGGTTGGTTTTGTTTTGGTTTTATTTTTAACTTCTGTTTAATCCATGACACACTTTGGACAACCAGGAATTTTTTTGGAAACCGTGTTTTACTTTCCAGTCTGTTCTTGCTCTGCAGATCATCTCCACTCACTTCTGTAATACTAAGGGTATGTTTAACTTGCCAGTCAGACTGAGACTCTGCTCTGGCTTGTGCCTGTACCCATCTGGGCTGCAGGCAGGTTCAGACTTTACCTCAGGACTGTCTGAGGAGGTGGGATAAATGTATGTGCCTTTGTATGACCTTGTGCTCTTCTTCTTCTCCAGCTTCACCCAGTTTCGGATCATTCTTGGTGATTTTGACTACAATTCCATTGACAATGCCAACAGGGTTCTTGGGCCTATTTACTTTGTCACCTATGTGTTCTTTGTTTTCTTTGTGCTCCTGGTAAGCAAGAAAGCCCTCCTTGCCCCTGTATTTGCAGCAGTGTTTGAGAGACTCCTCCCCGATAATCCCTGAGTTAGATGCAGTGGAAATACTAAGAGAGAAAGGAAGGTTCTGTTATGATAGCTTTGCAGTGCGAATAGACCACAGCGGACAAAGAGCATGTCCTTGCAACTGGGGATTTGGTGATCAAGGTGATTAAGGACCATATTCATATCATTTAAGGTGAAGACTAAAACTGGGAATACCGCTGATGTGGTAGCTGAATTCAGCTGCTCTGTAACAGGCGGTGATGAAAACACGAGGGACAGTCTCTGGCTTCCTAGGCAATGGATGCAGAGGGATACTCATAAGAACCAGCTTAAATACCCAGTGCCAGGAATCCAAATGCAGGATCTTGCAGGAGAGGCTACTAAAGATGGTATTTGAACTGTGAATTAATGTACCTTCTGCCACTGCTTTAACTGCAAGGACCACCACTGAAAAAGCACCATGTGGCTGAAATAGGCCTTCATTCCACCCACTTTAATTTGCCCAGGGATACCCTATGTGGAAACAGCTTCTTGTTTAACTGAGATGTGCACAGTGATGCTTGTCTCTTGCTGCTTCAGCTGCTGGAGCAGGCAAGATGCCTAATGTTTATTCATCTTCTTTCTTCCCCTTTTTCTAGAACATGTTTCTGGCCATCATCAATGACACGTACTCAGAAGTCAAGGAGGAGCTTTCAAGCCAGAAAGATGAGCTGCAGCTCTCAGACATTTTGAAGCAGGTGATGAATAGTGAAAGCTACTTTCTAGCTAAATCCTGAAGCTGTTTCTGGAAGTCCCTGACCGATGTAGAATTTACTAGAGAGAAGGCAGGGGTTGAGGGAATCCCGTTACTTGAGCATGCTGGTAGTGTTTCTGAGAGACTTTTCTTCCCAGAGCAGTTTCTAGACAAAGCTCTTTCAGTCACTGATACAGTGTTCTTTGATCAATAAAATGGCAGGCCTTGTTGTGCTAAGGTGAGCATGTTACAGTGGTGCAGATCTAGTGGGTTTCACCTGGATTTCCTACGCACAAATTCCAGAAAAGATCCTGGAAGTTCACAGCTCTGTGCTGTGGGACCATTGTCCTGCAAAGAATCATATTTGAGACATTACCTTAAACAGATGATGCCTGGGAGCTCAGATAAAGGAAGAGTCAGGAGGAGAAAATCAAAGAGCAAACTTTGTTACTGAGACCCTAGCTACCATGTTGGTGTTGCTTTGAAGGTGTGATCCTAGTTTAGAGGTGGAGTTTATTCAGCAGTGTTGGGTTTTGCTTCTGGAAAGCTTAAAATCTCCCTGTATTAATTAGCATTTGCTCACCAATATCACCGATATTGCTCACAAATAACTGTCTATTTCTCACTGTTCTGCCTGCATGAGTCTATGTCTGTTTGCACCTTTGGTAACAGAGCTACAACCGGACACTCAAGAAGCTGAAGGTGAAGAAGGAGAGGATTTCCGATGTGCAGAAAGCACTGCAGAATAGAACAAAAGAACTGAACTTTGAAGACTTTAAGAATAGCTTGAAGGAGTAAGTGAGTGAGCTTGAGGGATACACATTTACCCTGTCTTTTGGTCATACAGGTAATTTAAATTCTCTGGTTTTCAAGGCTAGGGGAGCAGTTAGCTCAATCTGGGCAATGTAAGACTCAAAAATATAGTTATCATCTTTCCTTATGTGGGAAGATCTCCTGTTTGAAATGGATTTGTGTTGCTATTTCTTTCCTGCTTGGGATGTTTAGCTTTGTCACTGACAAAAGGAAACAATGCACTGATTTGAAAAGGGGTCCTCCTGCGCTGTTAAAGCCTAACAGTAATTCAGTGCCTTGAGCTTTCTCTTTCTACTATTTTGCAGACTGGGCCATGCAGACAACGAGATCACAGCCGCCTTCTCCAGATTCGACAAAGATGGCAATTATGTTCTTGATGAAGAGGAGCAACAGCAGATGAAGCATGACCTGGAGGCAAAAAGGGTAAAAAAAGGGCAAGGAAAGAAACCCTCTATTTGGCAGAAAGCACTCCAAAGTGGCCTCAGGAATCTTTGGGTTTGTGGTATAAGCTAAGCAAGCGACTCAAATACAGCTTCAACTCTGCCTGGATAGCAGCTGAGAATATCACTGCCTGTGAAGCTCTATTATTCACAGTGAAGGTGACACAGATCTAGTATCCATATTTTCAGGCATTTCTTTATCTATCTTCTAGGCTGCTTTGAACACAGAAATTGAAAATTTGGGGAAATCCTATGGTGACAACAACCTGGATGAGAATCTGACCTACATGGAAGCAAGGAATAACCACGCCAATAAGGCCAGCTGGGTCTCCAGAGAAGAATTCCAAGTGTATGTTTGTACTGGCAATAGTTTAATCCCTCTGCAAATCAGAGGTCTGATTGTCTGCTGCTTCCTTCCCTGATGTAGCTGTTTATGCTGTTGCTGAGCATTTTCAGTAAGATCTTGTCCCTTTTTATCTTGCACACACGTAAATGAGCAGGTCAGGACAGAATTGGGACAGTTCTTGTAGTGTAGTTTGCTTATTCCTGTAAAAGATTGGGTTAAGAAATTTTGCTTTCTGCCTTTTGAATAACCTCTGCAACTGTCAGCAAGCGACAGGCAATATGTTGTCAAGTTTCAGCTCGTAAGGTAGCCCAGACAACTGAGCCAGGGGAAGCTGATACCTTTATGAAAGGTCCTGTGAGAATAAATATACTTGATTTGTACCCTAGTTGGTCTTCATCCTCCAGGTCTGAGAATAACACTGAGCTATTTCTTCCACAGGAGGAACATGGGGCAAATATATCTCCTATAAATATAGGAGATCCTGATTCTGCTACTGAGCAACACTGAGTAATCCACATAGGGCTATGTCAAAGGAGAGGCAGGTGCAATATTTAATACTGGGATTATATTGTGATGCAAACTGATTGGTATCCATCCTAAGCAGAATCACTGATTACAGATGAAAAACCAGCATAGCAGGGAGTTATACCTTCAGTTGATATGAATCAACTCTCTGATGTGGAGCATTCACTTGTGTTTGAAGTCTGGCCCATTTTCCATAAGATTTCTGCAGCAAATCTTGCTGTTCATGAAAAGAAAAAGCTTGCAAATGCTCTCCATGTCTTCCTCAGCATCCTGCAACGTGTGCTGAAGCTGGAACAGTCCATAAACAGCATTAGCTCCAAGATTGATGCAGTGATGAACAAGCTAGACATGCTGGAAAGAAACAAACTGAAGAGGAAGGACATGGGCAAGCTGCTAGATAATACTAGCAAGGTTGGTAGTCCTCCACCATGCATTTGAATCAACTTCGGGGTAGGTGATGAGTCCTGCCATGTGAATGGACCCAATGTCATCTTTGCTTTCCCAGTCTACATTGACATAAGACAAAAATGGCTGGGCAGGGTAAGCATTTTGTATGATCAAGCCTCATCTATTCAAGCACAGTGATAAAAATCTTCTTGCTTTCATGTTCCCCCAGTTAACTGCGGTACCCTTAAACACACTCCACCTCCTTAGAGGCCATATTCATTCCTGTGGCAGTGGATGCAATTCACTTGTCTTCGGTTCCTTTGCACCTGTTTATCCTCAAATGTTAAAGAAGATCATACTGTCCTTCCCAGCAAGAGCAGCTCACGATAGTATTTTGGAAGACTGCTAGTGGTGTGTCCACAGTGCCTCATTGCAGACTTGAAACTTTTGCCTAAGACTGACTCCAGTCAGTCAACCAGCGTATTTTGGGTCTTCAGCTTTAAAGTCAAAGGCAGAAAGGTGTGCAGGAGCCATGTCATTAGTTTATGGCTTTCATGGTGAGCATAGTCCAACAGTACACAGTGATTTAACTGAGTCAGAAAGAAGCTTCTTTCCTTTGTAGAGCAGTTCTGTAATCCCTTTCCATCTGAAGGAGCATTTTGGAGGGTCCTACTTCTCATGTGAACATGTCCAAAACATTATTCAAGTGTTTGCTTGCAGATTTGCTTTGCCCCAGGATTTTTGCTCTTGTAGAGGGTGAAAAGAGATGACTGTCTAATGCTTGAATGTACCTTCATCAGTGTATTGCAGCAAACACTACATTAAATCTTTAATAGACAGGTAGGTTGTGCTAATTCCTAGAAGAGTATAGGAAGATGTTTAAGTATCATGCCTTCCGTGTCTCTCTCCTGGAGTATTGCTAGACTTCTTGGTAGCTTGCTAACAATGTTTTTGTTCTGATTCACAGGAGGAAGAACGCAGTCAAGAAGAGCTGCTCCCCCAGAGCCTAGACCAGCTGGGGAAAGAAAAAGCAGAAAGATGGGGAAATAACCAAAATGAGATCTACCCCATCTTGCCCAAATCAAGTGTGCTGGGATCTCAGGAGCCCAAAACTATCCAGCCGCAGTCTGATGTGCACTTCTAATGAACAGCCCAGTGGTCTCAGTCTGTCTCCTCCCAGTCACTGTCAGTCATTTCTCCACTGTTAGAAAAATCAGGACAGATGGATGCAGATACCACTGTTGCCAGGAGCTGGAGATATGAAAAGTCCGGGATGCCCTTTTTCTAGTGTAATGATGTGTAATGTCACCGAGCTAGAATTTCTGGCCCCTGTATGTCTGGATTAGGTAGAAATTTGGAACTAGGTATTGTATTGGTTTTCTGCCTCCCAACAGGATGATGCAAAGCTTTTTATCCTTTCCCAAAAAGCAGAAACCTCAGAATTCTGTGAACACTTATCTCCAGAGTGGCACATTGCAACTTGTTCTCAACGCAAACAATTGTCTGCAGGACAAAGATGTGGTAGTCACTTAAACAAAATAGAATATAATAATTTATGTGAGATGGAAGGAGAAACCCAGCTATTTGTGTCTACCTGGTTACCAGTAGTTTTGTTCAGTTGTAGTTAGTTTCCAGAATGCTTTGGTAACACTCTCTGTATGTTAGATTCAGATGCTGAGAAAAGAGGATACTAACACTTTATTCTGGATAACTAAAATGAGAGCTGGGGGAAGATCTGAAATATCATGAACAGAGAAGCAGTTGTTAGTGGTAGAGCCTGAGATCTGAGTGTTAGTGAATAGCCCTCTGGGTACATGGTTTCTAACACAGCTGTAGACACTAAGAAGTCTCTTTATGTTGCCTATTTTCACACTCCTTAAACTGCACATCAAGGTATAATATGTCACAAACCAATACCATGTGTGTAAAATTGCGACACTTCTCATTTTTGTCAAGGAAACAATTTTGTTTGCACTTGTGGTTGCTGACGCTGTTTCAGTTTAGGAATATTGTGGAAATGCGGTGAATGTTAGTTTTTGCAATCACATGCAAAATGCTTCTTTTCCAGGCATTTTTCACTTTGCTGAGGCTTCTCTTTGCTTGTAGTTGGTGCAGACTATTTTGGCTATTACAGAACCACTGTAAATGTAATCCAAATATTTTAGTTGGTGGTATTCTACAATAGTTAACCTCAAATAGACTCTGTAGGCTTAAAGCCAATGGAAATGTGAGTTGTCCCAGACCACTGCTAACAACTCATATTAATGCTGCACTGTTTAGTGTGCTATACAGTGCAAGGATAGGTTTAGTGGGGACATTGTGCGGTGGCATTTTACATTGCCCCTTTTGCAAGATGGATGTGTCACTATGCTCTGGGGGAAAGCTTCCCTGGGAATGTCTGAAGGACCTCAGTATCAGTCCTATCCCCAGATGTCCCAGGCTCCAGGGCTGTCACAGCCAGAATATATTGTTGGTAAAGTGAAGCAGAGGGTTGTTCACTGCCAGAGCCTAGCAGGAGCTGTGAGACCTTGTCACCCAGCCCACAGGGAGATTAGATTTCAGCCAAGAGCCTGCGAGGATCTCACAGCTCAGTTCCTATCAGTTGTTCCTGCTGTTGGGCATAAGACTTACCTATGAGGTATTGCTATGGTTCTTGACTCCCAGTTCCACTGAATTCAGAATTGAGCAAGAGCTCCTTACCATCAGCTTTTCCAGCTGAGGAGTGATGTTGCTTATCTCCTCTTACCTTCAGCATTGAAGCTGCTGTGTTACTCAGATGAAGAGAACCTACTGATATAAGCCTTTTTCATCCAAATTTTAATTAAACAGAAAATCCATATTCTAAGTTGTAATTGAACAGAGGAGCCACTTGCTCTCTAGTGGGCTTGAAGAGTGCACACAGCCCCTTGTGGTTGATAAATTGGGTGTTCAGTGTGTTGAAAGGCACAGAGGAAGGTTCATCTTTAAATTAATTTGTAAGACCTTGTTTTAGATCCTGGCTTAATAGCACTCTATGGTTATTGAGGCCTAATTGCAAAATCAGAATTATAGCCTGTTCTTCTGAAGTCTTTGAAGGAGTGTCTGCCTTTTGCAGAGACAAGGAATATTGGGTAAGATCCTGATTCTGTGTTACTGCATAGATACTGAATACTTGGGAGACAGATCCTGAAGAGCTGAGTTTGGCACTTTGGGAGAGATCCAAACAACAACTGCCTGCTCTAGGGGGCTGATCCTGTGCTGGGAGAGTCAGTGAGAGATACGTTAAGGAGACTCAGCTCCTTAACATAGCAACAATTACTGTGAGGACAACAGGATCCTGAAATTTGGTCTTGCCAAGAAAATGAAGGTAAAAGTGATTATCTGCAAGGCCTGACTTTGTAATGCCTCGGATTTCTCATAGGGAGAGTGTTGCTTGGTTGTTCTGCTCAACCAAAACGGTGGCAGAAAAGCTCCCTCTTTGCCTTGCTCAGTGTTCCTGTTCCCCTTCTGAGCTGTGCCAAACATCTGCAGGACCAGCTCCACAGGTAACTCGCCCACTGAGGCAGAGATGCTGCAGCCGCTGCAGTGCAGCACAAGAACCCTGCTGTCACTACACACCAGGAGGCAACCTCTACCAACCTGCTCCCTACTGCACAGGGACCCCTGTAAATGTCGGTGAAGGCAGGTGAGGCAAGAGGACAATGCTGTGGCAGCTGGGCTCAGATCCATGGGACAGTGACCATCAGCCTCGGGCGACCAGGTTACAGGTAATGTGGGATGCTCTTTAGGGCAGCAGGAGGAGCACAACAGTTGTGTTTCTGCTGCAGGGTTAATTAATGTCTGAATCCCAGGAAGCCACCTTTGTCCTGCAAAGGGAAAGCCTGGAGTGGCCACAGGCACATTGCAGCTGGGAGAGATGTCTGCCCCTCACTCTGTCTGTGTATGGCAACCACAGGAGCAGCAAGCCCAGCTTGCCAGGGCTCCCCTCTTCCCACTGATGAGAACAGCTTGTCAGCTTCCTCTCCTTTGGGGTGAGGGGCAACAGTCAGCCTGCCCTCTTGAGGAGCACTGAGTGAGCTCTGGCTGGGATCAGATGAGAACCTTGAGCTGCAGTGGTCCCCTGGGGACATCAACAGCCTGGTCAGCAAGCTCCATTCTCCCTTTCTGGCAGGAAGATACTTCAGCCTGTGCTGTGATTTGGGTGGTGCCAGTGCTGCTCAGTGTAAAGCAAGTTCTGTTACTGGTATATGGCTGTGCCTGCTTTAATGCCTTCTCTTGTATGGCTCTAGGTAACTGTGTCTTGTCTGTTTCTTGTCAAGGTGTCACGTGTATGATGTATCCTCGAGTAGGGCAAGGCAATTACTTGTTCCCAGCAATTGATTGTGTGTAACTGTAATTGTGCATTTAAGCTGTTTGAGAAAGAACATAAATACACTAAATTGTGAGTTTGTACACCTTGTTGGCCTTCTGTCAGGAGCTGGCATTATTTATTGGTTATCTCACAGGAAAAGTAAAGTATATTTTTCTTTGATAGCAGGTGCATGGCTGTGTTTTGTTCCAATTTGCAGAGGTTTACCTTCCAAACTGACGTGTCTTTCTGGGGAGCTGTCTTGCAGAAGGCAGCTGTGCTTTGAGATGGTTAAAAAAACTCTCCAGGAGGAGGCTTGGGAAAGTATGAGGTGCTCTGAAGAGGTATGACTACCAGGGTTATTTGTGGTGGCAGTTGCAGCGGCCAGGGTCTGAGCCCTCCTGTGGTAAGTGCTGCACGTGCTCTGAAGAGGAGGCTGTCTTAAGGTGCTCTCAAATCCAGCCAAGGGGAAAGAAAGCATTGCCCTAACCACCGGGTGGAGGGACAAGTGAGGCACGGAGAGATTCATTGACGTGTGCAGGAAGGTGCATGATATAGATGTCTGAAAGCAGTCTTGGGTCTCTGGCAAGGGGCAGCCCCAACCAGTCATGGCCAGAAGTGTGAAAAGCTCCCGGTGGTGCCTCTTCTCTCATATCTCCAAAAGTATAAAGCGTTGGTCACGCAGTACAACCCAGCTTCTGGAGTTGGCAACTGTGTTTAGCTTACCAGTAGGTGTCAGTCAGCACCACTTGCAGCCCTTTGCACTTACAAACTGCTCTCTTTCGTTTTCAAACGAGGTTGGGAACATTCTACTGAGAGAAGTGGAGACACAGAAAAATTACCTTCTCTGTGACAAAAAGACCAAAGCAAAATCCAGGGTGTCCAAATCGTTGCACTTGTGTGTTTATTGCAAACTTTGTCCATCTCTGGCACGTTACAGTTCTCTCTCCAGCCTTTAAACAGGGATGGTACGAGTTTTGCTCTTTTTTTGCCATCTTGTGAAAAGTCTTTAATAAACGCTAGTATCAGCCTACAGCTGCTGCTGACTGGTCAGCCTTTAGTACAGGAGATCGTTGACAGGATCGTTGTCCTATCCCTGTTGTACAAACACACATCATAGCAGGAGTCACTTATAAAGAGAAACATCAGTGGACAACTATCAGTATTCACAGGGTTTATCAGTAACCAGCGAAAAGGGAGGGGAGAAGCCAGCATCACCTGATAAGCTAGCTAATTACCAACTCAGATCAAGTGCCATACTGTCCTTTTGCTGGTCACAAAAGCCCTAATTCACGGTCTCCAAACCTGAAAGCAAGGAGCCCAGCATCGGGAGAGCTGTAGAAGTATGAGGAATTTCAGTGGATGGCAGGTCCAGCCCCTCTCCTGAGGTCAGAGGCCATGGGATGCATTAAAAAGAATATACTATGTTTTGAAGAGAGGTGGCAGAATTCAATGCTTTTGGAACTGACTAAGAAGCCTTGCTCATGGCCCAGTTTCAGAGGTGGCAAATGCCAGGCATAGATCATTGCCAACCAGCCATGTTGTGGATGGCAGAAGGATGCCAGCTTCTGGGGTGTGGTAAGCTACAGCTGAGCCCTGACCAAGGAGTGCTGAAGGAGGAACACAAATGGTCAGCTGACAAAGCAATGTGGGTATTTCATGACAGGTCTCCAGCCTGAGGTCACGCCAGGCTTTGCTGAGGCACACCACAGTAAGTTACCAAGAGAGCCTCTGTGCCTGGCATAACAGGGATGTATTGTGCAGGATATCCCAAACAAGCTCTGGATGGTGTTATATCCTGACCACTGCCAGCCCCAGAAGATATCAGTCATTTCTCTGATGGCTTGCTCACCTCTGGGTGAAATGGACAGGGCAGGAGCTTCAAGCCAGCCGGGCTTGTAGTGCCTGAGAAAGGGCTGAGAAGCCGTGCCAAGTGATTGTTTCTGTTGGCTGTGACCACCTGCAAAGTCATCTTATTCAAACAGCATCAGAAATAATAACGGCCAGCTCAGACATAGGAAAACCCTTACACATGCTCACGCACACACACATTGCTGTAATGTCAAACCACCCAGGCTGTTCAGACATGACTAGCGTTCACAAAGCAAAGCAAACTTTGAAATCACAAAGATTTCTGAGACAAACAGAAGAACAGACCTTTTTCTCAGTTTCCTATAGAATAGGCAGCTGTTATGGTACTGAGAGATATCAGTCTCAGAAAGTTCAGAAAGCTGAAGAGGGACTGTTTATAAAGGCCTGTAGTGAGAGGACTAGGGGCGATGGGTATAAACTGGAGAGGGGCAGATTTAGACTAGACATTAGGAAGAATTTCTTCACCATGAGAATGGTGAGGCACTGGCACAGGTTGCCCAGGGAAGCTGTGGTTGCCCCATCCCTGGAGGTGTTCAAGGCCAGGTTGGATGGGGCCTTGGGCAGCCTGATCTAGTGGGAGGTGTCCCTGCCCATGGCAGGGGGGTTGGAACTAGATGATCTTTAAGGTCCCTTCCAACCCAAAGTATTCTATGATTCTTTGATTCTATGATTCAGTCTTTCTGAAGCCTTTCAGGAATACAGCCTCTTCTCCCTCAAAGTGTCAGAAGCACAAGTATTATAAGGAACAGCTGAGGGAACTGAGGTTGTTCAGTCTGGAGAAATGGAGACCAAGGAGAGACCTTATTATTCTGTACAGCTATCTGAAATGAAGTTGTAGTGAGTCGATTGTTGGTTTCTTCTCCCAGGAAACAAGTGATGGGATGAGAGGAAATGGCCTCAGGTTGTACCAGGGGAGGTTTAGACTGGATATTAGGAAATATTACTTCACTGAAAGAGTTGTCAAGCATTGGAACTGAGTGCCCAAGGAAGTAGTGGAGTCACGATCCTTGGAGAGATTTGAAAGGTATGTAGATGTGGCACTTCAGGTCATAGTTTAGTGGTGGACTTGTCAGTGTTAGGTTTACGGTTGGACTCAATGATTTTAAATGTCTTTTCCAACCTAAATGATTTTGTGATTTTGTACAGGAGAGACTATGCCACCAGCCATGTTCTCCACCATGTAGATACCGAGACAAAGGCAGTGGCCTGATCTCTGAGCTACTTAGTGGATTATATTGAGATGTGTGACTAGGACTTTGCCTTCGAGAGAGGCAAATAGTGGTGGAAAGAGACTTGTGATATCCAGTCCATGTCTAGGCTTTGCAAGAGCATCAGAGGTAGAGAGGAAGTGCACAGTGCTGAAAGAACCACCTTGATAACCTCTGTATGCTGGACAGACTTTGATAAAGGCCTTCTCGGCTCTGATTTCAACAGCCTTGTTAGGTTTGGCAGGATTTGTGAGAGAGGGCTGGGAGACCTCTGAGGAAGGAAAACCTCAGGGAATATGTTGCATGAGTGCCTGCTGATTGCACTAAGGAGGAGAAGGAAGGCTTTCTATAGGAATGGTCCAACCTGGTGAACCAATCTGTGAGGCCCTTCGATGGAACGGAGTGGTCTGCGGACTGTGCTCTGGCCACAGGACTGGGCTACAGGTGTCTTTAGCTCTTGTGTGGGATGAGCGGCCTTGCTAAGGGCTGCGTGGCTCAGGAGCTGCTGAAAGTGGAGCAGGAGAGAAGGCTGAATTGGACAGCAATCAATGCAGAGGGGGGCAATGCAGGTACCAAGACCACGGGAAGAAAATGCAGCATAGCCTCAGTGGTGACTTTATTTTAAAACAAACCCAATTGCACCCACTTCTATTCTTTTATCTGCATACTGGTGAGCACTATGAGATATGTCCAAAATAGCATTTAGCATGTGGCACCCAGACCTGCATCTGGATGCTGTGGTCAAGAGTCCTCATGATGACACAGAACAAGGAATGCCAGTTATGGAGTTCTCACATCACCTGTGTTCTCAGCCTGATGACCATGGCTTTTTTTTTCACGTGTGCCTTTTCATACCCTTCAGGAGATGACAAGTGTTCAGTTTTTTTATTTTGTCTCTCCAATGTGAGTCAATAAGATTTATGACTGAAGACACCAAGCTGTGTGGTGTGATTGACATG
Organism: Phaenicophaeus curvirostris; assembly: GCF_032191515.1. Classification (NCBI taxonomy): domain Eukaryota; kingdom Metazoa; phylum Chordata; class Aves; order Cuculiformes; family Cuculidae; genus Phaenicophaeus; species Phaenicophaeus curvirostris. Next base: position 18,465,928 of record NC_091400.1, on the reverse strand, counting down.
CTGGAGGGATGGGATGCCATTCAGAGGGACCTGGACATGCTTGAGAAGTAGGCTTATGTGAACCTGCACTGTATCCTGGGCTGTATCAAAAGCAGCGTGGCCAGCACATCAAGGGAGGTGATTCTGCCCCTCCACTCTGGTGAGACTCCACCTGGAGTACTGCATCCAGCTCTGGAGCCTTCAGCATGGGAAAGATATGTAGCTGTTGGAGCAGGTCCAGAGGAGGCCACAAAAATGATCACAGGGATGGAGCACCTCTCCTGTGAGGACAGGCTGAGACAGTTTGGGTTGTTTAGCTTGGAGAAGAGAAGGCTCTGGGGAGACCTTCCAGTAGCCTTCCAGTACCTAAAGGGAGCCTACAAGAATGATGGGGACAAACATTTTAGCAGGGCCTGTTGCAACAGGACAAGGGATGATGGTTTGAAATTAGAAGAGGGTAGATTTAGGCTAGATATAAGGAATAAATTTTCTACAATGACGGTGGTGAAACACTGGAACAGTTTGCCTAGAATGCTGGTAGAAGCTCCAACCCTGGAAACATTAAGGGTCAGGTTGGATGGGGCTCTGAGCAATTTGGTATGGTTGAAGACGTCCCTGCTCACTGTAGAGGGGTTGAACGGGGTGACTTTTAAAGGTTCTTTCCAACACACACTTTCCAATCTATGAAGATTTACTCATTGCCATTTCCCTCCCAGTCTGAGAGCCTGCAAAAGGTGCACTGATGTCCTGGTAAACTGCTAAGCTCAGTGCCATCAACACCTACCACTCCTGGTGTTCCACACCCAGGTCTTCATTTACTCTCCATTCAGACCTATCACACCTTTGGTATTATGATTCTTTACTGCCCCTGCCTCTCCCACATTATTGCCAACTGCCTTCTGCCCTAGGGCACCGACCTGCCTTTCAGTGGCTCCTAGGTAGCTCTGGGTAACCTCTGTCCCTTTTGCATGCACTATTAATCCCCACTTACAGGACATTTTCCAAACTCTCAAAAAACTTGAGATGCCCTGACCAAGACAAACACCAGGCAGTGGCTGTACTGAAAGAAACAGATTGAGATCCAAGAGGGCAATCTGGAAAGTGAGTACAAAGAGCTCTGGCATTAGTAGCTTAGGAGTGTGGAGATTTTTCCTGTGGCATTACTGAGTGAGCTGTGCTTCCTGCTTTTTATTCTTTCCTTCATCTATGTTACTGCCTTTATCTCTAAGTTAAACATCTAGTCTGGCCTACTGCTTTGGCTTCACTTTGAAAACACCTGCTACCAGGTGATTCCTCACCTTTTCACCTTAGCTTCCCTATTGGTGAACGTGATTTTCTTGCAGTCTGCATCAGAGTAGGGGACAGCTGGGATTTCTGAGCATTTGTACTTTGCGTTTTTTCTTCACCTAACGTGATGATCTGCCCTGTCTCAGAAGGATGTGCCATGGTAGTTCTCTGTCAAGATCGTATAGCCCTGTTAGGCACCTAGGAGGCACAAAGACAGGGGGAATTTACAGAGGAGACAGAGTTAGTTTCTTGTATTTCAGAGGAGAGGTAACTGAGAGGAGAGATACTGTCAATCTTTCTCACATTCTGCTGTTGTGCAGTGTCCCTTTGGGGAAGGATACTCTGTGGCTCTAGGTGTACAGCTACTGCTGCAAAAAGCCTGAATCTGTTTGGAGCTCCCACAACAAATCCTAACAGCAGCAGTTTGGGCCTTGTGAATGGAGAAAAGTTAAACAGTTTTTAGGAATGTCTGATGGTGCAGCCTGGACTTTGCTCCTGGGGAAGGAGATGAACTATCTACATAACATTGTATATGTCAAACATTCAGGTCTAGGGAGGGAGCTGACCTTTGGAGAGCTGAGTTGGGACAAATAAAACACACTTTAATCCTATCAACTTCCTGTGGGCACTGAAGCCCTCAGAAGGGAAGCAGAAGAATGGAGTACCCACTCCTGACTTACAAATAGCAATGCAAACTGTGCTTGAAGGAGTCCTGTCACAGGAGCGTGGGCTGAGTGTGGAAGAATCTTGTACTGGAGAAATTGTGTTGCTACCCCAGCTTAGGTTGGTGTGGCTTCTTAGTCTGCAGTCCCAAGCTTTCTCCTAGAGGTGTAAGAATGTAGGGCAGTCACAACTGGTGTCTCTCTAGATCTGCTTTGTTAGAGAGAGCACGGAAACTTCCTTTCTTCACAGCAGGCTCCCAAAGCTTACCTTCCTGGTTAGCGATGTGAAGATGTATCCCTGGTCAAGCCCTCTGTTCCCAGCTTTCCTATCAGACCTCACTGTTTCTTCTCCCTCTACCTGTGTTACCTTCCTCTCTTCATCTATCTAGATCGTAAAGGAAAGGACTGCCTCTCTGTATTCTTATCATCTTACGGTAGACCTAGGTTCTGGTCCCGGGTTCTCTGTAATATTACTGACAACAGGAAGTAGAGTTGTAACTATCTGAGCACAGGTATGAAGTTAACTTTCTCATTACAAAGGCATGTAGTGATAGGATGAGGGGGAATGGCTGTAAATCGGAGAGGGACAGATTTAGACAGAAATAAGGAGGAAATTCTTCACAATGAGGGTGGTGAGGTACTGGACAGGTTGCCCAGAGAAGTTGTGGCTGCCCCATCCCTGGAAGTGTTCAAGGCCAGGTTGGATGGGGCCTTGGGCAGCCTGATCTAGTGGGAGGTGTCCCTGCCCATGGCAGGGGTGTCAGAATTAGATGATCTTTAAGGTCCTTTCCAACTCAAACCATTCTACGATTACTGAAGAACTGCAATGGTGGTTTAGAAGTACCAGATACTTTAAAGTATAGATATTATATCCTGGTCTGATTACTCGCTTTACCCAGATAACGCCCATGTGTTGTTCTATTGATCCCATAGTTCAGCTGTTTGTGATTTCTGTCAGAGTCAAGCCCATGATATCTCAGTGTAGCTCACTAGTTAAATATTGATTTTCTTTACTCTTAGATTTGCTTGGATGCTTTCTTATCTTTAACCAACTAAGGATTTAGTGCTACTGTGAAATCAGATAATGGACTACATGATTAACAAAACTTGACAAATTCAGATTTCTTCTACATAATCTGTAAGTCTTGCAAAAGCCAGCTTCCTCAAGGCAAGCAGCTCTTTAACCAAGTAAAGGAGGCCAGTCAGCACTAACTTTGGCATGATGAGCAGTCAGGGTGGAAAAGGCATAATAAATGGGTTTTTTGTGCCAAGGGTGGTAAATTTGAAGATGCAACAGATTCAGCACATGTGTACACATCTGTACAGGTTATGTAATTTAGAATGGTTTCCTGGAGCTTTGTAGGAGCTAGGAAATATCTGTCACTCATGCACCATGTCTGATACTGCTATCTTCTGCATTGATCTCAGAGTTGCTTTTGTACAGAGAGCATTGGGATCTGCTTCTTGATGCATTCAGTAGAGAAGGCAATAGTAGTCATCAGCATGCAGCTCCTCCTGCACTGAAACTAACTGTCAAGAGTAACTTGAACCTCCAGTTGTGCTCCTCCAGTAAGCACTTCTGCACCAATGTGCAGGCACTATGTGGAGCATCAAGTTCATGGCTCAGAAAATGCTCACCTCTGCTACCAAGCTATTATTTTTTTTCACTGTCCCAGGCACATGATAAGAGAATTGTCACTGCAGCACATTGAGGACTAGTGGGTATTCAGGTTTGAAATACGCTTGGAGACAGACAAATGTGCATGCTTGGTGAAACACTAGGGCAAAAATCTTCAACATATGCAGATTTTCCCTCAAAAAAGGAAGTTAAATCACAAATGAACGTGAACTCAAGACCACTTCTGACCCACAAAATGACTGAAAATAACATCCTTATTCAGCAAGCCTGATCCCTGAGTGTAGCTCTGGCAAGACTTGCTCTCCTGAAAGATCTCTAAGGTTATTTCAACCCACATGATCCCACCTGCTCTGGACTCCTGTCAGCCCCGTAGAGCAGTGCAGCTGCATGAGATGTGCTTATCAACAGCATTGAGTCCGTCAGTGTGCCTGAAGGGAGGCAGGTGTCAGAAAGGGGATGGGTGAACCTTCTGCGTTTTTATTACTGGTATTGACTGGGTAGCTTAAACTTAGCCGAACCATCTAGCATGAGATGTTAAAAAAAAAAGGAGTGCTGTAGAGAACTGCAGAGGGTAGTCAAGCCGGAGGCAATTAATATAGTGACTTGGCAGCACTTATATAAATCATATTTATAAGCCATAAAAGCGGGCCTTTCCTGCATTCACAACACCAAGGAGTCTGGGGAGAGCAAGCTTATTTATAAACACAATAGTGCTTGAGAGCAGGAGGCTGAGGAGAAACCTTGACAACAAACCAAAGGAAATCTGATCTTCCTGCTTTCACACGTTCTGGGAACACATGGCAGCGCTGAGAGGCAGCCTGACAGACAACAGGTAACCACATCGGGCTGCTGTGCCCCCCTTGGACCCAGCACACCTGAGGAGCACGCTGCCCCTGCAGGTGTGAGATCAGTGTGGCTTTGTCACCCTCAGAAGGGCTCCCGGGATTGCCTCTGACCCAGCAGGACTGGAACCACGCCCTGGGTGTGATCAGAGAACGGTTTGGGTTAGGAAGGGACCTCAAAGCCCATCCAGTTCCACCCCCTGCCTGCTCAGGGCCCGATCCAGCCCGGCCCTGAACCCCTCCAGGGACGGGGCACCCGCAGCTTCCCCGGGCAACCTGTAGAGCGCCTCCCCACTCTCAGCGCGAAGAATTTGGTCCTAACGTCCGACCTAAATCTTCTCCCCCTCCAATCAAAAGCCATCCAAGGTGATAACCTTCGCCGGAGGCGGGAGGGCGGGAGAGAGCGCGGCTGCCTCCTCCCACCGCCGCGACCCGCTCCGTGCGGCTTCTGACGAGCTGAAGGACCCCGCTGCTCCCCCTCGGCCGGCGGCCCGGGGCGGGGAGCGGCGGCGTCGCCCGTGACAGCGCGGGCGCATCCCCGGTTTATGTAACCCGCACGCGGTTATAAAACGCGGCGGCGGCAGCTCCGCCGGCAGAGCCTCCACCGCAACCTCCGCGGCCCCGCAGGTAACGGCGCGGGGCGGGTCGTGACTCCGCCTGGGGCTCGGGAGGGTGAGGGGGATCGGGGGGAGCGCTCGCGAGGTGCTGCCGTGACCGCTGCCCGGTCCTGCCTATCGCCGCCGCTGAGCTTTCCCACCCTGACCCCGTCCTCGCACCCACGCACGGCGGTGGCTCCGCATATAAAAGTGCCTGTGGTGTAACGAGCTGCAGAACCTCTCTGGGAGAGATGCGAGGTCTACGGGACAGTCAAACGTTCAAAAGTTGAATGATAGGAACGGTTGGACTCGATGATCCTGTGTGCCTTTTCCAACCTAGTGATTCCGTGAAAGGTCTAACCAGGTCTTTGGCCCTGGTGTCACTGTCATCCTGACTTTTTTCCCCACCGTGATCTGTTGTGCAACCATCCAAGCATATAAACCTTCTTAGGCAAGGCTTTCCCGGGGACGATTACCTGTGGAGCTCAGGATGTGTCCGAGCTAACAGCCCTTCTTTCTTCCCACCCCTTTAATTTTACTTGCACGGGAAAAAATAACGCTGCAACTTCTTGAGCTTTTAAGTGATAGGAAGAGGGGAAAGGGAATTCCTGTTTCTTTAAATCCTGCTCTTGTAGTTCCAGTTTCTTAAAAAGATGATGATCTCTCTCCCTGAGAAATCCACTGCTTCTGCAGTGGGTGTATTGCTGGTCCTACTGTTTATCACCTTCTCAATTCTGTGAAGAAGGAAAAGGGTGGGAAAAGGGTGACTGGTGGGATACATCTGCCTTTCCACAAGACTTCCCACTCCTTACTGTCTTATTTAACCTGGTGACCACCTTGGCTTTCCACAATATCACAGTAAATTTTTAGCTTTCCAACAAACACTGTCACACCAGCAGCTAGAAGGGAAGTAAATGATTAGACTAACTTGTGTTAGTCTAACCTGTTGTGTTTAGTTTCTGGAAGGGGCATGTAGTAATTCCTCTCTTCCTTGTTGTAATTTACTGCAAAGGAAGGAGACAGCAAGGTTTACACCTGTGAGGGCACCTGGCTAAAAGGCAAGGTACAAGTTATGCCAGGCCTTGCACAGGCTGCATATCTCGAGGACTGCAGGGTTTCCAAGTTCTTCAGGTGCAATGTCAAGGCAAGGACTTTAAACTTTTTTTTTTTTTTAAAGGAGTGAAGAGATCCAAACTCTGTGTCCACCAGTTACAGTAACAGAAAGGGGAGCAGCCTTTCCGCAAAAGAGCTCTGCTGCTGAGACTAAGTGAATCAATGAGTCTTGCACCCATAGGCTTTGATGCATGGACAGGGAGAACAGTTCCATCCCTTTGCTATTCATGTGTCCTGCATTTCAGGTGCTCCCATCCTGAGCTACAGAGGCAGCTTATCTGCTTGAACCAGAATGCTTTCTAACTTTGTGATTACAGACAGACACCACATTTAATTTTCTAGTTTTCTACTTAGATGTACCAGTTTGTATCATGTTTTTCTGTACTGTGGCATGTCCCAGATCCTTCCCTGTGGGAGGAGGAACTCCTACTGCTCTTCAGGGTAAATGGTGCCGGCAAACAAATCTAAATTTCTCTTCCTATTTGTAGTTGTAAGGTATCTTGATACTGGTGTGACTGATACACGATAAGCAATGTGTGTAATTGTTATTTTAAGCACATTGGTGTCTCTGAAACAAACTTCTGCCAGCAAGCAGGATGCATGTGGCTGGCCTTCATTTTCATAAGCACAACCATTTTTATTCTGTGGTTCTTTCTACAGATTCACTAATAGGTCTTCTCTGCTGGCTTTGTGGGATTGTGAGGACAGGTAAGCATGTTTTGTCAAAAGGAGGGGAGCTTGAATCTTTTTAGTGTAAGTGGTGGTGTCTTGCCTTTGTAGTCCCCACTGTGCTGAGCAAGACAGTGACCATCAAAGATGGGCTTGTTTTTTACCTCATTAGAAGCTCTTTGAGCATCACTTCAAGAACACACATAACTTGTTCTTAGAGGCTATGTGTATTGTTCTAAATCTGAGGGTTTCTGTGCCTTTGGGGACTACTGGATGTCTTCTAGTGTGGGTGTTCATACTTTTGGAAACTTGGCATACGTAAGGATTGATGTGGTGTGCATGAACTTGCTTTTCCAAGACACTTTCCACACAAGTCTTTGCTTGTATATCTCCTTCCCTGCATGTTTTTGTGTTCTTTGTCTCAGCAGATGGGAACTACTCAAAACAACAGTGACCTCAAAAATCTCCATGCAGTGGAGCTTGACCTGTGTAACAAGGACATGATGGCAGACACATTTGATCACAGCATTATTTCTGTTGGAGAAGTGGAAGGAGTGGAGAAGGAAGGAGTGGGCAATTTCCAACGTTCTCTTCCAACACGAGAGTCTCTCCGATCCCCTCGGGGCTCTGTTGTGAGTTTCCATAATATCCAATACTCTGTTAAGCAGTCCAGTGGATTCCTATGTAAACAGAAAACTGTGGAAAAGAAGATTCTTCATAACGTTTAGTAAGTTCTTTCTTAAATAAGACACCAGTGGGTAGGAATTAATTTGCTGCTATGAATCAGTGATGTCAGTGTCACCTTACAGATCCAGCTGTGCTGGTAAAGAACTGCCAGCCCACAGTTCATGTGAACACTTTCTAATTTGATTTTAGGCAAAATAGCTGAGGTAGAACTGGAGCAGTTTCAGTTACTGGTCTGAGCAAATTAGGACCAAAGTTGTGTGAACTCTTCCGCCAGCAGATCTGAGGGTTCCCTTAGCTATGGTTCAAGCCACGTGGTGGGAGGAAAGGAAAAGCAGAGAGCTTCTTTTTTTCAAGAATCGTCTCATCAGGGAAGACACTTAATTTTTGGTTTTTGTAGATTGTTTTTTATGTCCAGCTCTGGTTCTGTTCTGACAGGTAGTCTGGGACAAGAAAGGAAAAGTGCTTATTGATTTCAGATTTAATGAGAAATTTATTTCAATAATCTCTAAGTTTTCCTTTCACAGCATTTTGTTCACACCTTACCTATACTGCGAACTGCTTGTGAACAGTCCTCCATTTGGAACTAACTCTTTCCTTCTTCCAGTGGCATTATGAAGCCAGGCTTGAATGCTATCCTGGGGCCAACAGGGAGCGGTAAATCTTCGTGAGTACTTTCTTCTGCTTCTTCAAATGGACAGTCAGCTGTGCAAAGAGGATTTGGGACTTTGAGGGTTGGGGGAAATGTGAGGTATCCATAGGCTCAGAACATTGCATACCTGTGAGAAATTTGGTGATGCTGTTTGACCTTGTGTCCCTCTGCTGCAGGCTTTGCCCTGCAGCGGTGTCACACTCCTCATCTGCTCCAATTGGTGGTCCATATTACTGCAGTCACCTTTGGTGGTGGGCTGAGTTAAGATACCAGGCTGAATTGGGGCGACTGTAGATTAGGTGTACGCTCTGTCCTAGACCTGTCATGGGGTGGGAAGACAGAGCAAGCTCCTCTGGGGGCATGAGTGATCTTGTCCCCCGTGAAGTCGCTGCAGCAAGACTTCCTCAAAGATGCTAGGCCAAACCCCTCTTTGACAGATGACAGGAATGTGGTGTAGTGTCAGTCTGTAGGATGCTCTGGATCTTCATCCGAACTTGGCTGTGGCCTGGTGGTGGGGTTGCACATATGCTTGAATTATTTGAATGCTTCTGTTGGAGAAATATCATGCAGACTATCTCCAGCTCATGCTATTTTCTCTCCCCTGTAATCATGGTAAGAGAGCTCTTTATTACTCTCTGCTTTTGAGAATGCCTGAGACTGGCAAATATGGCCAGAATTCATATAGATATGTCTTTTTTTGGTGACCCTTGATCTTCCACGTTAAGGTGACTGCTAGCTAATCATGATGTTTTCAAGAGCAGTGCTTCGTTAGTGCAGTGTTTGCTTAGATAACAGACAGGCTGGCCTCTGCATTGGCAATGAGGAGAATCCAGTGCTATGTTAGAACAAAATTACTTTATAGAATTAATGTTAACTCTGGTCTTGTTTGTACTTATTTGGATTAATTTCCTGGAGATCAAAGTAGTTACTTCTGTGCTTCCCTGGCTGGAGAACAGACTGCAGCTACTCGGCAGGGTGTTTTTGTCTCTTGTGGATTTGAGGTTAGCTGTTAATATGGAAACTGAGTTTATTTCTGTAGGGGGTTGACTGCTGAGAACTTTGAGGGTCTGTATGCTGCCATACTGCTGTGGCACACCTTCTGCTGGAAAATCCTGTATCTACACCAGGCTTTCTCTACAAAGACCAAACGTCCCCAGAGTAGAGAAAACCCCTTTCTGGGCCCTTTGTTTTGCATCATGCTGTGAGCAGACTGTAATTGCAGTCCTGGCTGGTGGCACTTATCCAGTCAAAGGTAAAAGCAGCTGTTAGGGCAAAACCTAATGCCTGGTGTTTGTCTGAAGTCTCTTAGATGTTCTAGCTGCCAGAAAAGACCCAGCAGGCCTGTCTGGAGAAGTGCTTATAGATGGCATTCCACAACCTCCAAATTTCAAGTGCATCTCAGGATATGTTGTGCAGGTGAGTAAATGCCTTCAGCGGAGGCTTGGGAGCCCTTGCAAAGGCATATCATATTAACATGAGCAAAGCATGAACCATCGGGTTAGGTAAAATTCAGTGATTCTTACAGTCTAATTTGATAACTCAGATGTTACAGTAATTAGTATTTTTCTGGGATATGGGAGGCCATTACTCCCATCAAGTCGAGCACAGAGATACTTGTTTTCCCAGAGCCACATGGATGCCCAAGCCACCGGGCTAATGTGGCTTCTTTGGGCTCTGCCCTGAAGAATCAACAAAGGTTAAAACAAAAACAAGTGAGACACGGACACACACACAAATACCCAAAACCTCTTGTAAAACTCTAACAGTTCTGGCTGGTAGAAGTACCTTTAAGCTATCAGACAATAATTCTAGGAAGTAAATAGATCCCTGCTGTTCTTCCTCTGATTCTGACCGGCTGGGATAGAGCTTCATTCCACTCAGAGACAGGAAAAGCCAGCTGAATCTGCGGAAGTGGGTGGAGGCCTGGACCAATAATAGACCCTCAAAGCCCTGGGGGAGCTGAGAAGAAGGGGATTCTTGGCAGCCATATGAGCAGCCAGATCTGGAAACCATCCAGGCTTCTGACTGCACGCAGATGTGAAATAGGCAGTTTTTCTGAAAGCTGCCAGCTGGGGTCTCTCAGAACTTGCATGTGATGAGACTGATGCTAAGTCTTGATCTTGCAGGTCAAAGATCCCTAGATGCACACAAATGGCCAGAAAGCTTCTTTCAAGTAGGCCCAGTTTGACACATTTGTCTCTCTAATGTAACCTTAAAATGATAGGCAATTAGGTGAGACATGAAGTGGTCTCTGTCCCCTCCCATCCTTGTGCAGGACTCCCTAGATCAATAAAGGTGAGCCAAACAGTATAAACAACACTTAAGGCTTACAGGATCAGTTTTATGCAGATAAGCATATAGACATGCCAAGTCATATGTTATCCTGTAAAACTGCTGGTGGTCTCTCCATTCATACCTTGCAAGTGAGGGTGTCATGCCACGGTTTGTTATGTTTAATATTAAGGTACATAGCTTAAATTCATAGCTTAGTTTCAATTGTGGTGACCCAACAGTTGTAGTGGTGGATCTGAGGATGAAGAACGGGAGGCTAAGGTGAGAGATGAGGGAGTGTGGGGAGGAAAGTAAGTGGAAGGAAATTCCTGAACTAGCTTTGGCAGCAAAGCCAGATTATCATAACACTACAGCCCGAGTAATTTGTCACACATGGCTAGCACAGCATCATGTTCAGTCTTCCTCTGTGAACTTCCGTGCCAAACACAGTTGGCTGGCCCATTCTTTGTGCTGATAATCAACTGCATCTGATGTGGAAGGGATGCAAAAGCAGGTAAGAATCTGCTGCCTTACAGCTTAGGGGCTGTGCCTTCCACATGGACAGTAGATTTGAAACACACCTTGTTTCTCAGTACCTGCCCAGTGTTGCAGCCTTTTCCCCATTGTATGGTGGGAGGCAGAATTGGCTTCAATGTTGGAGCAAGGGTGATGGAGAGGCATGGAGCCCTAGATGGAACCGACATCAGCTGTGGCTCATGGTTGCCCAGGTTGGTGTAGACTGCTCAAATGGTTGTGAAATGGATAGATTTGATTCTTGGTGAAGCTTTTCTAAAGGGGTAGCCCTAAGGTCTTGTGCATGAGAGTTACAGATACTTGAGACATGGAAAAAAATGAGAAGCATCTCAGTGAGTTAGTCTTATTCCTCCGAGGAGCTGCTGCTGAGCTGAGGGAAAACCCCTTATTGGCAGTTGAACTTTGCAGATGCTCTGGACCACAGCAGGATGTGACTTGTAACTGGAAACAAAGCTTACTTGGGTAACTCTCTAAGAGTCTCTAACTTGAACACTGAGTACTAGCAATGTCCCTTGGCTTCATCTTGGCTGGCAGAAGTTTAACTTTTTACAAAATAAGCTACCAGCACTGCCTCTCCTTGGCTGATGAGAAAAAGGCACTTGCAATACAAAATGGTACCATCTGCACTTGAACTCCTGAGCTTGAAGACAGGTTAAATTGGTGCTTTGTGCAAGCTAGCAACCTAGAGAGCTGTATTCTCCCCTTAACTGCTACTGAGTGACTTTGAATTTGGTAATGCAAGTCTTGAAACAAGGGTTGTCAGTCCTGTTTCCACTGTGGTTCACAAATGTCTTGTCCAGCAACTGCCACTACAGGGACTCTGGTGCTCAGTTGTAGGTGAGAAAACAGCTTTCCAACTGTCCATTTGTACTGCTTTCAGGATGATGTTGTCATGGGCACAATGACAGTGAGAGAGAACCTGCAATTCTCTGCTGCCCTGCGACTCCCCAGCTCCATCAGCCTTGAAGAGAAGGAAGAGCGAGTCACCCAGATCATTGGTGAGCTGGGATTAAGCAAAGTGGCTGATGCTAAGGTGAGCAGCGAAAATATCTTTCTTAGAAATCATACTGAATCTGAAAACTGAGCTACTTGATTGTGCGCAGTACAGTGTATGTAGTGCAGCTACACTAAGCTAAGCGGGAGCCTGACTAAACCGTACTGCATGAAAGAAATCAGTCTCCAGCTTAGGAGGTAGCTTGGAAAGAGGTCTATTTGTTGCTAAAAGGGTAAGATTTTGAACCATGTCCAGCATGTTTTATAAGTTCAGAAAGGGTGACTTTTTTTGCCTAGTCATAGCCCCTTGGAAAGCTGCTCAGTCACTTCCTGGCATTGTGGGACAAGACAGGGAAATTGTTTTTACAGTGCTGAAGGCTGTAAGGGATGGAAAGCTGGGCTACGATGGAGAAGTCATGTGCAGAGCTTGTTTCTCCTGGCAGCATTTTTAAACTTAGTTTAGTTTTAATTTACTTACCCCACTTTCACATGAGCAGCGGGTGAGCTACCAACAAAAGGCATCCCTAAACAGCAATGCTACCTCTGACTCATTCTGGCTTTTTCTTGTCAGTGTCATCCTTGTTCCCTGAAGTCTTAAGGTGCCTGCTACCTCTGAAAATCAGACTCTGCTTACTGCTCCACAGTCCCTCACACTGAGTCAGACCTGTCATATGCTCCTGGCCCTAGAATTCACTGCTGGGACACTGAAAATGAAAAGGGCTACTGGGTGTGGAGAGACCTGAGCATGCACTGACTAGATCTTGTTGCAAATACCTGATTTCTTCTGCTTGTAGGTAGGAACTGAACTGATCCGGGGAGTGTCTGGAGGAGAACGGAAGAGAACCAACATTGGGATGGAGCTCATCACAGAGCCACCAGTCCTTTTTCTGGATGAACCAACAACTGGCCTTGATGCCAGTACAGCCAATGCAGTCCTCATCCTCTTGAAGAAGTAAGACTCAGTTCTTCAGGGCTCTGCTGCAATTATGTTGTCAGCTCATTACTGAAAAGGAATGCTGTTATGACCAAGTAGCTACAGTGCTGTTTATTATTTTTTTTTAAAAAAAAAAAGCTAGACAAATAGACTCAGAAGTGGTGGTAAATTATTTATTTGGATCTGATCCAAAGCCTTCTAAAGTTGATGGGAATCTTTCCACAGCATGCATTGGACTGAAGCCCGAAAAGCAGATGTAGCTTGGACAGCTTCCTTCTGCCACAGAGAGGGGTTGACTGGGAGGTCAGGCCTTGTAATCATGATTTCTAGGCTTTCCAGCTGAGTCTCTTCCTCCATTCTGGCAACATCCTTGAACTCAGATCAGAATTCACGTGCAGATTTATTGTCAGTGTTTACCTTCGTCTTCTATTTTTTGGTGATGAACTGTCTTCTGATACAAAGAGGATCAGATAAGGCTTATTTAATGTGAAGAAGTTCCTAACCCTCCTTCTGGATTTGTGGCATTTTGTTTGGTTTTGCTTGGGAGGAAATTTTGGTCTGCTGTTTGTGAACAGAGGTCTTTGACTGGCAAGGATACTTGTGGGGCATCAGTACTAAAGCACTTGAAAGACAGTCTGACGAACCTGAAGGAAAATTAGTTTTGACTTTGCTAGAGAATAAATCTTCAGCAGATCTAAGAGAAATCTCAACTGGCCAGACTTCCACAGACTTCTCTGTAAAGTGTAGTATGTAAAGTGCCATTGAGTGCAGTAGGACTGTTCCAGTTAGTCAAGTTGAAGCCTGGTATAGAAAACATGTAAGGAGGCTTTATACACAGCTGCAGCCTCAACCTTTGCTAGCTACAGACAACATCATGCTTTGTCTGCATGGACTGTAATGACTATATCTTGTAATGACGGGTGCTGTCAAGGTATTGCAGGCAGCATCCGGCACAGTGACAGAGAAGGAAGAACTACAGCTTTTCTGGGTTGAGACTCTGAGAAGCTGACAAGTATTTATCTTGGATTTGGATACTTATTTTTTTCTTGGGTTAACATGACCTTTCTAAAATGCAAAGTGTGGTGTGTTTGAGGGATATTTTGTTTCTTTTTCAGGCTCTCAAGAAGAGGACGAACCATCATATTTTCCATCCACCAGCCCCGCTATTCCATATTCAAACTGTTTGACAGTCTGACATTACTAGCTTTGGGAAAGGTGCTGTACCATGGTCCTGCAAATCAGGCCCTGGAGTACTTTAGTTCCATCGGTGAGTCTTCTGTGCCAAGTACAAGGGAAACTGGCTAAGGAGTTTAATCTGTGAGTACATTCTTATCCTAGCAGTGGATAATGGACTTGTGCTTTTTTATCACTAGTATAGAAGAGGCTGTACACATAAGGTCTGAACAGTTAGAGCAGGAAAAAACCCAAAATTATAAAACCAACCTTTTTTAGACAACACAGAGCATAGCTGTTTCTTGCCTTTGTTTTGCCTTGCATTAGGACAAAACCCCAGAACCTCTTGGACATTTAGAAACATGAACACAATAGATAATATGATGCTTGTAGTTCTACCAGCCCTAGATGGCAGACTCTATGGAGTTTTGAACTAAAGCCTGCAGACTAGCAGCAATCTGTAGGAACTGATCCAAGAAGCTGCTCTAGTCTGAATGTAGATGCACGACCAAAAGGACAAAATGATGCTGTGTCTTAAGGTGGGCTAATAATTGCACTGTTGGGTGGCTGCCCCTCTTCCAAATAAGCAGGCATGGTCAGGGTTTCTGACTACATTGGACAGAGAATGTGGAGTGAATTTCTAATCTAGTCTAGATGCAGCTATGGACATGTCTGATTGTAAGGCTTCCCTGGCTTTATGGGAGATGCTTTAACCAATCTCACTAGTTCAACTCCTCCTCTTAGTATCCCACTTCAGTTCCATTCTCTCGGGAATGCTATAGAATAAACATACTTGGTTGTTTTTTTTTTCTTTCCTCCTCGTCCCATAGCTAGAACTATATTATAAGAAGCTGCTTTTGGACAACACTCCCTGTGACCAAAGGAACACAAAAAAGAGTTGAGCTTCTAGAGCAAGCATCTGAGCCTGCAGGGCAGACATCCAACAACCTCTACTGAGGAAATGCATGTCTTTCAGAGTGGGATGTAGTTGAACAGCACTCGGAAGGTAACTAGTGTTGTCCGTGCTGAATTGTGTAGAAACAAGTTGCAGTCTTCTCCCACCTGAAATCAGTGGAGAATAAGGAACTTTGAAGATCTGTTTAGAAACCTCAGTATCACCATCTCCTAAATCCTGCCCATTCTTTTGCTGTAAGCTAATGCTCATGGAAAGCAGTGAAGTTTTCTTGTAACAGGATTGTGAAAGTGATATAGTATTGGACCTGACCTTCCAAGCTGTGCTGTCTGCAATACAAACAAGTTGCATGTGTGGGGTTTTTTTTTTTTGTTTGTTTGGTTTTTTTAAGGATATGAATGTGAACCCTTCAACAATCCAGCTGACTTCTTCCTTGATATCATAAATGGTGATTCTACTGCTGTGGCAGCAAGCAAGGAAGAGCACAGACCTGTGGACACAGGAAAAGGTATATTGTGAAGGAGAAATCTGTTATTGGTTGATGTAGAAGGGAAGTAGTAGTATGTGGTGATGGCAAGCTTTTATTCTCTGAATTTCCTCCAGTCTAAGAGCATTTCATTATCTTTTTATTTTTCCTGCTAATAGATATACTTTGCTTTGGGCTTCTTTAAAGAGCTCAGAAAACTCTGAAAAGGGATTTTCTTTTTTCTTGCTTCAGTAATATAGGAGAGCAATGATAAATATCAGTAACTTAAAAAGCCTACGTAGGAAATACTGAAAAACTAGAATTGCTTCATCTTAAGAAACAGCCAACAGAAAACGGAAGTTTTCAGTCACTTAAGAAGCTGCTGCAGAAAAGACAGGGTAGATAGGCTAAGGAGTTTAGAAAGATTGGAACTAGATTAGAGAATAAACTTTCTAACAATATAGTGAGTGAAATGTTGGGAAATATTTTTTTGGTGATGCTGTAGCATACTCATGACTGAA